>NW_006399852.1:5853208-5871920 GCF_000299155.1 Elephantulus edwardii
ATTTCATCCAGTGTCCGCTTTTTAAATCAACCTTCAGTGGCCTAGCCCGATCCTGCGAAGCCCAATGGGAGGCAGAGGCATATCATCACGTCCTCAGCTCTACAGACTACGGAAACACGTCATGGACGAGACAAGAGGCATGACTGATTACGAAGGAGAAAACTGCAGCTGGCAAGTGAACAAAACACCTCACCCCGTCTGCAGAGGAGAACATGAGGAAGGAAGTCAGCTGCCGCTTCCCCACAACAAATGCAGGTTCAGGAATTGACAAGGTAAACATTCATCACCAGCCAGTGTTCTCAGCAAAAGGCTGGAAACAGTGTCTGTCTAAAAACAGTGTTGCACCTTTCATATGAATGCACCCACCCACCCATCAGCTATCAATCACAAGTCAGCTTTACTTCTTTATGAATACATAAAAATGATTAAGATGAGGTGGGCCAAAAGCGTTCTGTGCATTAGAGAGAGAAAATCCTGTGTAAAACCCAGTAAAAGCTCTGGCTCTGTTTGTCCAGTGCCCTCAGGCTATAGACAAGCATATAGAGGCTCAGGGAGGTGAAGTGGCTGAGCTGTGGGCATGTAGCTTGCTGACATGACAACTGCAACAGGGATCTGTCTGTTCTGAGACCAAGGTTACTGCTAGGTCTCTAACAGCAAAGAGCAATGAAATGTGTACATTTTCATAATCTAAAATAACACGTGTATAGGTTTATTTGGTCCATGAAATATTTCCCTCAATTCCTTCAGTCATATTTTTCTGGTTTGGGCAGCAATTTTCCACAACAAATTAAAAGAGGGCACCGGGTAATACCTGGAGCCATATTTAAACTCCTCATGCCTCTCATGTAAATGGTTCCAGACTATCACATAAATGTCCATAATAGTTGTTGTTGTTGCTTGTTGTTGTTGTTGTTAAGTGCCATCGAGTCACAGGCGACTCATAGCAACCCTATGAAGGAAGTCCTCAATGCTTGGGTGTGTCTCATTCTCTCTCCAAGTTCATAGGGTTTCCAGAGGCACACTATTACGGAAGTGGATACCACTCCTCCTTCCAAACTTGTTTTAATCAGGGAGCTCCACCCCACTCTCTGTCCGCATTGGGTAACCAGCCATTAACACATTTGACACAACAGTGTCACATAACAGTAGCCCTAATATAAAAAAAGAAATAGTTTTCACTTTTATATATGTGGCATCGGGGCTGGAGAAAGACTAATCAACAGCCTATGTTATGCAGATGACACAACTTTGTTTGCTGAAACAGAAAAGGACCTGAAGTACTTGCTGGAGGAGGTCAAAGACTTCAGCCCTCAATATGGATTGAAGCTCAACATCAAGGGGGGAAAAAAAAAGATTCTCACCACTGGGCCAATTGACAGCACCCTGGTAGATGGAGAAGAGATTGAGGTTGTTCGCAATTACGGCTTGTTCAGCTCCACAATCAACACTCTTGGCACCAGCAGTCAGGAAATCAAAGGGCGTATTGCAGTGGGAAAATCTGTTGTTAGAGACATTGTTGAGAAGCAACAATGTCGGTCTGGAGGCTAAGGTGTGCCTGATCCAGTCCATGGTCTTCACAATTACTTGTATCAGAGAGCTAAACAATGACTAAGGATGACAGGAGAAAACTCAATGCCTTTAAGTTGTGGTGCTGGTGAAGAGTCTTAAGCACACTATGGACTACCAAGAAAATAAATCAGTTTATCTTAGAGAGGGTGAAACCAAGCTTCTTCTTGGAGGATAGGATTTTGAAGCTCCATCTCACATACTTTGGACACGTGGCCAGGAGAGACCAGTCCTTGGAGAAGGACATCATGCTTGGAAGAGAGGAGGGACACCGCAGGAGAGGAAGAGCCCAGATGAGGTGGATTGTTACAGTGGCTGGGCCAATGGAGGTAGGTGTGTCAGAGCCAGTGAGACAGTCTCAGGACAGGGCAGCCTTCAGAGCTGCTGTGCCTAGGGTTGCTTTAAGTCACAGGAGATTTTGACAGCACATGACAACAACAAAACCACACATTTTATATGTTAATATTTTCATCAATAAACAGTAGCTTGTTTGGATCCCAAAAATTCTATTGTGCCCATTTTCTTTATGTTATTACCGTGTGAAAAAAAAGAAGCATACACCAGGGAAAGAAAATCATTTCCCTAGCACTAAAATCATCTTAACAGAGTAGCACCAACATAAATGATATGCAAGGGCAACTATAATTATCTAACAGAGGTGATATACATTAAGAATTAAGGAGTGCTACTTTAAGAAAGTGCCACTTGTCCTGGGTCTTAAAATAGAAACAGACTTTCTATAAAAAAAAAGAAAATTAGGGACACATGCTCTTTGGATATCTACCGGGTCATAAGCATTAAGTGCCAAACTCAAAACAAAAACACTAAGCACAGAGTTTTCCCTCTGTCCCTAATCAAGACAGCTCCAGAGCAGCCACTCGGGCTTCCCCTGACTTTCTCTGACAGTTTTACTTCTCTCTATACCCCTGAAGGGAGTTCTGAGTATATAAAGAAATTACCTATAATAACACACTAGTAAAATTAAAAAAAGAACACCTGAAAAAAACCCAAACACCTCACTGTGGTCAAGTCAGGACCAGCTAATAATTGACCTTTCTCACCCTATTCTTTTCAATTCCCTTCCTCCCTCTTTTTTTTTTAATTGGTCTGCTTACAAAGTCCATATATGTTGTGTTTCACACTACTCTTCATTTACATTGTGTTTCATATAATCATTCTCATGAATTAGGTTTTATAAAACGAGCCACCATTGGACCTTGCCCATCACTACCCTGTCTTTTCAGCCAGACCGTTTTTCTAAAGCTATAAATTGCACAAGAGTCTTCTATTATTCGCCTGAGAGCCCTGTTAGAGTCTAAACCCAGAGAGGCACCATATTTTAGTTAGCAGTGCAATTCCCTGTGGACCAAACCACTAGTGCTCCGTTGAGAAATGGAAGGACCATGTAATTGTAAAGGCTCATGGCTAATGAAAAAATTACATATTTTTTGGTTGATTAGCAAAAACTTTCTGGTACACTCAACTAAAAACAGAACAAAACAAACACACAACCAACCAAAATAAGCCTCCTCTGCTTTGTGCTTTCAGGCTAAAAAAATATTAGGTTGCCTTTAATTTGATGAATATTTTTTGTGTCTGACACTGTGCTGAACCCAGAAGCATTTCATTTCTACATCACAACTTCATGCAGCAATTATAGCCGTGTGTAGCACAAGGAGACAGAATCTCAGAGACATATCTTGCCTGAGGTTCCATGGTGGTGGAGCTAGGGCTTAACATCTGATTTGGAAATTTAGTCATAGCCACTCTTTTATGTTCCCACCTACGAGGACTTTTCCTTGTGAAAGCATGGCGTAAGCACATAAAATACAGCAAAAACATTGAGTTGTGCATCATATGTGAGAAATGGAAATACTATAATGTAGATTGCTGCATTCTAGGATGACATATTAAGGATGAAAGAAGACCTGGGGGGGGGGGAATTGGAATGAAACGGGCACTTAAATAAGCCCAGGGTTGGCATCTAAGTGAATAGAAGTGAATGGGAACATACAAAAGGCATTCTTAGAGGCAATGAGTAAAGACGCTTTTGTGGAGTGGAAGTTCCACGGTTCATAGAATGACACTGTGCAGAAAAGACTTCTAGGATGGCATCTGGCCCACTACTAGACTGCAATATGGAAATGTGCTATATGTTGCTATGTTGTAACAGATTTCATAACAGACTTTATCGCTATTACAATGTTGCCTGAAACCCAGAGAGCCAGAAATAAAGGCAAGAATGTTATCTGATAAAGCTTGCAAAATAGAAAATTTCATGTTTAAACATTTTAATTTCTATCTCAGCTGTTGTTAGGTGTCATGGAGTCAGCTCTGATTCCCAGAGTCCCTATGCCTCACAGATCAACACACTAACTGATCTCGCAACACCCTCAGGTCCATGCCAGATACTCTTTGGAGGTTCTTCAATGATGCCTTCCACTAATGTAGTCAATTTGATTCCTAGGCAGTCCTTTCAGCTTGTTCTATCCTGTGCTATCTTCAATCATTTCTGACATACTTGAATCTATTGCTGTAGTCACAGTGTCAATTCATCTGGTTCAGGGTCTTTCTCTGTTTCACCAACCCTCCAGCTTACCAGGCATGATGTCCTTCTCCAAGGAGTAGCCTCTTCTAGCAACATGCCCAAAGGATATGAGATGAAGCTTTGTCTTCTTTGCCTCCAAGTAGCATCTGGCTGTACTTTCTCCAAGACACATATTTGTTCTTTTGACACTCCATGGGACATTCAGAACTCTTCTCTAATACCAGAGTTCAAAGGCACCAATTCTTCTGTCATCCTTATTCACTGTCCATCTGTCAGATGCATAGCAAGTGACTGAAAAGACCATAGACTGAAACAAACACACCTTAGTCCTCAATTTGGAGAGACCCCTGACTGCAGACTTTTCTAATGCAATACATCACCTGATCTCCTCACTGCTGGTACCAAGGATGCTGATGATCCAAGTAAGATGAAATTGCTGACAATATTTTCTCCATCTATCATGATGTTTCATATTGGTTAAATTTGTTCTCTTGATGTTGAGATGCAATCCATATTGAGGTTGTAGTCTATAATCTTCTGCAGCAAGTCCTCTTTATTTTTAGCAAGCAAGATTTTGTCATGTCATCTGCATAATGCAAGTGGTTGATGAGTCTTCCTCTGATCCTGGTGCCACATTCTTCTTCATAGAATTCAGCTTCTCAAATCATTTGCAGAGCATACAGTTGGAATAGGTACTAAGAGAAAAGACAAGTCTGACATACACTTTTCTGATTTTTAAGCCATTTAGTGTTTCCTTGCTCTGTTCAGACAACATCTTGATCTAGATATAGGTTTCACATGAGTGCAATTAAGTGTTCTGGGATTCCCATTCTTTTCAGAGTTATTCATAATTTATTATGATTCACACAGTAAGATGCCTTTGTATAATCAATAAAGCATAATAGACATTATTCTGGTGTTTTCTGCTTTCTACCAGGATCCATCTGTTATCAGCAATGATATCTCTCGTGCCACAGCCTCTTCTAAACCCAGCTTGAATTTCTGATAGTTTCCTATCAATGTAGTTGTTCCAGCTATTTTGGAGGATCTTCAGTAATATTTTGCTTGCATGTGATATTGATATTGTTCAATAATTTCCTCATTTTGTTGGATCACCTTTCTTGGGAATGAGAACATACAGGGATGTCTTCCAGTCAGTTGGCCAGTTAGTTGTCTTCCAAATTTCCTGGCATAGACTGGTGGGCACGACTAGGGCTTCCTCTGTTAGTTGAAACATGTCAATCTGTATCCCATCAACTCCTAGAACCTTATTATTTACCAATGCCTTTAGTGCAGTGTGAACTTCTTCCCTTATCACCATCAGCATTTGATCATATGGTATTCTTTTTTGGCACAATGAGTCATTTTCTTATTTCTATTTGGATCATATTCTGTTATGGTACAATGACTGTATTCCCTCCATCCTTTGTTAGTTATTCCTGTATCATTCAAGATTTTGCCCATAGAATCTCTTAGTATTCCAATTCAAGGTTTGGATTTGGTTTTCAGCTCTTTCAGCTTCATAAATGTTGAGAAAGCTCTTCCCTTTTTATTCTCCAGTTCCAGGCATCAGCACGTTCCCTTATAATACTTTGATTTGTCTTCCTAAAAACCCTTTGAAATCTTCTGTTAAGCTTGTGTGTGTCTGTGTGTGTGTGTGTTATGTCAAGGACTTTCTTAGTGTGTGTGTGTGTGTGTGTGTGTGTGTGATGTCAGGGATTGTGTGTGTGTGTGTGTGTGTGTGTGTGTGTGGTATGTACTGGTTTATTTACCAAGTTCAAATACAGCACATCTTCCTTTGTCTTGGATTCCTGGTCCTCCAGTGTAATTTTCAGGATCACTTTTGTCTGGCATCCATTTCAATTTTTTCTTCCTCTTCTGTCTTTGTAATGACCTTTTGCTTTCTTCATAAATGATATCTTTGATGTCATTCTCACAACTCCTCTGTTGTCCTGTCATTAGTATTTAAAGCTTCAATCTTATTATTGAGATGATTTTTAAATTCAGGTGAAATACTCAAGGTCATATTTTGGTTCTTGTAAGCTTGTTTTAATTTTCTTCTACCTCTATTTGAACTTGCTTTAGTGGCCTAGAGGTAAGAAGCTCGGCTGTAATCCCAAAGGCAATTGGTTCGAATCCACCAGCTGTTCTAGAGGGGAAGGACAGGCCATCTCCTCCTGTGTAATTTGCTGCCTTTGAAAACCTTCAGGAGGGTCAGCTATGGGTCAGTTCTAACTCAACGGCACACAACAAAAACAGTATGAGTAATTGATCTATTGTACTGTCAGCACCTGGCCTGGTTTTGACTAATGACATTGAGCTTCTCCAATGATTTCCTTCCCGGATGTAGTCAATTGGATTCCTATGCAGTCCATCACATAAGATTCATGTGTGAAGTTGCCATTTGCGTGGTGTTTTTTAAAAAGGCATTTGTGGGGAAAAAAAAGGCATTTGTGATGAACAAATCATTGAGCATACAAAATTCACTCATTCTATTTCTGGCCTCCTTTCTGTAATTATGTCCTTATTTTTCAACTATCCCTCTTTCTTCATTGTTTCTAATTTCTCCATTCTAGTCATTAATTATCATTAATATACCTTGATTCAAGAGATGGACTGGCATCATGAGATAGACTAGCACTGGCCACTTTGAATCAATTACATGATATCCTATGTTGAGAATTAAAAGCAGAGAAAGAACAGTGCATTCAAAGTTTAATAAAAAATTCAAGTATGACTAACGATGACTGAAGAAGAATCAATATTTTTGCATTGTGGTGCTTGAGAAGAGTCTTGACCATACCATGGACTGCCAAGAAAACAAATCAGTCTGTTTTGAAGATGGTAAAACCAAGTTTCTCCTTGGAAGCTAGGATTTTTAAATTTCATCTCACATACTTTGGGCATGTGGCCAGAAAAGACTGGTCCTTGAGAAGGACATCATGCTTGGAAAGGTGGAGGGATGGCACCACGGGAGGGCAAGACCCCAGATGAGATGGATTGAAACAGTTACTGGGGTAAAGGGGGTTGATGTGTCAGAATTAGTGAGACAGGGCAGCCTTCAGAGCTGCTGTACATAGGGTGACTATGGGTCACAGACAACACATAACAACAAAAACAACAACAATAATCCTAAAGTACAACACTTGAGTGATAAGATACTATCGATACACATACAAAGAAGACCTGCTAATACAATTCTTATTCAAATACATGCACCAACAAACACTTAAAGCCAAAGAGGAAGAAATTAAAGAATTTTTTATGTAATTTTGGACTCAGAAATTGACCAAACATGTAATCAAGACCAAGAGTAGATCATCACATTTCAATGAGCAAGTAAGTAATCTAAGAAGATTGTTTTTTATTTCCTAACTATTTTTGTCTGAGCTGCTGCCTTGGGCCCAACAATGGAAGTGAGGATGAGGTCTCATATTGGGGTTTTTATTCCTTTGTACTCTGAAAATACTGCAAATATGTTCAAGAGTCAATTTAAGCTCCATTTTGTAGCTTAAATAACCTTTCAGACACCCTGAGGCACAAGTTTAAATCTTGTCACTACATCTTCACGCATTTTCTTGTATTTAGCATTGTTCATCTCTACATGTTTACACATTGGTTCTACTAGGTGAATCATTACTACAGAGAAAATATGGAGACAGTTCTTCAGTCTCCTTATGGAATGAATGCCTCGACTTTTAAGACTGACTATGCTACAGTGTCTCTGGACACTCTTATTCCCTACTTTCCTTCATGTTTCCATTTTTCCTTTGATATTCCTTGATTATAGCCTTGTCAGGTCCCATGGGGTCGCCACACATCTGAACTGACTTGACAGCAGCTAACAATAACCACAGTAATTCTAGGTTCCCAAGATGACGGATGCTTATCTAGCCTGGTCTCTCAGACATTGACAAACTTCTGTCCGAGATCTTGACAACTGACCACCACACCTCCTGGGACATTTGAGACAAACAGGATTATATTTTATTTTTTCCAAAACAATGTCAATGAAGGTTATTGATTTTTTCCCCCCCAGCACTTTCTGGAAAACCTACTGCAGTGTAGAGCAACTGTTATTATCAGGAAATTCTTCTCTTTGGCTCACGTACCTGAAGATGAAATCCAAATTCATCTGCTTTCTTTCTCAGTCCTGACAGATTATCAAGTGGCCTGCATTCTCTTTTTGGGAATTGTTTCTGGAAGTCATAGTTCAGCTCTCTCTTCTCCCAGAGAAACAAGCACTATTATTTCACCCTGGCACTTGAACCATTCAGGCCCGTGTGGAGAATTCGCATTTCTACTCTGGATAGATTAAATAAGAATTCACCTTTTACCAAGATTCCCAGGTGACTCTGATGTATATGTTTTTTTTTACTACTTCTGGAAATCTATCAAAATCACCTGGGGATTGTATTAAAGTGCAGATTCTGATTCAATATACCTGGGGTAGAAATGCAAATATGCAGCAGCTGGTCAAACCAGATCGAATTGTTTTGAAGTGCAGGTCACAGGTAAGAGCCATCCCCTGGGTTGAACTCTCAGGTAGAAGTATATAAGGGAATTTATACACAAGGCCAAGATAAGGCCTACCTCACACAGAGCAGTCTGAGAAAACAAAGAGGGCTCATTTTTATTCATCTTTCTTCCAACCAGCCTCTACCTACCTCATTTGAGGCAGATACAGTTACAGCACCCAGTGAAGAGGGAGCTTCCTCACAGAGTGGATGGATGTCAGGTCTATGCAACTGGGTAGTTGAATGATCTTTGTCCTTGGTTTACCGTGTATTCAGCTGTGCTCTATGGGTGAATGATTAGGAGCCGAAGCCTTGAAGCCTGACAGGCAGATCCTAAAGTACTCTACAACACTCTTCAGAATTTTGTTATCTAAACTTCAGTTTCTTGTTGTAGAAGATGGAAGCCATAATGCCAATCTCAAATGTCCATCATAATTATTCAATGATAGACAATGATGAGGGAGTGTTGGGGGCACAGTCCATAGCTCCACAGGAGAAAGGAAATCTCCCTTACAATTTGCAGCCCAGGGAAAGTGGCTGAAGGATCAGCAATCAGTCAGTACTGATTAGACAGCAATGAGTCTGATGTGGGCTTTTTGAGGCCGTGATGAATGTAAGGTTCTTGGAACATTCAGGGAGCGATGCTCATACTCTCGACGCCTCCCTAAAGTTGTAGAATCCAAAACTGGACATGCGACTCGAGCCCTGGACTGAGAGTGTGATATCTTTTACTTTGATATTTGTATTTATAAAACCCAGTTGTGTGGTCATTTCTTTAAGTGTAGTGGTTCACTCCGCATTCATGGTCACCTTGTTCCCCAGTCTGTCCCTCAATTATTTATCTCTGCCACCCTTGAACAAAGCAATCTTTCCCTGTTTTATTTTTGAACATTCAGTGTTTACACAAAGCATTCGTAAATCTGTCTATAGGGTATTATAGGGTATTTTAGACTCTGCTACTGAATTTCTCTAAGCGGAAGCCAGAAATGCCTCATATTACCTATTGTAAAGCTTTACGAATAGCTTAATCTTTAGTGAGTCAAAGGGAGCTTTGGTGATCTCGTGGAATTTGTGCCAGTCCGCAGTTTGAAGGTGAGTAATCTCCTCATGTGACTTACAGCCTCTGAAAACCCCCTGATGGTCAGTGATGAGTTGTTCCAACTCCATGGCAGTGAGTGAGTGAGGGAATGATTGAGTAAATGAGTGAATGAGTGAGTGAGAGAATGAGTGAATGAATGAGTGAGTGAGAGAATGAGTGAGTGAATGAGTGAGTGAATGAATGAATGAGTGAGTGAATGAGTGAGTGAATGAATGAGTAGTGAGTGAATGAGTGAATGATTGAGTAAGTGAATGAATAAATGAGTGAGACTGAGTGAATGAGTAAGTCAATGAATGAATGAGAGTGAGTGAATGAATGAGTGAGAGAATGAGTGAGTGAATGAGTAAATGAGTGAGACTGCGTGAATGAGTGAATGAATGAGAGTGAGCAAGTGAGTGAATGAATAAATGAATGAGTGAATAAGTGAGTGAAGCAAGTGAGTGAATGAATGAGTGAATGAGGGAGTAAGTGAATGAGTGAGTGACTGAGCGAGTGAGCGCGGGTGATTCTGTCAGCAGGATCTGGTCCTTAGGAAACACATCATGTTGGGAAAGGTGGGGGGCAGAGGAAGAGAGTAAGATCCTGGATTGGCTCAATGGTTGCTTGAGCTGGAGCTCAGAGGAGATTGTGAGGATGGTTCAGGGAAGGGCGAGGTTCCCATCTGTGTCCACAGGGTCTCTCTAGTTGGTTCGATGGAACCTAACGACAGTGGCAACATTGTGTCTCAAAGAAACCCTTGCAATGGGGATGCAGTGTTAAATATCCAGCTGTTAATTAAAGAACCAGCAAGTCAAATCCACCAGCCACTGCTTGGGAGAAACAGGCAACCCAACCATCCACGTCAATGGGGACTACAGCTTTGGGAGGCCAGCTCTACTTTTCATATAGGTCACTATGTCTCGATTATAATGGATGAGCTTTGGGTTTTGTTTCCACTGTGTCTCTCCTTATACCACTGATGACCAGAGAAAAATTGAGAGACCAATTAAGAAATCGAAATGGTAGGAAAATATCTAAAGAGATCATATGTGCACAAAAGTACATTGTTCTACTTCTGTGTCCACACACAGTTTAGAGATTCACAGGCAGCCAGCTCTGTATTACACCCCTGCTCATATTTTCATGGTACTGATGTCCAATCAGAGACAGAATGCTATAACCAACTACAAGACAACCTAAGTTCTCATCAACAAACGAATGGATAGAGAAGCTGTGGTATATTCACACAATGGAATACTATGCTGCATTGAAAAACAAGGAACTCAAGCAATATTATTCAAAATGGGTGGTGACCCTGGAGGACATTATGCTGAGTGAAATATCTCAGTTACAAAAGGACAAATACTGCATAGTGCCACTATTGTAGAATGGGACTGACAGCAGGGTTAGGGTATGCATTGAAACAGATGAAGGAGAGAACAGTTTAAAAGTGATATATGATTGGGTATTATGGTTATGACAAGAGTCCAGAATGAAGGTTGCATAGTGTTGTGTACTCAGGGGTGGGAGGTGGGGGATTGTATACCAATGAAGGAAGTTTTCTTTTACTTTTCAAAGAGAAGAGTGAACTGGAGGGGAGAGGTAGGCAGGGAGAAGAATGCAACAAAGAATGAATGGAAATTCAAAATCTATGTAAATGTTCATTAAAATAAATTAAGAAAAGAAGCTCTGAAAAAATACCTCAAAAACTATATACATATACACATGTAAACACATCGTAATATTGTTACATACATTTAAAGAATAACTACGATTTACAAAAGTTCATAAAACTGAGAGCGCTCATATTCCAGTTACAGTAATTCGTTTTTCTTGAATTACTCTTTGAAACCTTCTGTTCAGCTTTTTTAACTTCCACATCTCTTCCAGCTGTTTTGTCTTCTCCACGCTCTAGTGCAATTTTCAAGGTCTTTTCTAACATCCATTTTGGTTTTTCCTACTGACCTTTTTGTTCTCTTTAGGGATGGTATCCTTTATGCCACCCTACAATACTGCAAATCTATTCTTAAAATGATTTTTAAAATCAGGCGGGATAGACTCAAGATCATATTTTTTTTTCTTGTGGACTTGCTTTTATTTTCTTCAGCCAAATTATAGCCAACGTTAAGAGAATGGGGATCCTAGAACACTTAATGGTGTTCATGTAAAACCTGGACCTAAGACCAAGAAGCTGCAATCCTGAGATGGACTTGAGTGTGTTAGGATGTGCGAGGATGGCACAGAATAGTACAGGGTTCTGATGTGTTGTTCACAGGGTTTCTATCCATGGGCCATACTTGACTCAATGGCACCTAACAACAATAAGTCTCAGGCAATGGGATTTAAGCAGAAGTTGCCAGGTGAAGTTTCTGGGAAAATTTTCAAGGTTTAGCTTTGGAGGGCACGCTTCGAGTCACTTCGTTCCTCCAGTATCTGAGATCTTCCAGCCTGGAGATATAGCAGGTAGGTTGACATCAGAGTCAAGCATAAAGAGAAAAGCCTGTATATTGAGACTGAAAGAACATAAGACAGACCAGCTCAGATCTTCATCTTAGCATCACTGATCTGCGCACAAAACTTGCACTGCCTTTCCCTGGGTATCTTGTTACCTGATACATCTCTAACTAAAAAGCCACTGTTAGGCTGGTTTTCTGATCTTTTAAGATGCACACGCAAGAACAAACAATCTATCAGGCAATAAGTGAAGCCAGAGCTCTCCTAAGAAACAAATTTGGTGAGACTTTATCTATCGTACTTCAGGCATGCTGTCAGGAGGGGCCAGCCCCTATGGAAAGGACATCATGCTTGGACATGGAAATGGCCAGTGCAAGAGGAGGAAACCCTCAATGACAGGGATTGACATGGTGACTCTAATAATGGGCTTCAGCTGAGCAAAGGTCATGAGGATGACATAGAAATGGACAGGCTTTTGCTCTGTCCTTTTCCACTAAGGGTGGAAGCCAGATGGACACCAGCTAACAAGACAACACAATGTTTCTTTATAAACGTTGTCATTTGTGAGTCTTGGCAATGTCTTAGCTGTGACTTTGAGCTATTTTATAAATTTATCTTCTTTGCTTATGCTCAAAAGTCAGGGTTCATATTAGGGGATTTCAAAGGTCCCTTGCAGCACAAGCACGTGGAGATTCGAGAGCACTGTGGATCAGCCATCTTTCATCATCTAGAGCTGCGTGTCAAAACATATTTTTTTTTCATATGCTCAGTCCTCAACAGTAAGCATCTGCTTAGCAACATTATTTTTCAACAGCTTTTTTCTGTTCCCCAATCTTACTTTCTTTTACAAATATATTACTATAGAAAAAGGGAAAGTGTTTGTTATGTAATTGTTTAAACTTTCTCTTGCCTGCAGGTTTATTTCTGCCAATACTCACTTTTCGGTATGCAGGGAAGAGGACACTGCTCTGCAGAAGCAGTGAACATCTAAGAAAAACCATGGCTGCTTCTAGTTCAAGTTCATTCAGGTGAACCTGAAGTAATAGAAAGACATACTGTCCATTGTCATTGGACTGACATTCCACTGGCGCCAGCTGTTCCGTACTTTGCTAAGTAGCTGCTTTTAGAAATCTTGTGCCCAGTGGGATTTGTCCAACCCTGTTACTGAGCTTTTGGTCTTTTTTTTTCTTCCTATTTACAGTCTCCTTTAAGGAGCTGCACCGCCAACCCAAAGTCATGCAGTTCAAATTCGTGAGTTGACTCAGCATGAGAAAGATGGGCAGGCTCCCTTGAGATTTTGGAGCCTTTGAAAGCTATGGGGTTAGCTATGAGTCAGTTCCGACTTGAAAGCACATGACAACAACAGATTCACCCTGGTGGCACGGTGGGATTGGGCTGCTAATGGAATAGATGTTAGAATCCACTAGCTGCTCCTCAGAAGAGAGATGGATAATCTCCAATTGTAAAGACGTCCAACCTGATGAATAATTGTCAGGAGTGAGAAATCTCATGGAGGATTGTTGTGACTCAAAATCAACTTGTCTGAGGTGGGTTTAGCTTGAGATTTAAATAAGTGCTTGGCCGTTAACCCAAAGGTTATAGGTTTGAATCCATGAGGAACTCGGCAAGACAAAGATAAAAATCTGCTTCCGTATGGATCCCAGATCTGCTCGATAGTGTTCCTATGAGTCGAATCAATCCCAGCGGTTCTTTGTTGTTATTGTCATTTGTCTGGTAGTTACATCTCTGTTTTGCATCGATGTAAAACTAGCATGTAACCAATACAAATAGATTCTGCTTTAGTCAAAAGGTAATTAGACCAACAAGAAAAACGCTTTTAATTCAAGGACTGAGAAACTCTTACAAGGAGTCGTATAGAATTAAAAGGGCATTCAACCTGTGAAATCTAGCTGTGCTGCACTCGTCTCTACCTCAGCCTAACCTTGACCATGTAGATGTCTCGAATTCTTCTAGTTGCCAGTTACCTAAAAAGTTAGGAGGTTACACCAGATAACCTCTGGGGAATCTCCTTTTGAGTCTGTGAATCTAGCCCAGGTTCTCTGTATCATGGGGAGAAAGGCCCTGCCATGTAGCCTTAGGTTGGCTACATTTTACCACAGTTTAGTTTCTGATGGATTAACCAATATTCTTGGAGTGATACCACTTGTGTATACGAGAGAGGTGATATTGTAAGATGCCCGTCTCTTAAGTGAACGCCCATTTAATAGTGACTGTGCATTACAGAACTATTGCTTGATCCTGTGCCACCCTCACAATTGTTATATTTGAGTGTGTTCTTGCAGTCATTGCATCAACGCTTCCATCTTTTCTGTAGACTCTGCTTTACCAAGCATGATGCCCTTCTACTGTGGTCATTCCCTCCTGATGGCATGTCCGAAGTAAGAAAGATGAAATCTTTCCACTTTTATTTCTAGGGCTTATTCTGGCTAAACTTCCTTAGGACAGATTTGTTTGTTCTTCTGAACATCCATATAGTCTATTTTCTCTGCCAAAATTATAATTCAAATGGACGCTTTCTTCTCAACCAGCTTTCTCATGTGTATGAGGCATGGGAAAAGACCATGGCTTGAATCAGGTACACCTTAGTCATCAGAGTGACATCTTTGCTCAGAGAATTATAGTGAGTTAAAGGGCCATTCAATTTGGACTTTATGGTCAAAAGTATGGCCTCTGGGACAAGAGAGTCCTGACTTCAACTTCTGAATTCTCCCCTTACTAGTTGTGTGACTTTGGACAAATCATTTAACCTCTCTGTTCTTTGATTCCCTCATCTGTAGAATGAGATAATAATAGTGATGACCTCTTAGGATTACTCTAAGTATTAAGAATTTAAAATGTATAAGTGTAATACATGTTATTTTTATTGTTAGATGCCATCAAGTATATAGATTCATAGAGACTATCAACCTGAAAAGTCCTATCCCGTGCCATCCTACCATCTCTGACATACACAAGCCTATACTCACTCAGTCACAATGTCATCCCATCTGGTCGAATGTAATCTTCTCTTCCCCTGCCTTCCACCTTCCCAAGCATTATGTCCCTCTATAAGGATTAACCTCTCCTAGCAACACACTCAGAGTATCCAAATTTTATCTTAAGTTTAATATTTATTGTTATGTGCTGTCAGGTCACCTATGACTCATAGCAACCTTATGTACAATAGCTCTGAACCCTACCCTATCCTGAACCAATCTCACTGTTACTGACATACCTACCCCCACTACCCCAGTTACTGTGTCAATCCAAGTTATTTCTCTCCTGAACTGTTCCCCCACCCTTCCAAGCATGATATCCTTCTCCAGGGACTTAATCAGTCCCTCATGGCCATGTTCCCAAAATATGTGACACAGAGCTTTAAAATCCTTGCCTCCCAGGAGCAGCTAAGATAAACCTGTTAGTTCTCTCATATGGTTAATACACTTCTCTGGCACCACAACTCAAAGGCAGTTTAACTAAATATAAGCATTATCTAAGCAAACCAAATTAAAAAAAAAAAGGACCCCAAAAAGTATGTGATAGAATCTTAAACTAATTAATTGCACAATTATAATTTTCCTAGAATGAAAAGTATAGTAATTATCATATATATTAATTATTATATATAATGTATAATTATTATAATTTGGGGATGTATAAAGATATCTAAAATCTTAAATAACAATAATAATGTTTAATATAAAAAATTATATCATATGAAAAAGGGGGGGAAGTATGTTATTCCATGTTTAGTCAATGTTTCTTGAACTCTGACTCCATCCTAGGCACCATATAAAGCCTTTCAGATCTGTGACCATTCATTCTCAGACACCCACAATTCACCATTCCCCAAATGATAAAATTGATGTTTCAAAGTTTGACTGGTAGCCTGTCTTCCCATATGTAGAAATGGGAAAGAAAGAAACACAGAGTAGGCATTTAGGACACCCAGACTCAGG
Source organism: Elephantulus edwardii (assembly GCF_000299155.1). Lineage (NCBI taxonomy): Eukaryota > Metazoa > Chordata > Mammalia > Macroscelidea > Macroscelididae > Elephantulus > Elephantulus edwardii. The sequence goes on from NW_006399852.1 coordinate 5,869,331, forward strand.
CGCTCACAGCCTCACTCAATATGCAGTGGAAAGACAAGACACGTACGTGAGTCTGCGACTGCAGGAGTGAGTCAGAGGAGTCAGGGAGACGCAAGGAAAGCAGACAAGCCTTGTGATGATGAGCCTGGCAGAGTCAGTGAAGGGCCAGTGAAGAACACGACCGCACAAATGTCACTGGACATTCCATTGTTCCCCAAGCAAGGATGCTGGAGGATAAGGCTCTCATGCAATCCAAGTAGAAGTGCAGACAGGCCCCTCTGGTGCATTATGCCACCTTCACTGATACTTCAAATTCTAACAGCAACAAGAAAAATTCTCCTGGGGGAGGTGCCCTATTAAAGTCCTGACATCCTAATATGTTTTGGTTTAGCAGGTGTTTCTGAGCAGCTGGAGAGACACAGATGAGCCTGGGTGCTTTGACAGGATTATCCTTGGATCATTTGCCCTTTGATGGTGAATAATGCCTTGCAACTATTATTTCAAAACGTCACAGTACTTTTGGCAAGAGAGCTCCCGAAGGGAGGGAAACAGGATAAGCATGGAATATGAGCAAATATGATGAGGATACTAAGGTTAGTATAAAATGTAACAAATAAAAAATGTAATAAAAAATAAAATGTAAACAAATAAAATGCAAATTAAGAGTTCACAAAGATTTGGGTGGAAATCATTCTCTGTAACTTCTTTTCAGGGTCTCTGGTAGTATCATAGCTAAAGTGTGCAACTTGCTAACAAAAAGGTTGGCAGTTCAAATCGATCAATAACTGTATAGGAGGAAGAGGAACGGTTTCCATCTGTGAAGATTACCAGTTTAAGAAACTGGATGGACATTTCCATTCTGCTCTGTGAGTCTGAATTGACCCAAGGGCAGTAGGTTTCATTGGAATAATCTTTCATTTCTGTACAGTGTCACAATCTTTGCATGGTATGATGTTGTAGTTGTTGTTAGGCTCTGTTAAGATGACTCTGATCCATAGCAGCTTCATGAGATAGAGTCAAATTGCCTCATTAGGGTTTCCAGATGAAAGCCTCCACAGGAACAGATTGCCAGATGCATTTGTCACGGAGTCACTGGATAGATCTTAAGCAGTAACCTTTCAGTTGCAGCTGAATACTCAAAAAATGCACCACTAGACTTCCTTATGTATTCATATGATTTAAAATTTAATTAACTCTCATTGTTGCTAAATTGGAACCTACTCATAGCTAAGTCTCTAGCAGTTTACTGGGGCTGTGAATTGTGTGGGAGATTATCTTTTTCTCCTGGAGCCATTGTTGGATTTAGATCACCAGAGAGTCGACATTTGGATTAACAATACTACAGCTAAACCTTGTACACTTATGAGACTATATCCACTAAAAAACAAGACAAAAACATCCATTTAATACATAAACTCAGAAGAAAATGCAAGGAATCAAAAATACTATAAAAGTGAAGAAGGCCTTTCATGAAGGTGCCCCGGCCCACGGGGACATTCAACGGTGACCCTAGGAGGGGAAGAAAGAGAATGGGGGGACAGGAGGCAAAAAAAGAGGAAGACAAGTCGAGAATCTCCGATCAAGTCTTCATTTTATTGAAAGCATTCACAGTTTATATATAGGAACACAATGGGGGGAGGAGAAGTACGCAATGGGGGAGACTAACATGTTGTTTCCAGTAAGCTGAAAGTTATCTGGTGAACAGAAACTTAGCAGGGCGGTTCCAGTAAACTGAAACCTATCCTCCCAGGGTAGGGTAAACCAAAACTTATCCTCCCAGGGAGGGGCAACAGGTCCAAACATGTTCTTAGAGAATTACAAAATGGCTTCAGCTAGGTAGAACAAGCAGCTCGGCCCCCAGCATGAAGGCATTAATAGATTAGACACAGGTGAGGAAAGAACCAATGAGTTGGAAGACTTATCAATAGAAATGACCAAAACTGGAAAGCAGGGAAGAAAAATAAAAAGAGTAAAATATACATAAACTGTGTAACATGTTGAATGTGAATTCTTAAAAGGAGAAGAAAAAGAGAAGGAGATAGAAGCCATACTTGAAGTAATAAAGACTGAGAATTTTCCAAAATTCTTCACAAATACTGAACTACAGACTAGGAAGCCCAGAGAGCATCAAGTAGAATAAATAATAAAGCAATCTATGCCTCTAACCAAACTCAACCCACCACTATCAAATCAGCTGTGACTCACGGCAAACCTCCATCCAGTTACTGAAGCTGTACATCTTTAAGGGAGGTGTTTGTTTGCCCATCTTTTTCCTCTGGAGCACCTGGTGCAATTGAACTACTAAGCTTTCCATTAGTAGTGTGATACTTACCACACTATGCCACCAGAAATACTTAATCTATACCTAGACATTCCATACACAAATTGTAGAGAATCAAATATGATGAAAACTGTTTTAAAAGAGTCATAAATGAGTATAAGAATCCAGGAGGGGTGGGAGAGGCTGGAAGCAGAGGGATGTGGATGTGCAGGGGGAAGGGGGGATTAACCATTGGGTTGTACAATTTGATGGGTGGAGAGTTGAGGGAAATTGAAACAATATGTTCAAATTTGTATTTTAATTTTGTAAATAAACTGTTGTTGTTGTTGT
>NW_006399852.1:5874915-5876534 GCF_000299155.1 Elephantulus edwardii
TAAGCTCAAGGAAGTGAAGAACAAATTCAAACCTTGAGTTGCTATAATCAAGGATGCTTTCGGCAGAACGTTAAATGATCCCGGAAGTATTAAAAAAAGATGGAAGGAATATACTGAGTCACTGTATCGAAAGGAATTGGAAGACACAGAAGAATTTCATGAAGTAAATAAACTAGTAGAAAAAATTTAAAAATGTACAAAATTTTAAAACAAGAAACTAGAGAGGTCACTGGTGGCTTTGTAGTAAGGAATTGTGCTGCTAAACCAAAGGAACGTCATTTGAATCCACCAGCTGCTCCACGGGAGAAAGACAGGCAATCTACTTCCATGTAAGTCACTTCCTCTGAAAACCCACTGTAGGGTCAACCATGAGACAATTCCAACCAGAAGGTACCTACAAATAAACAACATGAAGAAACAAGGATAAGAATGATACCAGACTCCCCCTCGGAATCCAGGTAAGCAAGAAGTGTGTGGAGTGAAATATTTAAAGTTTAGAAAGGTAGAGAAAACAAGCAAAAAGCCAGAGCACCTATGATTGTGTACTTAGTCAACTTCTCCTTCAAATGTAAAGGAGAAATAAATACTTTCTCAGATAGGGAAAAATGATGGGATTTTTCTTCCTTGTAATAAATATTAAAATTTTTTTCAAGGAAAACTTATAAAGGCCAGAAACATGAATGTACATTAAAAAAGAAGAGCATTTGAGAAGATAAAATAAGATATTCAATTTTCATATTCATTACTAATCTTGAAGATGTTTGTTTAAAATTACAGTAAGCCTCTTCATCTACAAATTTCAATGAAAACCCTGCTGCAATTGCTATGGTATTTCTCTTTTGTGACAAATGCTTACATGCTTATCAATGTCTACAAAGGCAAAGATGTAAACACAACTAATAGAATTTCTGTTCTTAGGTAATTTGACTCTAAGTCAACTTGATGGCACCTAACAAGGTAATTTAACCAGGACTTTACGTGAATAGAAAAATATAGATAAAAATGGTTGCTCTAAGAAGAAAAAGTAGGTTCAGAATTTTGGGGGGAGTGAGGTGTTAATCGTTGTTGTTGTTGTTGTTGTTATTGCGCCATAGTGTTACACAATTTGATGGGTGGCTATGGTGAAGGAAATGGATCAATCTTTTGTGAAAAACAGTGTATTAGTTCTCAGAGGGAATGCCTTTAACCTCTCTCCGTTGCCAACAATGTTGTCTCTCAGGTTTGCATATATACTTTTTACTCTGTTAACGGAATTCCCTTCTATTCCTATTTTGTTGAATGTTTTAATGAGGAAAGGGTGTTGGGTTTTGTCAAAGGCCTTTTCTGCATCAATTGATGGGATCCTGTGGTTATTTTGCTTTGTTAATGTGGTTAACTGCACATCCTTGCATACCTGTTATGAATCCCACTTGGTCATGGTGATTATTTTTTTTTTTTTTATGTATCATTGGATTCTATTGGCCAGGATTTTATTCAGAATTTTTGCATCTATGTTCATGAGAGATATTGGCCTATAGTTTTCCATTTTGATGGTGTCTTTACCTGGCTTTGGTATCAAGGATATATTTGCTTCATAGAATGAGTCTGAGAGAATTCCATCATTTTTCTATTTTCTGAAA
>NW_006399852.1:5878194-5881340 GCF_000299155.1 Elephantulus edwardii
CCCTCACAGCTGACTTTCCCAATGCAATTCTTCTCTTGATTTCCTGGCTGCTGTTACCAAGATTGTTGATTGTGGATCCAGGTAAACTAAAACTGTTAACTATCTCAATCTCTTCACCATCCATACTGATGCTGTCAATTGGCCCAGTGATGAGAAATCTTTGTTTTCTTAATGTTGAGCTTCAATCCATAGAGGAGGCTGCAGCAATCGCTTCAGGTCCCCCTCAGTTTTAGCAAGCAGGGTTGTGTAATATGCATAACACAGGTTGTTGATGATTTTTCCACCAATCCTGATGCCACATTCCTCTTCATATAGTCCAGCGTCTCGGATGATCTGTTCTGCATACAGATTGGTGCATAGATATTTATTTTAGTTATGTCTTCTTGTTCTATTGACCCCTTAATCACCATGTAGTGATCTTCCTTGTCCCTTGTGATGATTTTTGCATTGAACCCAAAAGCTAACATTGTTCACAAAGGAGAGAGATTAAAGGCCTTTTCTATGAGAAGAGAAACTAGGCAAGGATGCCCCTATCACCTCTCCTATTCAATATTATTTTAGAAGTCTTAGGGGTAGCAATAAGGCAAAAGAAGGAAGTAAGAGGTATCCAAGTTGGCAAAGAGAAGGTAAAATTATCTCTATATGCAAATAATATGATAGTATACTTAGAAAACCCTCAAGACTCAGCAAGAAAACTACCGGACATAATTGACCAATTCAGCCAAGTGGCAGGATACAAGATCAACATACAAAAATCAACTGGATTTCTCTACAGTAACAAAGAGAATATAGAACTGGAGCTAAGAAAAATAGACCCATCACAATAGCTAATCACAAGATTAAATACTTGGGAGTCAAGCTACCTAGAAACACAAAGGGTCTATTCAAAGAAAATTACAACACATTGCTACAAGAAACAAAAAGAGACCTGGAGAAATGGAATAATATACCTTGCTCATGGATAGGAAAACTCAATATTGTGAAAATGATGATCCTACCAAAGGCAATCTACATGTTTTATACTATCCCAATACAAATACTAATTCCATTCTTCAACAAGGTGGAAAGGGAAATCTCCAATTTTATTTGGAATAAAAAGAGACGCTGAATAAAGCAAAACACTCCTTAAAAAGAGAAACAAAGTATGAGGCATCTCACTCCCTGATTTTAATTCCTACTACACTGCTATGGTGGTCAAGACAGTGTAGAACTGGTACAATGACAGACACATAGATCAATGGAATAGAAATGGGAACCTGTAAATCAGCCTATCTACCTCTGGTCAACTGATTTTTAACAAGGAGATGAAATCAGGTAAGTAGGGAAATGATAGCCTTTTTAACAAAAAGTGTTGGCAAAATTGGAAAACCATCTGCAGGAAACTCAAACAAGACCCACACCTCACAGCATATGTAAAAACCAACTCAAAGTGGATCAAGGACCTAGGACTAAAATCAAGGAACTTCATTATGAACCTCATTAGAGAAAAGCTTGGAAGAACCCTAGAGGTACTAATTTACAACAGGAATAGTCTTCCAAGCATCCTGAAAAATCTACAATCAGGAGAGGATAAAATAGATGAATGGGACCTTCTAATAATCAAATCCCTAGGCACATCCAAAACCTCTCCCAACAGGGTAAAAAGGGAAGCCACAGACTGGGAAAAAATATTTGGCAATGACATGTCTGATAAGGGACTTATTTCTAGAATGTATAGAATATTTAAGCACCACAACAATAAAGGTAAATAACCCAGTTGAAAAATGGGCACGGGATATGAACAGACACGTCACCAAAGAAAACATTCAGATGGCAAACAAACACATAAAGAAATGTTCAAAATCCCTACCTCTAAAAAAGATGCCAATAAAAACAACTATGAGATATCATCTCATCCCAACTAGAATAGCAAAATTCAAACGAACAGGAAACAACAAATGCTGGTAAGGCTGTGGAGAAACTAGAACACTTATTCACTGTTGGTGGGAGTGTAAACTGGTGCAACCATTACGGAAGGCAATATTGTATTTTCTCAAAAAAGTTGCAAATAGAAGTACCATTTGACCCAGCAATTCCACTACTGGAAATATACCCTAATGAAACCATAACTGCTACCCAAGCAGATATAGGCTTATTATTGCTGCTCTGTTCACAATAGCAAAGAGTTGGGAACAACCCAAGTGATCATCAACAAATAAATGGGTGGAGAATCTGTGTTATATTCACACAATGGAATATTATGCAGCACTGAAAAACAAAGAACTGATGAAATAGAATACAAAATGAATGACAATGGAGGACATTATGCTGAGTGAAATATCTCAGTCACAAAAAGACAAATACTGTATAATGCCACTGTTACAAAATAGGACTGACATGGGGATTGGGGGAAACTAAGAAAAGAGGGGATAAATAATGTACATAGCATTGAAACTGTTGAGGGAGAGAATTGTATAAATGGATTATATGATTAATATAATTGGTATGAGAAGAGTCCAGAATAAGAACTGCGTAGTAGAGTGGACTGGTTGGGGGAGAGAGCAGGACAGTATAACAATGAAAGAATTTTTTCTTCCAAAGAAAAAAGTGAACTGGAGGAAAATGTACAACAACGACTGAATTGAAATCTAAGTTCACTGTAAACTTTCATTAAAATCTTAATAAAAACCCCAATGTATTCAAGATTTGTAAATAAATCAGAGTAATATAAAAAATTAAAAACAAAACAAATTAAGAAACCATAAATAAATACATGTTGCATTGGGGGGGGAAATTAAAACATACCAATTCTCTATCATGTTAATACATGATGTCAGTGTAATTCGTATCAAAATTGTTGTAGTGGTGTATACCATCAAGTCAGAATCAATGGGTTTTCAGAGGCAGCTAATCACACAGGAGGAAAGTGCCTATTTTTCTCCCATGTAGCAACTGGTGAACTTGAATCATGTACCTTTGCTTTGACAGCACAATTCCTTACCACTAAGCCACTGTGGTTGCTGTTGTTGTGTATACCATAGAGTCGGAACCAACCCTTATCTGACACTCCAGTGGGTTTTCAGAGGCAGTTAATCGCACAGGAGGAGACTGCCCATCCTTCTCCCGTGAAGCAGTTTGTGACCTCACGTGTCTTAGAGACGGCCATG
>NW_006399852.1:5881760-5900053 GCF_000299155.1 Elephantulus edwardii
TCTCAATACTCTTCTCCAGCACCACAGCTCAAAGGCATCAATTCTCCTCTCTAAATTAAAAATTATGTGTTTTTTTTAGAAAATTACAATGACATCAACAATAGATGATTGTAACTTAGGAGAAAGTAACTTTTATGGCAGAAATGTAGCAGGGACAGCAGGAAGAATAAGAATGCTGGTGGAGGGTGCCTGTATGGATGACACAGTATCAGGTAAAGAGAACTGAGGTTTGCTGTAAATGAATATGACAAACTCTAGGGAAACTACTGAAAACAAAAGTTTTGAAAGGACTAGAATGAATAAGTTAAGTGAGGCAAGAAAATGAAATCATACAAGTTGCCTCATTAAAATTAGAGAAAGTAAACAAAGACTAAAAATAGGAACAAAGAACAAGGAGAATCATAGAAATCATTAAAATAAGAAATATTAAGATATGTAAAAAATGAGTAGTCTAAATTTACCAATTCAAAGAAATTATTAGAATGGTTAATGGCAGAGGATTTTGCTCTACGTTGTCTCAGGAAATTCACTTTAAATATATAGACAGCTTACAAGTACAAGGGATGTAGAAAGAAATGTCAGGCTGTCAGTAACCAGAAGTTTAATTGGAGTAATGACATCAATTTCAGAAAAGCCAGAATTTAGGTAACAAAAAAATATAAAGAATAAAGTGGGATATAATAATAAGAGTCAATTCTCTAAGAAAACATAACAAGTCTTAACATATATGTACTTCACAGTAGAGCTTCAAAATAGAAGAGGAAGAAATTGATAGAACTTTAATATAGCCAAATATACTACCTTAGTTAGAAACTATGACAAATTTCTATCCATAATTGGCATATCCAAAAGACAGAAATTTAGAAAGAACGAAGTTAAATTGAAGGAACGCTGGTGGCATGGTAATTAAACACTCAACTGTTAACTCACCCTGTTTGAACCCACTCAATGGCTCTGTGGGATAAAGAATTAGTGATTTATTCCTGTAAATATTATAGTCTAGGAAACCCTAAGAGAGGGTTCTACTCTATCAAATGATTATGAGCCTAAATCCACCAGACAGCTCCTAATAACAGTATTTGAACAGAACAGCAGCATTAATCAATTGAAGCTAATGAACATTGCAGGTTACTTCACGCAGCAGTAGGAGCAGCAGCAGAATTTCATTTCTTCTCAAGCTCACACGGAACTCCCCAGCCATAAATCATACTTTATCATATTTTCAAGTATAGAAGTCCAGTGTAAAATATGTTTTCAGACCACAATGGAATTAAACTAAAGATTGGAATAAAAAAACCTAACAGAAAAATTTCAAAATATTTGAAGAGAAACAATACACTGCTAAACAACATGTGAGCCAAAGAGTTCTCAAAAGAAACTTCAAAATATTTTGAACTAAAGGAAAATATGACATATCAAAATCTGTGGGATGCACCAAAAGCAGTGCTCAGAGGGCTATTTATACCACTGAATGGGTGTATTAGAAAGGCAGAGAGAGATTTTTATGATCTAAGCTTCCTCTTTGTTGATTTTTGTTGGGTACCATGAAGTCAAACTAGTCCATAGCTGACCTTCCAATGGGTTTTCAGAGGAAGTTAATCACACAAGAAGAAATTGCCCTTTTTTTTCCTTTTTTTTTTTTTTCTCCCGAGGAGCAGCTGAAGGATTCAAACCATCTTCCTTTGGGATTGCAACACAGTTTCTCACCACTAGGTCACCACTTTAGGAAACAGTGGTAAGAAGCTGTGCTGCAATCCCAAAAGCACGTAGTTCGAGGTCACTAGCTGCTCCACAAGAGAAGGATGGGTGATCTCCTCCCATGTGATTAACTGCCTCTGAAAACCCGCAAAAAGGTCAGTTATGGGTTGTTTCCAAATCTATGGTATAACAACAATTCCAATTAAATCTAAAGAAGGCAAAAGAAAAGAAATAATTTAAAGTATTATCATTTATTAGGTAAGTTTTTTCAGAAACATTAATAATTCTGAAATACTAACAGTTCTAAAAATTCCATTTTTCTTAAAGAAAGACATTTGAGTGAAAAGTTTTAGTTCCTAGTTTTATGGTGGTTTTCTTTTTAAAAAAACAGCACTACTGTTGAGCCAATTCTGACCCATACCAACCACACAGGACAGCAAAATTGTCCCAAAGCAGAGGATAGAAATAATTTTAGCAGTAAATCGCTTCATCGCTTTACCACAGAGCAGTGTATGAACTGCTAATATTATAGTTAGAAGTTGAATGCTTAGCATACTAGGATACAAAATCTCATTCAATCTCAAGAAATATTCTATTCTAAGAGTATGGTTGTTACTATGAAATAAACCTACATACATCCACGCTGTTCACTGCAGAATTATTTACAATAACAAAGAGTTAGAAACAAACCTAATGTCCATCAATGGGAGAATGACCAAAAAACCCCATCATATACAATTACACAATGGAATATTATGAACCACTAAAATAATTATGAAGAATTGGTAAAATGTTGGGCAACATAGATGAATCTAGAACAAATTACACTGTGTGGCATAGTCACAAAAAAGACAATTACAGTAGAAAACCACTATTACAGAAATCCAAAGAATGTTTTCTGCACAGATAGACTCAATCTTGGAGTGGTAAAAAGGATGAGAAAAGGAGGGAAAGGGCAATAAACTCAATAAATAGATAAATTGGTTGATCACAAAGGCAATAGATAATAATACATTAATTAACACTGTAATTGATTAATTAATTGCTTTAAAAATGACAATGACATAAAACATAATGACTGATTATGTAAAAAAAACCAAACACCCAAAGATAATCTGTATATTACTCAACTTCTTGTAACATTTTTTTTAAAAAAAAGAAAAATATGGGCTCTAGAGACATGAATTCAAATCTCAATTTTATCCATTATCAACTCTTTTCTTGGAGATCTAAGATTCCCTATGCTTCGTTTTTTTTCTTCTGTGACAGGGATAATAACAGAGTTGTGCTGAGAATTAAATGAGGTAATGCATATATGTATGTAAACCCCACGGCATTTGATATATACATTATAAATAGAACACACACACGTGTGTGTGTGTGTGTGTGTGTGTGTGTGTGTGTGCGCGCGCGCGATAAATACAACAATTATTCTTGTAAATGATTGGTGGTGGTGGTGGTGGTGGTGGTGGCATTATGTACCATCAAGTTGCCTACAACCCATAGCGATCTTATGTACAGTAGCTCTGAACTCTGCTCTATTTGGGGCCAAACTCACCATCTCCAACACAACTTTCTCCATCACCCCAGTCACTGTGTCAATCTATCTCATCCAGAGTCTTCCTCTCCTGTGCTGTCACTCCACTCTGCCAAGCATGAGGTCCTCCAGAGACTGGTCCCTTCTGGATACATGCCCAAAGTATGTGAGGTAGACCTTCAAAATCCTTATCTCTAATGAGCAGCTGTGTTCACCCTCTCCAGGTTAAACCTGTGGTCCAGCACCACAAATCAAAATCATCAGTTCTTTGCCAACCCTAGTAACTGTCCAGCTTTCTAAAGCATAACAAGTAATTGTGAAGACCATGGCCTAAATGAGGCATATTTCATCTCCAGACTGACATTGTTGCTCTTCAACACTTTGGAGCAGCCCCTGCCAACAGCTTTTCTAAGAGCAATCCATCTTTTGATTTCTTGACTGCTTGTGCCAAGATTGTTGATTTTGGAGTTAAGCAAGCTGAAATTGTTAACATCCTCAATCTCTTCTCCATCTATCATGGTGCTGCCAATTGGCCCAGTGGTAAGAATCTTTCTATTTTTGATGTTGAAATTCAATCTAAAATTGGTCACATTAGTACATTCCTTCCTACATGCTCTTTTCCAGGTGAGACATTAAAACTCCTCCACTGACAAATTAGGTCTGTGTGTTTCTTCTCTGGAATCTCAGTGCACCCCTGACTGCAAAGTGATTCCATATAACTTCTAAGCTATAGAAATTGATACAGTTTTTGCCCAGTCACCTGGGTACTTAGTTCTAGGATCTAGACATCATGCTATGAGGAAGCCAAGCAGCCACATGGAGAGACCAGGAGAAAATGTTCCTGCCCCAGCACATATCATGTGAAGCATGGGCTAGATGTCCCCGGTGAACTCTTTCCAAGTTGTTGTTATGTGCTGCTGTCAAGCCTCCTATGCACAATAGCTCTGAACTCTGTCCTATCCTGAGCCAATCTCACCATCTCTGACACACTTACGCCTATAATCTCAGTTTCTATGTCAAACCACCCTTGTAAACATGACGTCCTTCTTGAAGAATTGGTCTTTCCTTGCAACATGCCTAAATTATATGAGACAGAGCTTCAGAATGATTGTTCCAAGGAGCAGCTTGGTTTCATCTTCACCAGAGCAGACCTGTTTGTTCTCTTGGCATGGTATGCTTAGTATTTTTCTTCAGCACTACAATTCAAAAGCATCAATTCTCCTTCTGTCATCCTTAGTAATTAGCAAGTAATTGTGAAGACCATGGTCTGGGTCAGGTGTACCTTAGTCTCTAGACTAACATCATTGCTCTTCCACACTCTGGAGAGGTCCCTGACAGATTTACCCAAGGCAATTTGTCTTTTGGTTTCCTGACTGCTGGTGCCAAGAGTGTTGTTTGTGGAACTGAGCAAGCTGAAATTGTTAAAATTTCAATCTCTTCTCCATCTGTCATGGTACTGCCAATTGGACCAGTGGTGAGAATCTTTTTTTTTTCCTAAAGGTACTCAGGAGCAACAGTGTCTCTCTGGAGACTAAGGTGCGCCTGATACAGGTCATGGTATTTGCAATCGCTTGTTATGCATCAGAGAGTTGGACAATGACTAGGGAGGACAGAAGGAGAGTGGATGCTTTTGAGCTGTGGTGCTGGAGAAGGGTACTGAATGTACCATGGACTGCCAGGAAAACAAACAGATTCATCTTGGAGAGGATTAAACCAAGCTACTCCTTGGAGGCAAGGATTCTGGGGCTTCGTCTGACATACTTTGGACATGTTGCCAGGAGGGACGGGTCCTTGGAGAGGGGCATCATGCTTGGGAGGGTGGAGGGACGGAGCAGGAGGGGAAGACCCTCTATGAGATGGATCGATTCAGTGACTGGGGTAATCGGGATGGGTGTGTCAGAGGCAGTGCGGTTGGCGCAGGATAGAGCAGGGTTTAGGGCTGTTGTGCATAGGGTCGCTATGAGTCGGAAACGACTCGACGGCACATAACAACAACAACAATGTTGAGCTTTAATCCATATTGAGTACTGCATTCCTGGACCTTCTATAGTAAATGCTTCAGGTCCTTCTCAGTTATAGCAAGCAAAATTGTGTCATCTGCATAATGCAGGTTATTAATTAGTTTTCTCTATTTTTCATGCCACATTCTTCCACATAAAGTCCAGATTCTTGAATGATCTTTCACAGACAGATTGTAATGGTATGGAGACAGGAAGCAACACTGACACATTTCTTTCCTGATTTTAAACCATGCAGTGTTAAGAAAACAAAGATTCTTACCACTGGGACTTAGGGCAACATTATGGCAGATGGAGAAAAGATTAAAATGGTCAACACGTTCATCTTACATGGATTCACAATTAACAACCTTGGTACTAACAGTCAGGAGACATAATGCAAGTGGAAACTTTGCAGTTAGGGACTTCGTCAAACTACTGAGGAGCAAAGATGTCAAGCTTAGGACTAAGGTGTGTCTGATTCAGGCGATGGTCTTTCTGATCACTTGCTATATATATGAGAGCTAGGATAATGAGGTTTTGTCTCACATACTTCAGACTTATCTAGGAAGAGCTATTCCTTGGAGAGGGATATGATGCTGGGAAGGGTGGACGGTTGGCAAAGGAGAGGGAGACCCTCAACCAGGTAGATTGACATGGTGACTTCCACAATGAGCTCTAATGTGTCAAGAAATGTGAGGATGGCACAGGATAGAACAGGGTTCATATATGTTGTTTATAGAGTTGTTATAAGTCATATTCAACTTGATGGCACCTAACAACAACAGTGTTTCCTTGTTCTATCCTGATGATGCCTTCCTGGTCCAAGTATAGGTTTGCATAAGCAAAATTAGATGTTCCGGAATTCCTACTCTTCTCAAGGTTAGCCAAAAATTGTTGTGATTCACACAGTCAAATGCCTTTGCATAGGTGTGGAGATAGGACACATCCCTGGAGTACACCGTTCCTGATTTTGAACCATGCAGTGTTTCCTTGCTCTGTTCCCACAAATGCCTCCTAGTTCAAGTATAGGTTTCGCATAAGTACAATCAAGTGTTCTGGGATTCCCATTCTTCTCAGAGTTAGCCACAGTTTGTTGTGATCCACATAGTCAAATACCTTTGCATAATCAGTGAAACACAGACATTCCTGTGGTACTCACTGCTTACAATCAAGAGGCAATGGCTCTGACATTCCTAGTGCCACAACTGCTTCTTAATTCAGCTTGCATTTCTAGCAGTTCTCTGCTGATGTATTGATCATCAATTTATTTATGTGTGTGTGTGTATAATTTTCAGCAGGAATTTGTTTGCATGTGATGTCAGTAATATAATTTGACAGTTTCCACACTCTAGAGAGTCACCTTTTGTTGAATGGGCATAAATACAGATCTCTTCCAGTCAACTGCACAGCTAGATTCCCCTCTAGATTGTTGGCACAGCCTGATGAGCGTGTCCAGTGCAATGTCTGCTTTCCGAAACGTGTCAATTGGTATGCCATCAATTGCTTGAACTTCCTCCTTCAACATCATTGCCTCTTGGCCATATGTTGTTTCATAAAATTCTTCTTTGTCCGCCAATTTTTTTGGTACAATGACTCCGTGTACTCCTCCCATTTTCTTTTAATGCTTCTGAGTCATCCTTTTTAAATTTAATTAATTAGACTTCAGTATTTTAGGTAGGTTTTTTTTATTGTTTGTTTGTTTGTTTTATTTTAGGATAGATCTTTATTTGAGTCATCCTTAATGTATTGCAACTCAAGGCTTGAATTTGTTCTTCAGTTCCTTCAGCTTAAGAAATGCCAAGAGAGTTCATCTCTTGTGATTTTTAAACTCCAGCTCTTTGCACATTTCATTATACTTTGTTTTGTCTTCCTGAGTACACTTTGAAATCTTCTATTCAGCTCCTTAACTTGTTGATTTCTTCCCTTTGCTTTGACTTCTTGGCACTCTATTGCGATATTCAGAGTCTCTCGTGACAACCATCTCAGTCTTACTCCTCTATCTTTGTAACGACCTTTTGCATTCTTCATGGATGATATTCTTGTTATTCTCCCACAGCTCATCTGGTTTTCATTCATTGGTGTTCAGGCCTCAAATCTGTTTCTGAGATGGTGTTTACATTCAGGTGTGATAGATTCAAGGTCAAATTTTGGGTTTTATGGATTTGATTTGATTTGATTTGATTTGATTTTCTTTAGCTTCAGTTTGAACTTGCATATTAGTTAACGGTCTGTTCCGCAATCAGTACCTGGCCTACTTTTCAAACCTGATATTGAACTTCTCCAACAATACTTTCTACAGAGGTAACAAATCTGATTCCTGCATCATTCATCAGGTGAAGTCCATGTGTATAGTTGCCGTTTGTGTTTCTTAAAAATAATATTTTCAATGAATAAATTATTAACTATACAAACTTCTTATCATTCCATATCCAGCCTCATTTTTGTCACCAAGTCCACATTTTCTGACTACTGATACTTCTTCTTTGTTCTCAACTTATATATTCCAGTCATCCTTATTATGATCTACTATGCTGGAAATGAGCCTGGAAGCAGGAGCGGCATCCACTTCCGAAATGGCTTGCCTCTGGAAACTCTATGTACAAACAGTGCTCAAGCCTTTCATTCACAGGGTCGCTATGAGTCGTCTACGACTCAACGACACTTAACAACAACAACAACATGCTGGAAATGGAAAGATGAGAGGAAAAATACCAGGTTGTATTCATAGTTTAAAAGACCATTTCTAGATCTATCTTGAAGTACAGTGTTATGAATAACTGGATAATATCCATACACATATAAGGCAGATCTGCTAATACCACAATCATTCAAATATCAACACCAACAACCAGAGCCAAAAAGACTGAAAGAGATGATTCCTACCAACTTTTGAAATCAGAAAGCGACAGAACTGTCCGAGTAGCAGATTTCTTTAAAAATTTATATATATTTTTTCATGTCACTAAATTTGGGAATGACTTATTAGATATACTAGATAAGGAGAAAAATTATTCAAGTTATTACTTTTACAAATGACGAAACAGAAGTTCAGGAAGATTAAAACCTTGTCCAAGATTACAGTTATTTAATAGAGAATTCTGATCAGATTTTCAAATTCCAAATAATTAATATTTAAAAGTTGGATAGGTGTCTAATTCAAGAACTCCCTATGAAGTGGTGATTCTGCCTTATTTACTGTAATAGGTTTTGTCTCCATTGTCCCATCTCAGATCACTTAAACCAAATGGCCTTCCAGCCACTACCTCTCAGAAGCAAACAGTAGCCATGCACAAAAATACTTTCACATACTCACTACTGGATTTTTTAGTATTTTCTTGGCTTCTGAAATTAAGATATCTGCTTCAGCTTTTGATAGGAGCCTCATTTTGCAATTTTTTATTTTATTTTGTTGTTGTTGTTGTTGTTATGTGCTGTAGAGCCTCCTGTGACCCACAGGGACCCTATGTACAGCAGCTCTGAAGCCTGCCTTGTCCTGGGCCAATCTCACTGGCTCTAGTACATCTACCCTCATTGCTCCAGTGGCCAGGGTCTTCCTCTCCTGCACTGTCCCCCAACCCTTCTGAGCTGATGTCCTTCTCCAAAGAGTCCCTCCCAGCCACATGACCAAACTTTGTGAGACAGAGGTTCAAAATCCTAGCTTCTGAGGAGAAACTTGATTTTGCCCTCTCCAAGACAAAACTTATCCAACTTAAACTAATCATGTTGCTGTTGTTGATTGCCATAGAATCAAGCACAACTCATAGTGACTCCATGAACAAAAGACCTAATGTCTTTCTATAAGTATTGTTGTTTCTCCAAGTTCATAGAGTTTCCAAAGGCATATGGTTTAGGAAGTGGATGCCACTCCTGCTTCCAAACCTGTTTTACAACTGGGAGCTCCACCAAACACTGTCCACATTGGGAAATCGTTATGGTATTTGATACTCCTGTGCCACAAGGTTCAACATCACAGTAAACCCAGATTACCTCAGTACAGCAAATTGGCAAAGAGTGACATACAAATTAGAAGAATGTTCCTACAAAATATAACAATACGTGTCTCATTTAGCAGTGGTAAGTGTCATCAGGTCAAATAGGACTCACAGCAACCCTGTGGACAAAAGACCTGAACTCTGTTCTATAATTAACATAATTTCTTTTTGTTGATAGAGTTATAGAGTTTCCAGATAGGTTTAGGAAGTGCTTCTGCTTCTCAACCTCAATCAGTCTTGAAGCTCCTCCAAACACTGTCCATGATGGGCAACGATTATCGTATTTGACACAACTGTGCCATAGTGTTCAGCATCACAGCAACTCCACATTATTCAGTACAGCAAATAGACAAACTGGTACTCCCTCTGCTCGAGTCCTGTTGGCTAAAACAGGTGCTTGTGGAGGGGAAAAAACTCAATAACACAAACCAAAACAAATTCTGAACCTTTCCTTGTGTGACCCTCATCAGGATGCAAGAAATCAACTCCTAGAGTGGAACCACTGCAAAGAAGCCTCCAGGCCAGCCGCAGACTAAACCCATCACTATGGAATTTTAAAGACACACCCAACAAATGCTGTTGATTATGACAAACCAAGTATTCCCCTATCCTGAATAAGGGCATCACCTGAAACTTCAGGGTTTCTGAGGCTTTTAATGTTTATGCAAAAAAACTGACCATTTCTTCCAAGAAGTGATTGGTGAATTTAAACTACTGGTCTTTTGTTTCAAAACCTGACCCCTTGGGCACTGTCTTACCAAAGCTCCTTATGGGAAAAATTAACTATAAATCAGCATTCAATAGCTATTGTAGTGTCTTTGTTACTTAGTCAAATGAAGAGTAATATTAATTCCTGGGCCAATGTAAATGGAACTAATGACTGTAACACGAAATTAATGAATCTTTAGACTCAGGGCAACTCACTAATACCAATATTTTCCAAAACATATGAGGAGTCCTAGCAATATATGGTGGCTATAGACATCTATTAACTTCTCAGACTGTAATATAAATTTTCTTTTTCTTAAACAAGACCCTCCAAATAAGACCCAACAATATTTAATCTAACTCTACTTTTTTGAGTTCCAAGTTATGGCTGACATTGAGAAGAATGGGAATCCCATAGCACTTGATTGTCCCCATCAGGACCTTAAACCCTGAATCAAGAAGCTGTTGTGAGAACAGAGCAGGGGAGATCTGCATGATTTGAAATTGGGAAGAGAATGTCTCAGGGTTATATTCTCTCTCCATACCTCTTCAATCTACATGTTGAGCATATGATCTGTGAAGCTGGATTCTATGAAGAGGAATCTGGCATCAGGATTGGAGGGAGACTCACCAGTAACCTTCATTCCCACGTTATGCAGATGATACAACCTTACTTGCTGAAAGCTAGGAGAACTTGGAGCACTTGTTGCAGAAGTTCAAGAGATGCAGCCTTCAGTATGGATTGCATCTCAACACTTAGAAAATAAAAATTCTTACCACTAGACCAATAGGCCATGTCTCATGATGGATGGAGAGGACACTGAAACTGTCAACAGTTTCATCTTACTTGGATCCACAATTAACACCCAGAAGTCAGGAAATAAGGAGACACATTGCACTGGGGAAATCTGTAGTTATGGATCTTTGCAAATTAGTAAAGAGGAGTGATGTCAGTTTGAGGACTAACGTGTATCCGATTCAGGCCATGGTCTTTCCAATTACTAGCTATGCATCCAAGACCTGAATAAGGTTGATAGAAAAAGAATTGATGCCTTTGAGCTATGGTGTTGGAGAAGAACACTGAACATCCCATAGATTTCCAAGAAAATGAATAGGTATGTCTAAGAGACAGTGCAGCCAGAGTGCTCTCTGGAGGCAAGAATGATGAGGCTTCACCTCATATACTTTGGACATTTTGCTAGGAGGTGCTATTCCTTGGAGAAGGACATGATGTTGAGAAGGATGGAGGGTCGGTGAAGGAGAGGAAGACCCTCAACCAGGTGGATTGACACAGTGACTGTTGCAATGAGCTCTTGTCTATCAGGAAGTGTGAGGATAGTGCAGGACAGGACTGGCTTCAGACTTTTCATAGGGTTGTTGTGAGTAAAATTTGAGTCAATGGCATCTAACAACAATGACAATTTTTGAGTGTGGTTTAACAGCAATAGATCCCATCCTATAGATATTAACTTCATTTCTGTGGTAGTTTTTGTACGACTTTGAGATCTTACATTATTTGGCAGTAATAAATTTAAAATCATTTTTTCAGAGTGAATTTAAAATTTTCTTCAGTGATAAAGTTTATAAGAGTTTATCAAATTGAAGAAGAATAGTCACATAGGGAAATCTTCCTAATGATTACAAATTTAAATAATATAATACAACAACTAAAGATATAATTTTTCGAGAACCATTGAGGATTTGAGAAGTCACCTATAAGAGATTAGTGTCAAATGAGGTAAGTGGTTTGGTGTGCAGAAAATACACACACACACACACACACACACACACACACACATATACATATACATATACACACAAATATGTATACATATATATATACACATATACATACATATATATATTGTTAGGTGTTGTAGAGTCGATTATGACTCACAGAGACTCTGTACACAATAGAATAAAATGCTACCTTGTTCTTCCTCCAACCTCACAATTGTTGCTATGTTTGAGCCCATTGCTATAGTCTCTGTGTCAATCTATCTGGCTAAGAATCTTTGTCATTTATCCTCACCCTCTACTTTTTTAATATACTAGTTTATTTACTGTGAAACTGAACACTGGGACACTGATGTGCCAAATGTGATAATGGTTACCCATGGTGGACAGTGTTTGCTGGAACTCCCCAATTAAAACAAGCTTGGAAGCAGGAGTGACATCCACTTCTGAAATAGCTTGCCTCCAGAAACCCTATGAACCTGGAGAAAGGATGAACGTTAAATAATTGTCCAGGTCTTTCATTCACAGGGTCACTATGAGTTGCCTACGACTCAAAGACACATAACAACAACAACAACAGTTTGTTTACAAAAATTTGAATACATTGTTTTCAAGAACAGATTCTTCCAATTTTCTTCACCCCTCATCCCATCAAATTGTTCAACTCCATGATTAATCCTCCCCTTCTCCTGTACCTCCTTATCCCTGTGCTTCCACCCTCCTCCACTCCATTTAAATCTTTATACTCCTTCTACAGTAATGGTTTTATACAGTATTTGTCCTTGTGGGACTGAGTTAGTTCACTCAGCATAATGCTCTCCAGTCCCTCCCATGTTAGATAATAATTGTTATTGTCTTTACTAGCATGGTGTCCTTCCCTTGGCATTGGTCTCTCCTGATAACAAGTCGAAGCATGGGAGAAGAAAATTGTCCATTCCTACTTATAATGTGCATTCTGGCTGTAGTTCTTCCAAGGAAGATTTGTTCATTCCTATCCTTTGCCAACCCCATAAGTCTGAAGCATCACTTCTTCCTTAGTATTCCTAAGATTGTCCACTTTTCATATGCATTTGAAATGGTTGAAAATGTAATGGCTTGGGTCAGGTGTACCTTACTCACCAAAGTGGCGTCTTTGCTGTCAACATTTTATTAGAGATCCTCTGCAACATTTGCTCAATGCAATATATCCTGTGAATTCTTCATGGCTACTCCTGTGGGTGCAGATTGTGGATTCAAGTAACTTGAAATCCTACACAACTTCAGCTTTTTCTCCTTTTATTATGATGTTTCTCACTGATTCAGTTATGAAGGCTTTTCATTTTAGGTTGAAGTACAACCCATAGTGAAAACCATCATCTTTGATTTTCATCAATTAGTACTTGGTGTGCTTTTCACTATCAGCAAGTAAGATTGTGTCATCTGCATATGGTAGATTGTTAATGAGTCTTTCTTCAAGCCTAACCAGAAATTCTTCTTTATGAAGCCTAGTGTTTTAGATTATCTGGTCAGTATGACGATTGAATGAGTATGGTGAAAAGATGCAAGTCTGGCAAATGTATTTCCTGATTTTAAACACTGCATAGCGCTGTTAGAAGGACCACCACTTAATCTATGCACAGGCTCACAAGAGCATAAGTAAATGTTCTAGAATTCCCATTCTTTGCAATGCCATACATCATTTATTATGATCAATACAGTTGAATGCCTTTGCATAGTCAATAAAACATGTACACATTTTTCTTTTATTATCTTCTTTAAGCCAAGATCCACCTGACATTAACACTGTTATCCTTTCCTCCCTCTCTTCTAAATCTGGCTTGAATTTCTGGTCAGTCCCTCTTAATGTACCGTCCCAGCAAGATTTTACTTGCATGTAATTAATGATATTGCTTGATAATTTATATCTTCTGTTTGATTACCTTTCTTCAGAATGGTCACACATATAAATCTCTTCCAGTCAATTGATTGGTTATCTGTCTTCCAAATTTCTTGTCATGGCTGAGTGAACACCTCTAGGGCTGCATTCATTTGTTGAAACATCCAATTGACAATCCATTAGTTTTTTGGAGCCTGGCTTTTTGTCAATGTCTTCAATGAAGCTTGGACTCCTTCCTTCAATACTACAACTTCTTAATCATACACTACTGTCTCCTGAAACGGTTGAACAGTGATCAATTGCCTTCGTTATCACGACTTTGCGTATTATTTTCATATTCTTTTTATGAATCTTGCATTATTCAATTCTTTGCCCACAAGGATCCTTTACTACTGCCACTCAGGACTAACTTTTTTCCTCTTCACTTGTTTCAACTAGAGAAATCCTGGGTATGTTCTTGCCTTTCTATTTTCTAACTCCAGGTCTTTGCACATTTCATTATAATATTTTGTTTTCTAATAAACCTGTTTTTTCAAGCCTCCAGTTCATCTTCCTTATTCTAACATTCTTTCCAATTACTTTAGCATTTCTAGGTTCTAGAACAATATTTGCACTATCTTATGAATTTATTTTGTTCATTTATTTCTTTCCTACCTTTTTGATAACATTTTTTTTTCTTTTTTTACAGTAAGTTCTTGACAAACAACTTATGAGCAAGAGTGGTGATGAAGGAAGAAGTTCAAATTACTCTGAAGGAACTGGCAAAAATACAAGGCCCCAGGAATTGACAGCATACAAACACATATATTACAACAAACAGACACTTTCCTGGATGTACTCACCAAGAAATCTGGAGGATAACCACCTGGCCAACTGACTGGAAGAGATCAATATTTGTTCCCATCCCAAAGAAAGGTAACCCAGCAGAGTGCAGAAATTTTTTAACAAAATCACTAATATCACATGTAAGCAAGATTTTGCTTAAAATTATCCAAAGATGACTAGAATAGTAAATCAACAGAAAACTGCCAGATGTGCAGGCTGGGTTTAGAAGAGGCTGTGGAACTTGTAGCTAATGTTAATGGATCTTGGATGAAAGCAGAGAGTACCAGAGGAATGTCTATCTGTGTTTCATTGACTATACAAAAGTATATTTGACTGTGTAGATCAAAACAAACTGTGGCTGACTCTGAGAATAATGGGAATCTCAGAACACTTGATTGTGCTTATGCAAAACCTATAGTTGGACAAGAGTCAGTCATCAGAACAGAGCTAGGAAACACTGAATGGCTCAAACATGGGAAGGCTGGGCTCTGTGAAGATGAATGTGGTATCAGAATTGGAGGAAGATTCATCAACAACCAGAGCTATGCAGATGACACAACCTTGCTTGCAGAAAATAAGGAGGGCCTAATGTCTTTCCTGCAGAAGGTCAAAGATTGCAGTCTTCCATATGGATTAAAGCTAACATCAAGAAGACAAAAATTCTCACCACTGGGCCAAATGGCAGCATCATGATATATGGAGAGGAAATTGAAATTGTTAACAGTTTCTGCTTGCTCGATTCCACAATCAACACTCTTGGCATTAGCAGCCAAGAAATCAAAAGATTAATTTCATTCGGAAAATCTAATCAGGGATATTTCCAGAGGGTTAAAGAGTAACAAGGTTAATCTGAAGATTAAGATGTGCCTGAGTTAGGCCATAGTCTTTGCAATTACTTGCTATGTACCAGGGAGCTGACCAATGACTAAAGATGGCAGAAGGAAGAGAAAATCCTTTGTGTTGTGGTGCTGGAAAAGAGTGTTGAACATTCTGTCGACTATAAAGAGAACAGGTTTTTCCTGGGCAGGGAAGAAACCGCAGTGCTCCTTGGAGGCAAGGACTTTGAAGCTCCATCTCATTTCTTTTCACATGTGGCCAGGAAGAAGAACCAGTCTTTGGAGAATGACATCATGCTTGGAAGGGCAGACCACAAAAGGGAGAGGAAGATGCTGGATGAGATGGACTGACTCAGTAACTGGGGTAATGCGGGTAGGTGTGTTGGAGACTGTGAAACTGGCTCACAATAGGATAGGATTCAGAGCTTTTTTTAAAATTTTATTTTATTAATTTTAATAAACATGTACAGAGATTTTGGATTTCCATTCATTCATTGTTGCATTTTTCTCCCTGCCCACACCTCCCCCCAGTTCGCTCTTCTTTTTGAAAAGTAGAAGAAAAATTCCTTCATTGATATACAATCCCTCCCCCTTCTCCCCAGTACACTCTACTATGCAACCTTCATTCTGGACTCTTATCATAACCATAAAACCCAATCATACATTGCTTTTAAACTGTTCTCTCCCTCATCTGTTTCAATGCACTATACATAATTTATCCAATTTTTCTCAATCTCACCCCAACCCTGATATCAGTCCTGTTCTACAACAGTGGAACTATGCAGTATTTGTCCTTTTTGACTGAGATATTTCACTCAGCATAATGTCCTCCAGGGTCACCCATTTTGAATAATATTGCATGAGTTCCTTGGTTTTCAGTGCAACGTAGTATTCCATTGTGTGAATATACCACAGCTTCTCTATTCATTTGTTTGTGGTTCAGAGCTTTTGTGCAGTTAGGGTTACTATGAGTTGCAAGTGACTTGATGGCACCTAACAAGAAGTTATTGCTATAATAGTTATATCTAAAAGTAGAGAGAAAAGGCAACAAAATCCACAAAAGCCAGAGAATAAATAAGAAAAAGTCTATAAAGAGAAGGAAAATGCTAACATTTCCTTTTAAAATGAACAGTTAAAATGTAGGAAGAAAGCACACACTGTCAAAGACAAAAAACTTAAGAGATTAAAAAAAAAAAAGGCAGTCTCCCTGAGTTCCTGCTCTCCTAACTTCCCTTACGGTTATCCTACAAAGTCTCTAACGTTCTATATAGAACTCAAGTTCTCTTTTTAATATTAATTTGGAAACATTACGTCCATTAAAGTTACTTTCCAGTCTAAATTTCCCAATCATCTGTTTTTCAATCTATGAAGTGGAATAATAATATTAAATTCTAAGGTTATGGAGAAAAGACTGTCAAGTATGTAGCAAAATATCTAATGCTTAATGTTTCAGAAAAGAAGACGCTTAAACTAAAAGTGTAAGTTTTATTAAATGAAGTACGCTAATTACTCAGATGTAAGAAATTTTTATTTCTAAAAATAAAACTCTGAGTATAGTTCATAATCGATATCATGCTATATGTAAGTATTAACCTTTCCTCTTTCCTAGTACGCTACTTGAATAATATATTAAAAAATTAAACTGTGGTTGCCCCAGAAACACTGGAAGGTTGGCAGCATCAGACTAGAATAGAAAAAAGATTTCTAGAAGATTTAAAGTAGATGAGATGAGACTGAGGATAAACTCTAATGAGGCTGAGCCAGTAGCATTGAAAGACATAAGAGAAAACTATTAGGGCTGCAGAGTCCTTTTCTTCCTCTCCTAGAATGATCGAATCACAGGAAGCAGCAGCTGTGGCTGTTTCTCTCTGTCAGTGATGTGAAACTGCTCTATCTCCTTTCCCAGGAACAGTTATCTAAGATCCCAGCCCCCTTTCCTATCTTGTAAAAAAAAATTGTGAGCATCCCCCTCCAGATTCCTTGTAAGACAATATAAAACCCCTCTCTAACTTTTAGTTGGGGCTGGATCAGTTTCTCCTCAATAAACTCTCTTTCTTGGCCTGAACTGGGTTCTGTCCTTCCTCAGCAACCTTACAAAACTTTTAAAGAAAATATTTTTTTCAGAAATCCAAGAACACAAAAATCAAAGATTAACAGGTTTGGTAGCATGATCACTAGAATAGTGAAACGCAGTTTTGTAGCCTTTCTCCCTCAGAGTATGTGGTGAATTTGAACTACGTGCCTTTGGGTTGGCAGCATAAATCCTTAAATCTAATCCACAAGAACTCCCTTGTAAAGATTATAGACAAAAGAAATTATGGGGTTTGGACAGAGAGTTCTGTCTTTGCTATCAACCTTACTTTGCTCATTAAGGTTGATAAGAGTTGGAATCAAGTTGACGACACACAGAATTACTCTAATAAAACAAAAACACTAACTTATACTCTTAACTTGTAACAAAAGCCTACATGGAAATGGTAAGACAAAGAAGTGTTAAAGTTCTCTTTTTTTTCCTCGCGTGCAGATGATGGGGCTGTAGATATTGACCAATTTCCAAAATGGTGATTGAAAAACATGAGTTGAATACATTTATAAAAAGTATCGATTAATAGAGTTAAAGGAACATCAAACCACTTTAAAAAATACAATGTAACAAGTTTAATAAAGAAATTTAATAAGAAATAACAAAATGATGTTGTACAAAAATATATAATATAAAATAAATAATGAAAAGTAGTACATTAGATATCCCTAACAAAACCTAAACTTTCAAAATGAATTAACAAACTTCTATGTGTTTGTAGTTTGCCAGGGGAAAATTAAAAGTAGAGCATCATAGGCAGGTGGGAAATGCAAAGCTAAAAATAGCCTCCTTATAAATGGCAACAATAACAGTAAGGAGGGATGATAAAAATATGTTACTTGCAGTGTAGGTTTAGAGCAAGAAAGTTTTATAACCAAAGTGAAGCATTTTATAATTAGTAAAAGTATAAAATTCACCAACAAGGTAGACATGATTTTTTTTTCACCCTAGCCAAATGAGTCTCAAGCCTATTGAAAGCTGCAGTCCTTGACCCTCTCCAG
>NW_006399852.1:5900153-5924099 GCF_000299155.1 Elephantulus edwardii
CCTAAAGACTCAGCAAGAAAACTATTGGACGTAGTTGACCAATTCAGCAAAGTAGCAGGATACAAGATCAACATACAAAAATCAGTTGGCTTTCTCTACAGTGACAAAAAGAATACAGAGCCAGAACTAAGAGAAACAATACCTTTCACGATAGCTATTCACAAGATTAAATACTTGGGAATAAATTTAACCAGAAATACAAAGGACCTTTTCCAAGAAAATTACAAAACATTATCAGACTTTTAAAAAGGTTTATACTAGTAACCACTAGTCTGAGACTAAAGGACACTTTATTGTCCTGTACTATTGTTTTATAATAGGGAAATATTCTGAAAACCTTAAATTAGTGGAAGTAGCACTGAACTAATAAAAGAACTCAATTCTATCACTTGTTAGCTAGATAGGAAGTCAATTCCCAAAATGTAAAGTGTTGTTATGTGCCATTGAGTCAGAACCGATCAACAGCTGACCCACTAGTGGATTTTCAGAGGCTGTGAATCACACAGGGGGAGATTGCCGATATTCCTCCTGCAGAGCGGCTGGTGTACTCAATCCACATGCCTTTGGGTTGGCAGCACAACTTTCTACCAATGTAAGCTAGAAAGAATAAGCATATATTAATATAATAATATATGCACCAAAAATAAAACCAAGAGTTACTTTAAAAAAAAAAGATAAAATGGCCCAGCCTCTCCCAAAATTAATCTAGGGGGGGAAAAAGAAAATCTAAGTAACAACACTAGACAAAAAAGTAGTGAATGAAAAATGTAATAGTAAGTTTGAATATTTAAAAATGAAAAAATATGCTAAAAGATGAAAATATACAAAATAGGTAATAAATCATAAAATCCTGACAAGGGCTGAAAAATTTAAATAAAGCAAGAATTACAGAAGAAATAGAAATTAAAAGGTTTGTCTTCCACTAAAACTAAACTCAGATGAATTTTTGGCTAAATTCTACCAAAGATATCAACTTCAAAAAGTAGTAAAAAATGAAAGTTAATAAATTCTACAAGGAAGTATATACAAAACTGTAAAAAATCAAACTCAGTATAAAATGAATTGAAATCTCTTACAAAAATCATGAAAAGCTCATAAAAAATCATATAGAAGCATATCAAAGAAAACATTAATTCATTAACAATTTTACTCTAGTGTTGCAAGTTTATTTTCTAACAGAAAACTTATTAATGTAATTGTTAACTATTCAATGACGTAATCATTCTCAGATGAGGGAAAAAAATCTCTTGAAAAAATCAGTACTGATTTCTGGATTTTTAACTTCATATTAAAAACAAATGGAATCTTTCTGAAATCAGTGAATGATATCTATAATCAATAGCAAAGATGTTAAGTTAAATATTGTTGTTGTTGTGTACCATAGAATTACTTGTGAACCAGCGACCGTATGTACAGTAGCCCTACACCCTGCTCTATCCTGTGCCAATCTTATTGTCTCTGACACCTCCCCATTACCCAAGTCACTGAATCAATCCATCTCATCGAGGGTCTTCCTCTCTTGCGCTGTCTCTCCACCCTCATTGCATGACGTCCCTCTCTAAGGGCTGGTCCCTCCTTATAACACTCCTAAATTATTTCAGAAGAAGCTTTAGAATCCTTGCTTCAAAGGAGCAGCCTGGTTTCAACCTCTTTCAGAGCGAACCTGTTTGTTCTCTTAGCAGTCCATGGTATATTCAATCCTCTTCTCCAGCACCACAGCTCAAAAGCATCAATTCTCCTTCTATCATCCCTAGTCATATTTTAAGCAAGACAAATATACACATTGTCAGTATATTTGTCGTTACTGTTGTTCTTGCTGTTATGTACTGTCAAGTCAGAGCAGACTCCTAGTTGCCAATCCAGCAGATTTTCAGAGGCAATAAATTGCACAAAAGGTTTCCCACCTGTCTCCCATGGAGTTGCTGGTGGATTCAAACTGCATGCCTTCTGTCTGGCAGCACAACTCCTTACCATTAAGCCACCAGAGCTTCCTCAAAATAGTTAGAATGGTTATTTAGTATTGTGTATCATTAATGAAAAAAAAGAAAGGAAATTATTTACAATCAATGCAATGAGACAAAATAAATCATTAAGTATTTTATGGAAAACCAAAAGTTACTTTGCAGCCTGTTGTAATGAGGAGCTCTGGTGACAGACTGCACATGGGGCTGTGTGGCTCACCCAAGTTATATCTCTCAGGCGTTTCAACTCTACCATCAGTTCAGAGGGAGAAAGATGGACAGTCATCTCCTACTTGACTTGTCTCAAAAACCAAATGGAGGATAAGCTCTGAGTCAGTTCCCATACAATGGCAATGAGTTAGTGAGTAATTGTATTCAAAATCCCACAAATAATCAGAAAACTCTTTGTCTAAGAGTGGGAAAAGATGTCCAGCTAACTGCAAAAAAGAGCATGTGTCCCGTGGGGAGCACCATGCCTGACCTTTACCAACTTCATAGGAAGAAACTATCCCTGCCCAAGCATCAATAACATAAAACTAATTCCTACAAGGTCAGACATGTCCCCCACACACACTCCCATGCCTCCTTCTACCCATCTCAAAGCAAATCTTCCTGCTTGGCTGGGCCATGTTGAGGGAGTTAAAGGTTTTAACTCGGATTAATAATAAAATAATCAAGAAGGCTCTCAAAATGTGCAGGCGGGGACCTGAGTCTCGTGGCTCTACATGTTTCCAAGTTCTCAGTCCTGCCAATACTGGTTTCCCCCACCCCAAAACCCCATCTCACATCTAAGTCTCCAATTCAGCCATTGCTACTGATGTCATTCAGAGAAGCGCGGGCTAGGCGAAGAATCTCTTATGGTGTGGCAGAATTTCTTATCTCTGCAGCTAGAGTTGTTCAATTTATTGGTGAGATTAACCAATCCTCTTGTAGATTACTGAGACCAGCCTCGTGGAATCATACATAACCAATGGTAGATAGCCAATCCCTTTGTGGATTGGCCAACATGTCTCATTCCCAGTCCTGCTTCTCCACATAGTCAATTACCGACAATGTGGTTGTTGTCATAGGCCACTGAGTAGCCTGTGACCCATAACCACATATTGAAACCTGCCCTATCCTGAGTCAGTCTCACTGACTCCAGCACAACGAATCCTCTTGTTCCAGTTACCATGTCAAGCTTTCTCATCCAGGGTCTTCCTCTCCTGCATTGTCTCTCCAACTATGTCCTTCCAACTATGATGTCCTTCTGCAAGGACTGGTTCTTCCTGGCCATGTGCCCAAAGTATGTGAGACAGAGCTTCAAAATCCTTGCCTCCAAGGAGAAACTTGGTTTCGCCTTCTCCAAGACAGACCTATTTGTTCTCCTAGTAGTTCATTGTATGTTTAATACTTTTCTCCAGCACCATAGCTCAAAGGCATCAATTTTTCTTCTGTCATCCTTAGTCATTGTCCAGCTCTCTGAGGCATAGCAAGTAACTGTGAAAACCATGGCCTGAATTAGGCGCGCCTTAGTCTCTAGACTGACATCATTGCTCTTTAGTACTTTGGAGAAGTACCTGACAACAGAGTTCCCCAATGAAATTAATCTTTTTAATTTCATGACTGTTGATGTTAAAAGTGTTGATTGTGATACTATGCAGCACGCAGGAGCAATAACTGCAAACTATTACCTAACTTGGGAGGAACTGGAGAACATTATGCTGAGGGAACTAACTCAGTCCCACAAGGATAAATATTGTATAAGACCGTTATTGTAGAATGAGTATAAGGGTCCAGGAGGGGTGGGAGAGGCTGGAAGCACATGGATGTGAACGTACAGGGGGAAGTGGGAATTAATCATTGGGTTGTACAATTTGATGGGTGGGTGGGGTGAGGGAAATGGAAAAAATTTGTTCAAATTTGTATTAGAATTTTGTAAATAAACTAGTGGGGGAAAAAAGCTTGGGGAGGGGGAAAGAAAGGAGGCGGGTTAAAATATGCAGCAATGAATGAATGAAAATCTAACTTCTCTGTAAACTTTTGTTAAAATGACAATTAAATTTAAAAAAAAATTAAAAAAAAGAAAGAAAAGAGTGTTGATTGTGGAGCTGAGCAAGCTGTAACTGTTAATAACCTCTATCTCTTCTCCATCCATCATGGTGCTGCCAATTGGCCCAGGGGTGAAAAGTCTTTGTCTTTTTTATGTTAAGCTTCAACTCATATTGAAGACTTGAGTCAATCTAGAAAAGCCATCTGGAGGGGCAAACTCTGCACGAACCTTTCAGCAAATTTCCATCGCCTGTAAACCACATGGAGGAGATTGCTCATCTTTCTCTCAAAACGCCCCTGGTGGATTGAGATCACCAGAAGAGTGCTGCCTTTACATCAGCCGTGCAAAAGATTAGAACTAGGAGCAAGGCACATAGTGGTGATCAGATATGACATCATCAGACACGGTCAATAGTTTTTTGCATAATGGATTATGCAATATTAACATAATTTTTAATAAAATAATTATGAAATTCAAGAAGTTGACACTTATGAAGATAAATGTGGCACCAGGATTGGAAAAAGATTAATCAATCATCTGTTTCATGCAGGTGATAAAAACTTTGTTGCAGAAAGCGAAGAAACTTTACAGCACTTACTAATGAAGATGAAAGACTAGAGCCTTCAGTGTGAATTATTATATCTCAGGACTGCTAGGAAAACAAACAGATTTGTCCTGGAAAGGGTTAAACTGGGTGGCTCCTTGGAGGCAAGGATTCTGAGGCTCTGTCTAACATACTTTGGACATGTTGTGAGGAGAGACCGGTCCTTGGAGAAGGACATCATGCTTGGGAGGGTGGAGGGACAGCGCAGGAGAGGAAGGCCCTCTATGAGGTGGATTGATTCAGTGACTGGGATAATTGGGATGGGAGTGTCAGAGACAGTGCGATTGGCACAGGACAGAGCGGAGTTTAGGGCTGTTGTACATGGGGTTGCTATGAGTCGCAAGTGACTCGATGGCACATAACAACAACAACAACATCAGGAAAACAAAAACCTCACCACTGTGCCAATAGTCAACATCACAACAAATGGAGAAAAGATTGAAGTTGTCAATGATTTCATTTTACTTAGAACCACAGCTCCCACAGCAGTAGTATTCAAGACATCAACAGACATGTTGGATTGGGGAAATATGCTGTCTGTGAACTCTGAAGTGCTGAAGAGCAAAGACGCCAGTTTAAAGACTAAAGTGCAGCTGACTCATGATATTTTCAATTGCTTCATTCATATCAGAAAGTTGGACAATGAATAGGGGGAAAACATGGGGAAAACCAGAGTTGATGTCTTTGAATTGAGATGTTGATGAAGAGTATTAAAAATACAATGGACTACTGAAAGAACAAACAAATCCATCCAGGGTGCTCTTTGGAGGCAGAGATGGTGGGACTGAGTTTCACATACTTTGGGCTTATTATCAGGAGGTGCCAAGCCTTAGAAAGACATCATACTGGGAAAAGCAGGTGGGGCGGGGGGAAGAAGAAGAACACCCTTATGAGATGAGTTGCTTCATGGACTACAAAAGGGGACTTGAGCCTGATGGAGATTGTGAGAATGGCGCAGGAAATGGAATGGTTCTGATCTATTAGTCACAGAATTGCTATGACTTCTAATCAAGTCCATAGCAAGAAATATATATATATATAAATAACACAACTGCCAATTTAAACTAAAGCAACATAACTAAAATTTCTAGGGGGAAAAAAGCTAACAGGAAATGAATGCACCACGACTATATGAATGAGAAGACAGTATTACAAAATTATTCAAAATGCCAGTACAATTGTTAACACCAGCTTTCAACTCCTAATGTTTTTGTTTACCTGACATTTGACAGTCTACTAAAGTTACCTTGAAGAGAAAGCAAGAAACAAAAAAAAATAATGAGGAAGACAACATCTTCTCTTTACTTATCAGTATAATTAGATTTCAAAGACCAAGTCATTATGAAGAAAATTGGCGTTATGTAAAAATGGAGGATGGCATCATTTCATACTTGCCACATCACATCTTTATATAACTGTCAGATTATATTGCATGGCAGCCACCCAAATGAAAATCATGGCCCAGTTAAGTAGACACATAACATTAACCATCCCAGACAGCATAACTCTCACCTCATATACCTCACCATTCATTATTACCACATATACACCGTTAATGAGCAAAATAACTGAATAGTTGGTTTGTTTATTAGAATAAGATTCTTTTTTCTTATTGGAAATGTGAAATGTCAGATAACAAGATAGTTGTAAAGTGAGGGATAAATGTAAGGAGAAAAGAGAACATATAATGCTAAATAAAATCAGAGGAGTATCAAGACTGGCTGCCATAAGCCATATATCGAGAGTTTTACTATATGCCAAACTCAGAGTTTAACACTGTATATAGTCAGTTCTGGTGGCCTAGTGGCAAGAAGCTGCAGTACAATCCCAAAGGCACATAGTTCAAGGCCACCAGCTGCTCTAATTACCAGCTGCTCCATGGGAGAAGGATGGACAATCTCCTCTCTTGTGATTATTGCCTCTGAAAGCCCACCAGAGGGTCAGCTATCGGTGGGTTCTGACTCTATGGTACACAGCAACAACAAATACTTTTATATTTATAGTTATAGTTGTTAGAGTTATATTTATAGTTTACAGATGTTATAGTTTTATAATTACAGTGGGGGTTTTTTTGTTTGTTTCTGAATCCATTGCAGGTTTATTGAGCAATTTAATAATAAAAAAGAAACAAGGAAAATAAATCAACGGGGAAGAATTTAGCCTAAAAGCATTATCTCAACAGCATTATATCTGCAATATAACCACTCATATGTGGTGGCTTGTTAGCAGCTCTGGTTGTAAATCTTAGCATCCAGGATATTCAGAAGAGATGATATACTGCTGGTAGTTATGGTTATAGTATATTTCTATTTCCACTTTTTCCACTTAATCCTTATATTATTTGTTGTTGTTAAGTGCCATCAAGTTGTCAATGGCTCATAAAGACTCTAACTTTACTATTAAAAGCAGCATATTAAAATAAAGAAACCATAGAGAAGTTAAATAGCTTGCTTGGGTCACAAGGCTAGTAGTTTAAAAATTTGTAAACGTAAGGGAAGTTTCTCAGTTTCTCCTTCTCAATAGCAGTTGTCCTTAGGTTTTTTATGAGTCTTCATGAGTCAAAGAGAGATCTGTGGCCTAGTGGTAAGGAGTTGCACTAGCAAACCAAGAGCGGGGGTTGGGGGGCAGGGAGTCTGAGTACACCAGCTGCTCCCGAGGGAAAAGATGGGCAATCTCCTCTCTCACAATGCACAGCCTCTTGAAATCCACTGGAGGGGCAGCTATGGGCCATTTCTAACATGATAACTATG
This sequence comes from Elephantulus edwardii, assembly GCF_000299155.1. Classification (NCBI taxonomy): domain Eukaryota; kingdom Metazoa; phylum Chordata; class Mammalia; order Macroscelidea; family Macroscelididae; genus Elephantulus; species Elephantulus edwardii. Next base: position 5,907,501 of record NW_006399852.1, read on the forward strand.
AATTTGAATTTCATGAGTCAAAACTGACTCAGTTTCAACCAACAACAACTAGTCTCAGGACCTGGAGTGTAGTTTTCAGGATTTTGATGTGTTTCATTAGTCATACAGTTAACTAAACTGATACACTGTAAGAAAAAAACACAAACAAACTAACATATCTTCAGTATCCACAGTACTGAAATAGAAGTGATCAACAAACTTGAACTATTTCTCAACTGCAGAGTCTTAGTGCTTATTTATTTTCCTACATTTTAAAATAAGGATCAAAATGGAAAGACTAAATGAGATTCATCAACAACCTACAATATGCAGATGACACATCCTTCCTTGCTTGCTGAAACTGAAGATCTAAAGCGCTTACTGCAGAAGGTCAAGAACTGTAGTCTTTAACAAGGATTGAAGCTCAACATCAAGAAGACAACAATTCTCACCAATGAGCCAACTGGCAGCAAGCATCATGATGGATGGAGACAAGATTGAGGTTGTTAGCAATCATAGCTTGCTTGGCTCCACAATCAACACTCTTAACACCAACAGTCAGGAAGTCAAAAGACAAATTGCACCGGGGAAAACCTGCTGTCATGGAACTCTCTAGAGTTCTGAAGAGCAAGGATGTCAGTATAGAGACAAAGGTGCACATAATCCAGGCCGCAGTCTTCTTAATTACTTGTTATGCTTCAGAGAGTTGGACAATGACTAAGGATGACATAGAAGAATAGCTGTCTTTGAGTGGTGGTGCTGGAGAAGAGTCTTGAAAATACAATGGACTGCCAAGAAAACAAATAGGTCTGTCTTGGAGAGGGTGAAACCAAGTTTCTTGTTGGAGGCTAGAATTTTGAAGCTCATCTCACATGCTTTGGACATATGGCCAGCAGAGACTGGTCCTTGGAGAAGGACATCATGCTCTGAAGGGTGGAGGGACAGCACAGGAGAGGAAGATCCTAGATGAGATGTATTGGTACAGTGACTGGGGCAATGGAGGTTGGTGTGTTGAAATTAGTGAGATTGGCTCAGGACAGGGAAGGGTTCAGAACTGCTATACATAAGATGGCTATATGTTGCTGGTGACTCAACAGCACATAACAACAAAAACATACTATATTGGTTGTTTGTTTGTTTGTTTGTTTTTTATTTAAGCCTCTTGTTTAGAGTCAACAAGACCTCAGAGAGGGCCTTTGTATTTAGAAGTTGGTTGTTATTATATTTTGGAGGAACATTCTTCTGAGTGGTACAGCACCCTTCTGTCAATACGCTGTACTGAGGTAACCTGGGGTTGCTGTGATGCTGAACCTTGTGCCATTGGGGTGTCAAATGCCCTAATGGTTACCAATGGTGGACAGTATTTGGTGGGGCTCTCAGTTTAAGACAGGTTTGGAAGGAGGAGTGGCATCCACTTCCTAAACAACATGCCTCTGGAAACTCTATGAACTTTGATAAATGAACATAGCTATAGTAAGGCTTCAAGCCTTCTGTTCATAGAGTCATTATGAGTCATACTCGACTCAACAGCAATCAACAACAACAACATTTAGTTTATTTGCTAGATGAATAAATAAATAGCTATATCACCCAACCGATACCGTTTTCATTCTTTCTAACTGGTGTAATAGCTGCAGTTTACAATTTTAAAACCAGTCTGTTTTCACTTACTCTTGCATAAAAATATTTTCATCATATTTATGTTAGCATTTAACTACAATTTTAAGGTGATATAGTGTTCCACCAAGTGGCATTATCCTGATTTATGTAAGTTTTTCCAAGCTATTGTTCTTTTCTTTTGGGTTTTGTTTTACTTCTTCAATTATGCATAGCACTTTACAAAGGTTAATCACACATAAGAATTCTGTATGTATACAATTAGTCCCTCAGAAGATAGAATTTCTGGGAAAAACATATAAACATTTTTCTTTTCCATGTAAATGCCAGATTGCTTTTCAATTTGCATTGGAAAGGCAATTATACTAGCAATGTTTGAGAATATGAATTCAGAATGTTTTGCCCCTTTGGCTATTCATTATTTTGTTAAATTCAAAATAAACTTCTCTATAATGAAATCTTGAGACAAACTTTAAATCAGTTTTTTAAATAAGATCAAGTCAAGTCAGGTACTTGAGTTTCTAATTCTGATTCGTGAGGCAGAAAAATTAAGCAGTGGAGTCTACTGTTTAAGTTGTTAAAAATAATTCTACCTCTCTTCAGTTTTAAGACATTAACAGATTCAATCACTATTTATTTAAACTCATACATGTCAATCCACAAGGTATTAGCTATAAAAAGAAGTAGATATTTGATGATTAAATTGAACTTGTCAAAAATTTCACCTTACTTGGGCTAACAAGTATGTGGAATAGCAATAAATAAATAAAATCATATACTGGGAAAATTTAAGTAAAAACCTTTTTTAAAATCTTAAAATAATAAACATATTGCTTTGATGATTAATGTACATCTGACCCAAGTCATTGGATTTATGATTCTATCATATACAAGAAAGAGGTAAAAAATTTAAAAGGAAGATGAAGAATTGGTATATTTGAATTGTGATTTTGGTGAACCTCTCATAGAGTCCTACAAGAAGGAACAGCTGAGTCTTGGACAAGTATAGCAGAGCACTCCTTTGAAGGAAAAAAGGTGACATTTGTCTTTCTTATTTGAATACAGGACCAGGAAATACCAAAGACTAGCAAAGTATATCATGTTTGGTAGAAGGTGTAGTAACAGTGTTGAAGTTAAGTGCTGTCAAGTCCAGTGCGATTCACAGAACCCCTATAAACAATAGTTCTCAACTCTGTCCTATCCTGCACCATCTTTATCATCCTTGACACATTTTAGCCCATAGTTACAGACACTGTATCAATCAATCCAACTGAAAGTCTTCCTCTCCTTTGATGACCCTCTAACTTTCCAAGCACGATATGTCTTTCCAAACAATAAATTTTCCTAACCACATGGCCACAGTATGTAAGACAAAGCTTCACCATCTTTGCCTCCAAGGAACACTCTGTTTGCACATTCTCCAAGACATAGACAGTTCTTGTTTTGTTTTGTTTTTTGTGGGGATTTTTGTGAGTCTATGGGATATTAAGCACTCTTCTCCAATATCACAACTCAAATGCATCAATTTCTCTCCTGTCCTATTTATTCATTGTCCAGTTCTTGTATGCATAGCACGTGATTGGAAAGCCTATGGTTTGAAACAGGTGCACTTTAATCTTTAAACTAAAATGTTTGCTTTTCAGGACTTTTGAGAGGTCTCTGCCAGTAGACTTTCCCAATGCTGTATGTCTCCAGAACTTGTGATTGCAGCCACCAAGGGAATTGACTATAGATCCAAACAAGATGGTATCACTGACAATATCAATATTTTCTCTATCTATCAAGAAATTGTCTATTGGCCCAGTGCAGAGGATTTTAGTCTTCTTGATGTTGGCATGCAATCCATGCCGAAGACTTTAGCTCTCAATACTCTGTAGCAAGTGCTTCAGGTCCTCCTCACTTTCAGCAAACAAAGTGTTATTTACATAAAACAGGTAGTTGATAAGACTTCCCCTAATCTTGATGCCACATTACTTTTCATAATGCCCAGCTTCTTTAATGATTTGCTCAGCATACAGTTGAACAGGCATGGAGAAATGACACACATCTTCCTTGACTTTAAATCATGCAGTGTTCCCTTGCCCTAATTGGACAACAACTTCTTGTTCTAAGAACAGGTTTTGTATGAGTATATAATTAAGTGTTATGGAATTCCCATTCTTTTCAAGGTTACTCATAGTGTTATGATTCACACAGTCAAATGCCAGTGAATAAAACACAAATAAATGTTCTTCTGATATTATTTACTTTGAGCCAGGATGCATCTGATATAAACAATGATGTCTCTAGTGCTACAGCCTCTTCTAAACCATGCTTATACTTCTGGCAGTTCTCTGTTGATGTTCTATTAAGTTTTGGATAATCCTCAGCAAAATTTTACTTGCATGTGATATTGGTCATATTGTTCAATAATTTCTCTGTTGGATCACATTTCTTGGGAATGAGAACAAAAATGGGTCTCTTCTAGTCAGTTGGCCTGATAGCTGCCTTCCAAAATTTCCAGCACAGAGTGGTGAGTAAGTCCAGGGCTGCATCCCCTGTTTTTTAATGCATCATAAATACTAGCCTCTTTTTTATATAGTTAGAGTCACATTGTGGAATGGGTTTTCCAATATTTTAATGAGGCAAAATTAGGGTCAGGTGGTTTGGGGGCTTTCAATTTATCAGAGGGTATAATTCAAGTCATTATACAAAAAGAGAATTGGTATACATTGAAACATTCAGGAAGTAGCATATGATTAAGAACCAAAGGTGCTGAATGAAGAAGTCCAAGGTATACTTGAAGTCCAAGCTATCCTGGAGGTATTGGGAGGGGGAGTGAAGGTCCTGAAATTAATAAAATATCAATTGAAGTGTTTTAATAGACAGATGCAGCCCTGGGTGTGCTCACTAGTCCAAACCAAAAAATTTTCAAGACAGCTACTTGGCCAACTGACTGGAAAAGAACCATGAGTGTTTCCATTCCAAAACAAGGTGGTCCAACAGAGTGTGGGAATTATCTAACAACATCATTAATATCAATTATAAATAAAATATTGCTAAATATTATAGTTGGAGCAGTAAATTGAGTGGGAAGTTCCAGAAAATCAAACTGGATTCAGAAGAAGCTGTAGTAAAAAGAATATGATTTCTGATGTCATATGAACCTTGGGAAAACAGAGAATATTAGAAATATGTTTACTTATGTCTCATTAACTATGTAAAGGCATTTGACTATGTGGGTCATAATAAATTACGGATAATTTTAAGAAGAATGTAAATCTCAGAGCATTTCATTATGGCCATATGAAACCTATACATAGACCAAGAAACAGTTGTCCAACTAGAACAAGAGAATATTGAATGGTTTAAAATCAAGAAAGGGGTGTGTCAGGGTTGCATCATTTTTTTATGCTTATTTAATCTATATGCTAAGCAAATATTTCAAGAAGCTATACTTTTTGAAGAAGAATGCAGCATCAGGATTGTAAGAAACCTCACCAACAATATGCATTATGAATATTATATGTATTATGCATAAATAAGACACAATCTTGCTTGCTGAACATGAAGAATTTAAATATCACGGAAGATCAAAGACTACTGTCTTTAATAAGGATTACATCTCAACATCAAGCAAACAGAAATATTCACCACTGGTCAAATAGGCAACATTATGATCGAGAAAACATTGAAGTGGTCAATGATTTAATTTTACTTGAATACAATCAACATGGTAACAACATTTAAGAAATAAAAAAATGTGTTGCATTAGGAAAATATGCTATCAAAGACCTCTCCAAAGTGCTAAAGAGGGATGATGGTAGTTAAAAGACTAAGGTGTACCTGATCCAAGCCATTTTTTAAATCCTTATGCATCTTAATGTTGGACAATGAATAAAGAAGACCAAAGAAGAATTGATGATTGTTAATTGTTAATAGTGTAGAGTAACATATCCCAGGCCAAAAGAACAAAGCTGTCTTGAAGGAAATGCAACTAAACTACTCCGTAGAGGCAAGGATGGTGAGACTGTTTCTCACATACTTTGGGCATTATATCAGGCGGAGTTAGTCTTTAGAAAGGACATCATGCTGGGGAAGGTAGAGGTTCAACAAAAGAGAGGAAGACCTTCAATTAGATGGATTGACACACTGATGCAACAATGGTATTGAGCATATTGGAGATTATGAAGATGGCACAGGATATGTTTACTGTAAGTTGTAGTCAACTTGACAGCACTAAACACCAACAAGATGATTCAAGTTACCACCTTTGATTTTCTTGAATACATGGTCCACATTCAAAATATTAAAATACTCTGAAAACGTTTTCTCTCTTGTTTGAGGCCCTCTACCTAACTTGTTGATTCTCTTCTGACATCCAGCTCTTGGAATTTGACCACATAGCTCTCTTCTAACCCAATCAGCCAGTTTTTACAGCCAGAGAGACAGCTACTGGTAATGGTTTCTGAGTTAGAAAAATCCTCCAGAATGATTACTGACCCACAGATTTGAGACTTGCCAGCCTCCACAACTGCATGTTTTGTGAGTTCATAGAGACTTCACCATGAATTAGGACACCTAAAAACAATGGTGGGAGGGGAATGTGGTGAGGAGGAGGAGTCTATGCTAGAAATGGACTTCTTTTCTTTTTCAAATTTTTAGCCTTTGCTTTATAAGAAACAGCCTCAGGCTGGTTCTTTAAAAAAAAATTATTCAGGAAACGGATCAGTGGAACAAAACAAAAATCTTCAGTGAGATCAATAGTTACAATCGTTAGTATATTTGAGGCATTTATTGTTCAATGTCCAGAGAGGGAATTTTGAGTTGATGTTTCAAAGCATATTTCCCAAAGCAGCTTTTATCCATCCTTCTGAGAAATGCCTGCTGTCACAATTCCTTCCAATCTACCTGAGCAAAATGAATCATGTGTTTTTATTTTTATGAAATCTTACTCTGAATGGCATAATTTGTTTCACTGTCATTCATATGCTTTGTTGCAAAAACTTGGGAGAGAAAGCCTGTCAGTGTTCAACCCTTCAAAACATCATCACCATGTCCCCCTGCAACCCTCGGTATAAAGCTCCATAGAAGGCAATGCACCACTACACAAATCCAAGAGAAAAAACAAAATTAAGCTATCCACAGCAAATTCTCACTCGTGAAGCCTTCCATTTTCAAAATAAAGAGTGTATACACTTTCCTCAAATTACACAGCACAAGTGCCACCACTAGCTTAGCTTAAGAGACTCCGTTGGTACTCTGTCTATTCTCTCAGTGTGTCAAATTCAAGGCTGAGAAGTTAAATATAGTTTAATTACTGTCAGAAGTGGGATATTATAAGGTTTAAAGCAGCAGGAGGGAGTCATCAAAAAACAATGCAAACCCTGTGCTCAAAATAGTCTATTCAATTTACTATGTGTTTGTAGAGTGTCTAATCAAGGTTTTGTCATTGTGGAGGAGAAAGGACTATATGGTGTGATCTGTGCTCTGGAGAATTTACAAATTCATTGGCAGACAAGACTTAAAATCAAACCTGAAATCATTAAAGACTATGCAAATCAAAGGAATAAAGAGCACTTTTGATTCTATACTTTTATCTCTATCTTGCCTGTGGATTTTATTTGATGGTTTTTGTTGTGGTGTTTGGAGTTGATTTGTTTTTTGGGGGAGGGGTATTTCTCTCCCAAGAAGAAACAGGAAGCTTCAAGATTTAAAGTGCTAAAGACGGGGTATGAGTAGGCATAAATCAATGGTGATTAATTTTATAAAACACAATGTACATACATGAGTGATCATTTGAAACACAATATGAATGAAGGAATGTATGAAGCACAGAGTGCATGGGTGATGCACAAGGTTGTTGTTATGTGCCTTCGAGTCGTTTGTGACTCATAGCGATCCTATGTACAACAGCCCTAAACCCTGCTCTATCCTGTGCCAATCTCATTGCCTCTGACACACCCATCCCGATTACCCCAGTCACTGAATCAATCCACCTCATAGAGGGTCTTCCCCTCCTGTGCTATCCCTCCACTCTGCCCAGCATGATGTCCCTCTCTAAAGACCTGTCTCTCCTTACAACATGTCCAAAGTATGTCAGGCGAATCCCCAGAATCCTTGCCTCCAAGGAGCAGCCTGGTTTAACCCTCTCTAGGATGAATCTATTTGTTTTCTTGGAAGTCCATGGTACATTCAATACTCTTCTCCAGCACCACAGCTCAAAGGCGTCAATTCTCCTTCTATCCTCCCTAGTCATTGTCCAACTCTCTGATGCATAACAAGTGACTGCAAAGACCATGGCCTGTATCAAGATGCACCTTAGTCTCCAGAGAGATACCATTGCTCTTCAGTACTTTGGATAGGTCCCTAACAGCAGACTTTCCCATCATAATACGCCTTTTAATTTCCTGTCTACTGGTGCCGAGAGTGTTGACTGTGGAGTCAAGCAAACTAAAGTTGTGAACAGTCTCAATCTCTTCACCATCCATCCTGATGGTGCCAGTTGGTCCAGTGGTGAGAATCTTTGTCTTCTTGACATTGAGCCTCAATCCATATTGGAGGCTTCAGTCCTTGACCCTCTGCAGTAAGTGCATGAGGTCCTCCTCAGTTTCAGTGAGCAGGGTTGTGTCATCTGCATAACACAGATTGTTGATAGATTGTCCACCAATCCTAACGCCACGCTTCTCCTCATATAGCCCAGCCTCTAGGATAATCTGCTCTGCATGCAGGTTGAAAAAGTATGGAGACAGGACACATCCCTGCACAAGGTATACAAGTTTTATGCACAAACAAATATAAAAAATAAAAACAATGTGCAATGTGCAGGGGGCAAGATTTAAAGTGCTGAACAGATAATTTCATCAAATAAAGGTTAGCCTTTAATTCATTAAAAGTTTCACCTTTTATATTTATTATTTCCAAAGCCAGGTAGATCACCAGAAAGCAGATAAATGTTTTTAAATGTATGTTGAAGCAGAACCCTACAACCTTGCTAGCCTTCTGAAAGTGACCTTCCACAAAGAAAAGCAAGAGAAATAATGAAAAGGACTACCAGTCCTGGGGAGAGCTAAATTGGCTTAGGTTTGAAGTTGCATAAAACCCAAGAGGCATCTCTAATTCCAAACAGAAGGTGATTTAGAAACCAATGCATGGTTCTCAGTGAACAATCTGAATGTAAACATACCCCCTTTTCATGCAAAGGAGCAATGACAAATGACCCTAGAGAAGCTACCTCGCTGGAAGAAACCTTTACCAAGGAAGCCCACATAGTGGGGTCTCTATCTTGATCTCGCATCTGTCAGAAATAAAAAGAATATATTTTCTGAAGCACAGAAAAATTCAAGCTCATGGCATTTCCAAGGAAAAATAAACTTTCAAGGTCCAAGTAACAGTATGTATCTCAATAAAGAACTCCCTCGTCTGCTTATCTGAAAAGCAGATGGTGTGGCAAATAAAAGGAAAAAGAACTTATTCTGAATGTATTACTATTCCAAAATGCTAAATGGATTCCTCATTCCTTATATTGTTCTTTTACTCCCTTTTTTGAATAATCACACAACAGTCAATATGTTTCTTTCTCTCCAGAATTAGAATAAAATATAGATTGAACTAAGAGTTAATTTATACTTACATATTTCACTATACCCAAGTTGCAATTACAGAATCATCAGATAACCGTAATTGTTCATTGTGATGTTAGAGGGCAGAATCAGGAAGTTCAAATGAATTAAAATCAGAAAGTGTGTATATCAGAGGTCTATCTTTTCTCCATACTCAGTCTCTGTGCTGAGCAAATAATTCATCAAACTAGACTCTGAAGAAGAATGCAGCATCAAGATTGAAAGAAGAAACTTGTGTTATGCAGATGATATAACCTTGCTTGCTGAAAGTTGGAATATCTGAAAGCATTTGTTTCAGAAGATCAAAGACGAAAGCCTTCAATATGAACTTATTCTCAACATCAAAATAATAAAAGTCCTTACCACTGGACTCATGGGTAAGACCATTATAGTTAAGAAAGGATTTACTGTCAATGATTTAATCTTATTTTAATCCAGGATCAACACCCTTGGTTCCAGCAGTCAAGAGAAAAGAAGAAGTACTGCTTCAGTCCAGTCCATTGAACAATGATGTCAATTTGAAGACTAAGGTACACCTCAATCAGGTCATAATCTTTCCATTACTTGCTATGCATCTGAGAGATGGACAATGAATAAGGATTATAGACGAATAGATGCCTTTGAGTTGCGGTATTGGATAAGAGTACTGACTATTCCATGGATTACCAAAAGCACAAACATATATGTCTTGGGTAAAGTACAACTAGAGTGTTCCTTGGAGGAAAGGATGGTGAAATTTCATCTCATGTACTTTGGGCATGTTGCTAGGCAAGGCGATTCCTTGTTAAGGGATATAATGTTTGGAAGGTGAATAAGAACTCCAATGAGATGGATTGACATAGTGACTGCAGCTTTGTGCTCAAGTGTTGTTTGTTGATGTTGTTATGTGCCGTCGAGACAACTGCGATTCGTAGCGACCCTATGTACAACAGCCCTAAACTCCCCTCTGTCCTGTGCCAATCGCACTGTCTCTGACACTCCCATCCCAATTATCCCAGTCACTGAATCAATCCACCTCATAGAGGGCCTTCCTCTCCTGCGCCGTCCCTCCACCCTCCCAAGCATGATGTCCCTCTCCAAGGACCGGTCTCTCCTCACTACATGTCCAAAGTAAGTTAGACGGAGCCTCAGAATCCTTGCCTCCAAGGAGCCACCCGGTTTAACCCTCTCCAGGACAAATCTATTTGTTTTCCTAGCAGTCCATGGTATTCTCAGTACTCTTCTCCAGCACCAAAGCTCAAAGGCATCAGTTCTCCTTCTATCCTCCTTGGTCATTGTCCAACTCTCTGATGCATAACAGGTGATTGCAAAGACCATGGCCTGTATCAGACGCACCTTAGTCTCCAGAGAGACACCACTGCTCTTCAGCACTTTGGAGAGGTCCCTAACATCAGACTTTCCCATGGCAATGCGCCTTTAAATTTCCTGGCTGCTGGGGCCAAGACTGTTGACTATGGAGCCAAGCAAACTAAAGCTGTGTACAATTTCAATCTCTTCACCATCCATCCTGATGCTGCCGATTGTTCCAATGGTGAGAATCTTTCTCTTCTTGACATTGAGCCTCAATCCATATTGGAGGCTGCAGTCCTTGACCCTCTGCAGCAGGCGCTTCAGGTCCTCCTCAGTTTCAGCAAGCAGGGTTGTGTCATCCGCATAACGCAGATTGTTGATAAAGTGTAGCAGATATAATAAGGATGGCATTGGATAAGACAAGATTCATATCTGTTGTTCACAGGGACACTGTGAGTCATACTTGACTAGAGGGTACCCAGGTACAATGGCAAGGTCAAAAAGTTGATAACATAGTCAGATTTGAATGAAAGTACAGATGATGCCAAAGTCCATGTTTTTTCTCAGATCTCTAAATATCTAAGTTGATACTATTTAATATCATACAAAAAATGATATGAGTAAATAATACATTCTAAAACTAAGTATTTCTAGAAAACAAGAAGGATCTAGAGTCATGTAGTGGTTGCAGTGATTAGCTGCTAACTATAAGGTTGGCAGTTCAAATCCATCAGGAATTCAGTTGGTGAAAGATATTGTGATCTGTTCCTGTAAATTTACAGCCTAGGAATTCCTAAGGGGAAGTGCTGTTCTGTGCTACAGGATTGTTGTGAACTGAATCAATTGGATCATAATGGGTTACAGAAAAATAACTATAGACTAGAGGTGTCTGGGACAACTGTCAGGAAGGAGGTGATCTTGAACTGACTTTAGAAGATGGGTCTTCTTTTGATTAGTTGAGTGAAGGTGTTCAGTTGCTCAGACAGAAGGAAAATGTGTATCATGACTGGCAGATCCCATCTGGTGGGAGATGCATGGTGCATATGCTGAGTTTTGACTCCTAACACACAAATTTCAGTAAGAACATTGTCATTCATTAGGTGTGTGACATAACTTCTTAAAGTCTCATTTTCTATCTTTGAAAAGACTGCTCTACCCGTGCTTGTTGTTGTTGTTGTTGTTGTTGTATGTCTTCATGCCAGCAATGACATGAACCATCGCTAATTGTCCAGTGGGTTTTCAGTGGCAGTAAATACCACAAGAGGAGATTGTCCATCTTTCTCCCCTGTTCTACTCAGACATAGAGTCATTGTGAAGAATAAGGAAGATTATAAATCTGTATTTGAAAGCACCTTGAGAAACTTAAGGCTCTTTGGCTACAAAAGACATCTTCATTATTACAGAAAAAGTTTAATTGGAGCTAGAAAACAGTAAACTTGACTAATAACAGTCATTGTAAATAAACATTTCAATACAAGTGAACAATTACATGAGTAAGACTTTTTATGAGTAAGACCCACTAGTACTATGGGAGAAAGATGGGCAATCTCTTCCCAGGAGATGTATAGCTTTGGAAATCCAATGAGGGGTTTGCTGTGGATCGTTTATTTTAAGTATTATACGGCTAACTAAAAGACATGGCGGTTCAAACCCACCAGATGTTTCATGGAGGGGGGAAAATCTCCTGGTGTTAAGATTTGCAGCCTTAGAAGCCCCATGGAAGGTTATAGGCCAATATCACCTTCTTGAAAATAAGCTTTTAAGAATCAGAACAATCAAGAAAAGAGACTTACAAACAGAATTGCATCTCTCTGTGTTAAAGAGTTGTCATCCGGATAACCAATTCTTGATTTGAAAATAAAGAATTAATGTGAGAGAAGCACGCTCGTGGCACAGCTGCTAAGTGCTGGACTGTTAACCTAAAAGTCAGCAGGTAGAAATCACCAGCTGCTTCTCTGAGGAAAGAAATGGAAATCTGTTCTTGTCAAGATGGCAACCTATTAATCAGTGTCTCCCAAGTTAGGTAGTATTGTTTTTTATTTGTTAAATAGTTGCTCCTGAGTGCTGCATAGTATTCCATCATGTGAATGTACCACAATTTCTCAATCCATTCAGTTGTGGTTGGACATTTGGCCTGTTTCCATGATCTTGCATTGGCAAATAATGCAGCTATGAACATTAGTGTACCAATCTCCAATTGTGTCTCAGTACTAATTTCCTTGGGGTATATTCCTAGTAGTGGAATAGCTGGGTCATACATAGTTTCTATGTTAAGCTTTTTTAGGAGACACCAAACTGCCTTCCAGAGTGGTTGTACTATTTTATAATCATACTAACAACATTTGAGAGCCATCACCTCTCCACATGCTTTGCAACATTTACTGCTTACTGTCTTGTTAAACTTTGCCATCACTACGGGGTTGAGGTGATTAATGTCATAAAACACAATGTATGGGAATGATTGTGTGAAACAGTGTCAGTAAAGGAAAGTGTGAAACACATAATAAAAAAACTCCCTATGTACATGAATGAGAGAATAAAAGGGGATCTATATTTACCGTTTAATAATTTCAAGTTGTTTTTAGTAACTTATGCTATTTTATAAATAAATTCTCCAAATTCTAATAAAAAATAAGATGAGAATCTATCAAATCCTATGGGGAAGTTCTACTCTGTCATAGAACATTACTGTGAGTCAAAATCATCTCAACAGCATATGACATAGGAGTGAGAAGGGCAGGAAGCAGAGCTGCAGCTCGGTTTCATAGCTAAACTCCAAGCATCTATTTTTCCAAGAGCTGCAAGAAGAAGGCACCACTTGTCAAACTTGCAAACATATTGTCTTTTGTTATATGAAGACAATTAATTGACAAGTGGGCAAATGGAATAAAATTCAAAACCGAGGGAGAGAGATTTAAATGGATTCCAAAGAGTGCTCAGAAAGTCTGCTGACAACTTCAGTTTCACTTTGACTTGAGAACTGAAGGCTCAGGTAGCAACAGTCACCTCAGGCATCTAGGAGGAAAACTGCAAAAGCAGCAAGGGCCAAAAAAAAGTCTCTAAGGGAACTCCACCCAGGCAAGCCTTGGGGCTGTCCTTCCAGTGCCTGCAAGCATCAGAGGCAAGAAAGATGGGTCAGATAGGAAGACCCTGGATGAGACAGATTGACTCCCATGACTATGGTAATGGGAGTATGTGTGTCAGAGACAATGAAATTGGCTCAAGATAGAGCAGGGTTTAGAGCTGTAGTACAAAGTGTTGCTATGAGTCACAAGCGAATCCACAGCACATAACAACAGAAACAAGAAAACAGATCAGAAGAAACTCAATTTACTAAGTTAAGTTTGATTTGGGGTTAAGTAGATATTACAACCAGGAGAAAAATTGTGGAAAAATAGCAATAAATACCTCTTTAAGCTTTCATATTATGATGTTTTAGTTGGTGTTTCTATTTATTTTAGGTATTGCTCCTTTACTGTAAATCTGCATTGTCATTTATTTAAATAGTTAATATTGTTGTTATGCGCCGTCGAGTCGCCTGCAACTCATAGCGACCCAATGTACAACAGCCCTAAACCCTGCTCTATCCCTGGCCAACTGTATGAAACCCATTACCTCAGCCACAGAATCAATACTATTTTTTAATAATAAATTTCTGTAGAAAAATATTTAAAAAAGCACTAAAATAAATTTTTATCTTAAGAGAGTTATAGAAGTCAAGTTTCCTGAAGACAAAGAGGGAAGACGGCAGAAATTGTGTTCGAGGAAACCGTGAAAATTCAGCTTACTAGATAGAGAATTGTATCGCCAGCCCCAAAGCAGAAAGTTCAGCTTTATCAGCTGCTCAGTGGGAGAAAGATGGACAGTCTCCTGTTGTGCAATTTACAACCTCTGAAAACCCGCTGAAGATCAGCTGCGAGTTGATTCCAACTCAATAGCGGTAAGTTTGGAAGTTTTTTGAAGGAAAAAAAAAATCACTCAGGCTAGGGGAGAAAAGGACACATGTATTGATAAATGCTGCGTTATTAAACCTACAGACATAGTAAAGCAGTAAGGCCAGAAAGAATTTTTAACAAATATTTATTGAAAATTTACCCTTTGTATATCTTCATGATTGGCAGCATCACAATAGATGGTGAAGAGATTGAGATTGTTGACAGCTTCAGTTTTCTTTGGATCTGTAACCAACACTCTTGGTACCAGCAGCCAGGAAATCAAAAGATGAATTGTATTGGGAAATCTTGCTGTTGGAGACCTCTCCAGAATACAGAAGAGCAACAATGTCAGTCTAGAGACTAAGGTGTGCCTTATCCAGAATGTAGTCTTTGCAATTACTTGTTATGCATCAGAAAGCTGGAAAATGACTCATGATGATAAAAGGAAAATTGATTCCTTTGAACTGTAGTGGTGAAGAGTATTGAATGAACTGCTAGAGGAACAAGCAGGTTCACCCTGGAGAGGGTGAAAGCAGGCTGCATCTTGGAGGCAAGGATTCTGAAGCTCTGTCTGACACACTTTGGGCATAATGTAAGGGGGGACCAGTCCTTGGAGAGGGACATTATTCTTGGGATGGTAAGGGACAGCACAAAAGAGGAAGACACTGGATGAGATTGTTTGACTCAGCGTCTAGAGTAATGGAGGTAGATGTGTCTGAGACAATAAGTTCGGCTCAGGATAGAGCAGCGTTCAGACCTGTTGTAGACAGGGCCACGATGAGTCACAAGTGACTTGATGACACATAACAACAACAACAACAATATACTTTCATGGTAGGTGTCAAACCTCATTAAGATCTGGACTACAAGCCGAAAAGTTGATGGCTCAAACTGAACAAGATACTGTTTCCTTGTCAAATACCAATTTGCTGTAGGTAGATGAGTTAATTTCTGGATTTGTGATACTGTTTTATTGGTCTATGTGTCTCTTACTGTACCAATAACATGCTGTTTTGTTTACTATGGCTGTGCAATAGGTTTTCAGATAGGGAGTGCCACGTCTTTGACTTAATTTTTTCTATTTTCCAGAAGAGCTTTGTTTATCCAGGTTCTCTTTTCTTTCCAAATAAACTTACCAATTGCCTTTTCTATCTCTTCATAAAATGAGTTTGGGATCTGTTTTGGGACTACATTAAACATGTAAATTGCTTTTGGTAGGTTTTCATTATCTTGGGTCTTACTATCCATGAACAGGGAATATTTTTACATTTAGTTAGGTCTCTTATTGTTTCTCACAGTTTTTTTTAGTTTTCCTTAAAAAGGTCTTTTGTGTCTCCAGTTAAGTTTATTGTCAAGTATCTCAGTGTGTGGTGGTGATGGTAGTTGTTGATTGCTGTCTAGCAGAGCATGACTCATAGTGACCCTATCAACAAAAGACCTGAAGCATGTCTATAACTATGGTCATTTCTCAAAGTTTATGGAGTTTCCAGAGGCATGTTGTTTAGGAAGTTGATGCCACTGATTGGTTATTGTAAATTGAGAGCTGTAGAATGACTAAAAATGAGAGAAGAATTGATGTCTTTGAGCTGTGGTACTGGAGAAGATTATTGAACATACCATAGACTTTTAAAAAAACAAACAGGTCTATCCTGGAGAGGGTGAAATGAGGCTGCTAATTGAAAGTAAGGATTTTGAAGCTTCACCTCATGTACTGTGGATATGTGGTCAGGAGTGACCAGTCCTTGGAAAGAGACATCATGTTTGGAAGGGTGGAGGGACAGAGCAAGAGAGGAAGACCCTGGATGAGATAGGTTGACTCAGTGACTTGGGTAATGGGTTAAGGGTGTCAGGGACAATAAAATTGGCTCAAGATAGAGAAAGGTACAGAGCTGTTGTCCACAGGGTCACTATGAGTCACAAAGGACTTTCTGGTGCATAACAATAACAACATTGTAAGTGGTATTTTTTTCTTAGTTCTCTTTTTTGTGTTTGGGAGGGTGAAGGGACAGTGCAGGAGAGTAAGACCCTAGATGAGACGGATTGATTCAGTCACTGGGGTCATGGGGGTAGGTGTGTCAGTTGTTGTTGTTGTTATGTGCCATCGAGTCGCTTGAGACTCATAGCGACCCTATGTACAACAGCCCTAAACTCTGCTCTGTCCTGTGCCAATCGCACTG
>NW_006399852.1:5924449-5931882 GCF_000299155.1 Elephantulus edwardii
AAATTGGCACAGGATAGAATAGGGTTTAAGGCTGTTTTACACATAGGGTCACTATGAGTTGCAGGTGACTTGACAGCACATAACAATCACAAAAAAAGTAAATAAATGATTATATGAAACACAATGTGAACAAAGGAGTGTGAGAAGCACAGTGTATATGAAAGAAACACAATATATATGATTTTATATCCAAACAAGTATAAAACAAAATTTTACAAATAAATTTGAAAGAAAAGCACACCAAACTAGAGGCTCCTTGGAAGACAGGACTGATGATTTCCTTTTGAAAGTTCACAGCCTTAAAAACTCAATTGAAACAGTTCATACATGGAGTTGTAATGGATCAGAATCAACTCCTAGTAACTAGAAACAAGGTGCCTTGAAGGACACAAAAGTTATCCAGCCTCACAGTCTTCCTTCAAGGCATCTATAGCCTGGAAGAGAAGTTAGCTCTTATACATAAATAATGTCATAGTTTGACTAGATGTTGCAGGTTGAGAGCTGAAAACTAGCACAACATCTCAGAGAAGTGACAAGCCAGAAGATTTTATTGACAACCATCACAAAGGTCAATAGATAATGAAGACTTTCAGGTTGCCAAAATATTTCCTCAACATTGATTTGAAGGCACATAACAATAATTCATTACCACTGTGCAAGTTCAAATTGAGGCTGAAAAAAATTAAAGCAAGTATACACGAAGCAAAATATGATCTTGAATCCATTCCACTTAAATTTCAAAATCATTTTCAGAATAAGTTAGAATTGTTGAACACCATTTAGCAAAGACCAGATGAATTTTGGTCTTGATATCATTTATGAAGACAGCAAAAGGCCATTACAAAGACAGAGGAGGGGGAAAAAAACCCACCAAAATTGATGTCAGAAGGTAGTCTGATAATTGCACTAGAGTATTGAGAAGGGAAAACATGCTGAAGAAAAAGAGCTGGAAAGAAGATTTCAAAGGGCAGTTTGAGAAGACAAAGCAAAGTATTATAGTGAAAAGCGCAGAGAGCTGGAATTGGAGAACAAAACGGGAGTGGGACGGAAGACTCTGCACTTCACAAGCTAAGAGATCCGAAAAACAAATTTATGCCTCAAAGTCCCAGTACTGACAGATGTTATGGGCAATATGTTGAATGACCCAAGAAGCATCAAAAGAAAGTGGGGGGAATACTGGCTTATTTAAAAAGTTAAATAAAAAAACCCCAAAACCCACCTGGCTTACAATGAAAAATCTCAGGAAATACCGTATGAGCAGGAGCCAATGGTAATGAAGGAGACAAAGGAAGCTACACTGAAGGCATTGGCAAAAATTAAGGAAATTAAGGTTCCTAGATGGATCTCCTATCATCCCTAGTCATTGTCCAGCTCTCTGATGCAAAGCTGGACTCTATGAAGATGTCACATCAAGATCGGAGGAAGACACGTCAATAACCTGTGTTATGCAGCTGGCACAACTTTCTTGCTGTAAGTGAGGCGGACTTGAAGCACTTGTTGCAGAAGATCAAAGAACACAGCCTTCAATATGGATTACACCTTAACATCAAGAACACAAAAAATTCTTACCACTGGACTGATTGGCAACATCATGATATGATGAAATGATTGAAAGTGTCAACAGCTTCATCTTACTTGGATCCACAATCAACACGCTTCCTATCAGTAGTCAGAAAATCAGAAGACATATTGCACTGGGAAAGTGTGCAGTCAAGGAACTCTCCAAATTATTGAGGAGCAGTCATGTCAGTTTGAAGACTAAGGTGTGTCTGATGTAGGCATTTGCATTTCCAATCACTTGCTATGCATCTAAGAGCTGGGCAATGAATAGGGATGACAGAAAACACCTTTGAGAGGTGGTGTTGAAGAAGAGCACTGAACACACCAAAGACAGACAAAAGAACAAACATATAATTTGGAGAGAGTACAGCTGGAATGCTCTGTGGAGGCAAGAGTGAGGAGGCTTTGCCTCACATAGTTTGTGCATGTTGCTAGAAGGGCCTATTCCTTGGAGAAGGAAATGATGCTGGGAAGGGTGGAGGGTCAGCAAAGGAGAGGAAGACCCTCAACCAGATAGACTGACATAGTGAGTGCTGCAACGGGCTCTTGTGGGTCAGGAAGTGTGAGGATGGCACAAGATAAAATGCAGGGTTCAGATCCTTTGCTCATAGGGTCGCTATGAATTGTACTCAACTCGACAACAAAGTGGTAAGATGCTCCACTACAATCCAAAAGGCATGTGGTTCAAATTCACAAGGTGGTGCTCCATGAGGGAAGGAAGGGTAATCTTTTCCTAGGCAATTAACTGCCTCTGAAAACTCATTGGATGGCCAGTTATGGGTCAGTTTCCACTCGATGGTACACAACAGCAATAATAAGAATAATTAGAGCCATGGTGGCTTAGTGCTAAGGAGTAGCTCTGTCAACCGAAAGGACTGTAGTTTGAAGCCATCAGCTGCTCCCTGGGAGAAAGATGGGCAATCTTCTCTGTGATTAACCACCTCTGAAAACCTGCTAAAATGTTCCAACTTGATGCCCATAAAAGCAATGAGAACAACAAGGATAAGCAAAGGAGAAACAACACTGTCTTAAAGGAAATGCAACCAGGGTGCTCCTGAAAGGGAAGGATAGTAAAACTTTGACTCACATACTTTGGGAATGCTATCAGGAAGCACTAGTCTTTAGGGGGAAAGACATCATGCTTGGATTAGCAGAAAGTCAGCAAAAGAGAGGAAGCAACTCAATGAGGTCAACTGGCACAGTGCCTGTAAAAATAGGCCTGAGTGTGCAGAGATTGTGAGGGAGGTGTAAGGTTTTGATTTGTTGTTCACAGGATTGTTCTGAGTCATACTCAACTGCACGGTCAAGGATAAGCTCCTTAAAGGCCAGGACTTATATAAAAGGGACAATCTATTATCTAACACGCCCCAAGCTAAGCAGCTGGGAACTCACGAAGAGAATCAAAGCACTCGTCATCCACAAAGACAGCTTGTGTTCTGTAAGGAAGTAACGTAATACACCTCATCCCATAATGGAAGTTGACAGGATTATACAGTTGACTTCCCAGGGAATTCATGATTATATTATGAGTGACTTTCATAGATAGTTTCTAATAATCAATGTAGTTTTCTGATCACATTTTATAAAGGAGAGGTTGTGAGTGCTGTTACTCTGACTTGGAATCTACTCATAGGTGACCCTCTAGTAGGTATTTAGAAACTGTAAATCTCACAGGAGAACATTGACCATCTCTCCCTCTCTCAGAGAAGCTGGTGGATTTGAATATCTTGCCTTTGGATTTGCAGCAAAACTCCTATGAGTTCTCCCTAAATAAATGTTATTCACCCCAGGACAGAACAAAAACCAAATGTGGCCATGTATTATATCTCTTCAAACTAT
The DNA here is from genome assembly GCF_000299155.1 of Elephantulus edwardii. Lineage (NCBI taxonomy): Eukaryota > Metazoa > Chordata > Mammalia > Macroscelidea > Macroscelididae > Elephantulus > Elephantulus edwardii. The sequence goes on from NW_006399852.1 coordinate 5,927,849, forward strand.
GACTCAGAGCTAAACAACTTTTAAATACAGGACATTTTGTGTTGGTACAGACAAAATTCTATTATAGCAAACGCCTAGACACTGTTTAGAATTCTTTTGTCACAAGAAGGTTAGAGTGGAAATATCACTGGACTAAGGCAAGCAATTTGGGCTTCTGATAGACTTTCTAAGATAGTGTCGCCTAGGTACTGACATTCTCCAAATGAATGAGAATCCAGTCTCAAAGTCCTCATCTGTCAATAAGCAGTTGAAGGAGAAAGTAAAGTGTAAAAGACCCACGTAATCCTGACAATCCTCCCCTCTTACTAACTTGCTGAGGGCTTCAAAATTATGCTTTAACAAAGTTAAATGTAGTATATGTAACTCTATCAACACTATTTTAAAAACATAAATGTTGTTGTTGCTCTTATGTGCCATCGAGTCAAGTACAACTCATAGTGACCCTATGAACAAAAGATCTGAAGCCAGTCCTAAGCCATCCTCACATTTCCTGACACAAAAGAGCCCATATGGCAGTCACCATGTCAATCTACCTGGTTGAAGGTCTTCTTCTCCTTCGCCGATACTCCACCCTTTCCAAGATCATGTCCTTCTCCAAGGAATAGCACCTCCTGCACCTCCTAGCAATATGTCCAAAGTATGTGAGGCAAAGTCTCATCATTCTTGCCTCCAAAGACCACTCTGGCTGTACTCTCTCCAAGACATATCTATTCCTTTTCTTGGCTATCCATGGAATCTTCAGTGCTCTTCTCCAACACCACAGCTCCAAAGCATCAATTCTTTTTCTGTCATCCTTATTCATTGACCAGATCTCAGATGCATGGCTAGTAATTGGAAAGACCATGGTCTAGATCAGATGCACCTTAATCCTCAAATTTACATCACTACTCCTCAATAGTTTGGAAAGGTCCCTAACTGCAGATTTCCCCATTGCAATGTGTCTCTTTATTTCCTGACTCTTGGTACCAAGGATGTTAATTGTGGATTCAAGCAAGACGAAGCTGTTGACAGTTTTAATATCCTCTCCATTCAGCATGACACTGCCTATTGATTCAATGGTAAGAATCTTTGTTTTCTTGATATTGAGACACAATCAATACTGAAGGCTGCATTCCTTGATCTTCTGTAACAAGTGCTTCAAATCATCTTCACCTTCAGCAAGCAAGGTTGTGTCGTCTGCATAACATAGGTTATTGGTGAGTCTCCCTCCAACCCTGATGCCACACTCTTCTTCAAAGAGTCCAGCATCTCGGATAATTTGCTCAGCATATAAATTGAACAGGTATGAAGAGAGTACATTCCTGACACATTCTCTTCCCAACTCCAACACCTGCTCCATTCACACAACAGCCTCCTGGTTCAGGTATAGGTGCCTCATGAGCATAATTAAGTGCTCTAGGATTCCAATTATTTTCATTGATTTCACTGGAATGTTGGGAAGCCAAATCTAAAGGAAAACAAGTTGAGCAGATGATTTCAAAGGGCAGCTCAGGATGACAAAGCAAAGTATTATAATGGAATGTGCAGAGAGCTGGAATTGGAGTATAAAAGGGAAAGAACTTGCTCTGCATTTCTCAAGCTGAAGGACCTGAAAAACAAATTTAGGCCTCATGTAATAATGTTGAAAGATGCTACGGGCAATGTATTGAATAATCCAGAAAGCAACAAAAGAAGATGGAGGGAATACACCGAGTCACTGCACCAAAAACAACTGACTGACACTGAAAAAGTTCAGGAAGTATCATATGAACAGGAGCCAATGGTATAAAAAGAGGAAGTGGAAGATGTATTGAAGGCATTGACAAAAAATAAGGCCCAGGAATTGTTGGAATACCAATTGACTTGTGTCAATTAACAGATGCAGCCTTGGATGCACTCTCCAGTCTATGGCAGGAAATTAAGAGGACAGCTGTCTGACCAATGGGTTGGAAGAGGTCCATATTTGTTCCTATTCCCAAGAAGGGTTATCCAACTAAGTGTGGAAATTATCGAACAATATCATTGACATCGCATGCTAGCAAAATACTGCCAAAGATCATTCAAAAACATCTGTAACAGTCCATATATAGGGAATTTCCAGAAGTTCAAGCAGGATTTAGAAGAGGCCATGAAACCAGGGACATCACTGCTGATGTCAGATGGAACTTGGCTGAAAGTAAGGAATACCAGAAGAATGACTATTTGTGCTTTATTGAATAGGCAAAGGTGTTTGTGTGAGTCATGACTAGTTGTGGCATTGAAAACATAAATACTGTGCTAAAATTTATAAATACTGTATAGCAAAGGCTCCAGTCCCTTAAGATAAATATGGGATGGGGAAAGGTGTATGTTTATGTGTTGTCTGTCTTTCTAGTTTACTTTTTCTTCTTCTTTTTTTTAAGAGCTCCATTTTAAGACCTCTAACTTTCTAATATTCATTAAACTCATATTAAATAAAATCTATACTCAAGGCTTTAAAAGAAACTCATTTTGGGGGGAAAGGTTATTTCTCACCTCAATGAGGTTTTTAACTATTGTTTGCAATGTTTTGGATTTTTATTCATTTATTTGTATGTGTGTCATGGATTTTAGCTAAGAGAATTTGTCTTATGAGTTACTACTTCAAAGGTTATGAATTCCAAAATGTCATAACACTGCTTTCATTTCCTGTCAATATTCTAGAGAGATAATCCTTATTTCTGCATTTCGTTGGGTTCCTTAAGCCAGTGCAAATGAACTCCATTGACCCCAATACTCTAAAGAAATCACTCGGCAAAATAATTAGTTATTTTAAAAGTAATCATTCTAACTGTTTAACTTATTTCTTGTGAAATATAAGGTGCATTACATAAAAAACATCACAGTACAAAAATATAAAAACCAGTGTCATGTCTAGGAAATGCTTATTAAACCCATCACTCTGGTCAAGAAAGAACCCAGCAATTCCTTTATGGTCTTTTGAGAGCATTACCCTGTCTCCTGTCAAGGGCAGTCACTATCCTAATTCATACTGTTCACTTTTCATCTATCCTTCATCTTTTTACAACTTAACTATATAGTTAGACATATTAAGAAGTTTATCAGATTCATCTCATTCAACATCCTGTTACTGAGATTTAGTCTTTATTATTCTTGCATGAACTTGTGGTTTGTCATATTTGTTACTGTAAAAAATCTCTTTAATGACTATAGATAAATTTATTTACCCGTTCTACTTTTGGTTAATAAAAAACTAGAACCAGTTGCTGTGGAAGATGCTCCAATTTGCTGGTCCACTGGCTACCCTGTGTGTGTCAAGGTAAACTGTGTTCCATGGGGCTTTTAGGAGCCAATTTTTCTAAGTAGATATCCAGGTCTTTCCACCAGGGAGGCTGAGCATGGACTTGAACCTCTAACTTTTTGATTAGCAAGATCAATGGTTTCTTTCGAAGTCCTTATCCCACTGAGTATCTCTGAAGAATGGAAAAAAATGTTGATACTCTCTTTTACAAATTCTCCTCTCTCTAGTAATTCAAAGGTCTATTAACCTAAATAGAGGTAGTTCAAGGCCACCCAGAACGATGATGGCAGAAAAGGCCTGGCAATCTGGTTTCATTAATATTACAGCCAAGGAAACCCTAAAGGTTAGTTCCACTCCGTAACTCATGAAGGTCAGTACAAACTGGTATCAATTCCATGGCAACTACAACAATGTGCTTTTTTCCCCTTACACTATATTCTTTCCATTTAATTTTTTCCCTATTCATTCATTGTTGCACATTTTCCTCCCTGCCCACCCCTCCCTCCAATTTGATTTTCTCTTTAAAAAGAAAAAAAAAATCTTTCATTGTTGTACAATTTCCCCCAAATCCACAGTCCATTTTACTACGCATTTCTTTCTCTATAATCTTGTCATGAAAATAATACCTAATCCTATATTCCTTTCAAAAAGTTCTCTCCCTCATCTGTTTCAATTCAGTATACATTATTTATCCCCTCTTAGATTCTTCTTAAGCCTGATGTCAGTCCCATTTTACAACAGTGGCACTATACGGTATATTTTTTTTTGTGACTGA
>NW_006399852.1:5936108-5943267 GCF_000299155.1 Elephantulus edwardii
TTAATATGGCTACTCCTGCTTTTTTCTGGTTGCCATTTGCTTGGTATATTTTTCCCCACCCTTTTACTTTTAGCCTGTCTTTATCTTCATTTTTCAGGTATTTGTCCTTTTGTGACTGAGATATTTAACTCAGCACAATATCCTCCAGGGTCACCCATTTTGAATAATATTGCCTGAGTTCTTTGTTTTTCAATGCAGCATAGTATTCATTATGTGAGAATACCACAGCTTCTCTATCCATTAATTTGTTGATGGGCACTTAGATTGTTTCCAACTCATTGCTATTGTGAAAAAAAGTAGCAATAAACATGGGTTTTCAAATAATGTGCCTTTTACAGCAATGCTTCTCTGGTTTTCTTCTTCTCCTCTCTCTGGCTAGCCTTCAGCATTTTTTACATCTTCTCTGCCATGGTGCTCCCTGTACCCAATGTTGGTTATCTTTAAGTATTTGTCTTTACCTCTTCATTTTCCATAATATCACTAGGCATTCTCTACATCTTTAGCTCTTATCTGGCCTCAAAATATTTTACGAAGATCATTTTCACACTCCCTGCCTCCCAAGACCCTGTTCCCAACCTGAACCCTTCTTTTCCCCAGGTATCTTACCCAACTACCAATTTTAAAAAAAAGAAGAACCTACTCCTTTAATCTATATTTCCTTCCCCCCCCCCCTTTCACCACTGTGTTTTTGAGTATGCTGCTCTCTGAGCTGGAAATTCCCTCTCCTGTCAATGTTCTTTAATTTCAGATCAAATATTTCCTCCTGTAAAGTCTTCGGAGACTTCTGGCAGTTTAAATTGCTCCCTCGTCTAGGTTTTCTAAGTGAATCACGCAATCCTTGGTTTTAGAATCTACTATATTGTGTTGTGAACATTCCCCTCACCAGAAGACTGGAATTATGTCTTATTCATTGCTGTATTCCTGGGAGTGTTCGCTGTGTAAATGTTACCAGAATGAATGAATGTGTTTATTTGGTAGCCTTTGAGAGTTTTCCTGGGATATCATGAGGAAAGCTCCTGCACTCCGTTTGTGCTATGCTCGTCAGCCATGGGGTCACCAGATCTTTATATGGTAAGCTACAGATGGGGTTCCTTTGAAGGCAGACTAGGAGACAGAGGCAAGATGTTGATGCATTAGGGAATGCTACAGTGATCCAAGGGAGTTCTGGTGGCCTGGTGGCAAGAAGCTGTGCTGCAATCCCCAAAGCACTCATGGTTCAAGTCCACCAGCTGCTCCATGGGAGAAGAATGGGCAACCTCCTCCCATGTGATTAACTGCCTCTGAAAACCCACCAGAGGGTCAGCTAGTTCTGACTCTGTGGTACCCAACCACAAAAACCACAGGGATTGATGCCTGTGGAAGGAAATGGGAATAAGAAAGACTGGGCAGAGGAAGATTGGGATGTAGTCTGTGAAGATCTTACTGACACTGGATGAATTCTGAAGATGGAATGTCCCAAGGTGGGATGAGAAAACTGAATCTATACCCTTCACTTGCATTGGAAACCTCATAACCTCTTCATATTAAACCAGCCTTTTGATTGTGAAAGCTAGTAGACTTAGTAGCACCACAGTACCATAGTGGCCACCACAATATTAAAACTGTTAAAGAACAATTTGTAGGAAAAGTTTCAAAGCTAGTGTGCATTGGGTTGCTATTAGTCATAGGCAACTCAATGGCACATAACAACAACCAATGATCTTCAGTGAGCTCCCCAGAGGCGGGTGTTTAAATCCAAGAAGTGCTCCTCAGGAAGAAAGATGGGCAATTTTCTCACAGCACAATTTACAGCTTCTGGAGAAAAACTCACTAGGAGGTCAGCTGTGGGCGACTCCCAACTCCACAGAATATAACAGCAACAACAAATAACATACTATCTCTGTTGGACTCAATGAATCCCAATAAAGGAGTTCCTTACTTAGAATGTACTTCTGTTGAAAAATGAATAGTCAGTGTCAATGTCAGCAATTAGTATATGTTTCTGGCTGAACTTTATTCTCTACATTTTAATCCTTCTGACTTTGGATCATTATAGCAAAAGAATGAACAATTTCTGCAGAGACCTCCAGGGTACAAGTCACAGAAGCTGATTAGACTCCTGCAGCAAGCACTAGGGCAACAGCAATAATTTCAAAACATACACTACTGATTTAGAACTTTCTTCTTCACTTGGAAATTTACCACAAAAAGGATAAAATTTTCGCTTATCTTATTCTTTCTGGATTGATTCATTAAATCATCAATGTATCAAACTTGAAGTGTATTTTAAAAGAATAGCATGAAGACATAGGGTGCTCACCAGCAGAAATCACAAAACTGCATTGTTGGAGGGGATTTATGAGTGTGATGGGATAGAAAGTTTCCTGTGACTTCCGGGTTTCTGTAGTGTAGAAATGGATGAAGAATAGCTATATAGGAAGAAAAGATTTTTCTAAGAAAAGATTATGAGTCCAGATTTATAAACACTGAGCTTAGATACCTGGATACCACCCAATGAAGCTGAAGTCTGGGCTAACCCAAAACTCAAATGAACTGTCATTAAGTTAATTTTGATCCATAGCAATTATAAGAAGAAACTTCTCAACTTTTCTTCTTCAGAGAACCTCAGAGATTTGAATCATCGATTTGTTGGGTTATAACAAGGGTTATAAATAGAAATTTTCAGATATCAATCTATAAATTCACTCATTTATTTATGTTTCATTTATAATACAATCACTTATGAAGTGGGCACCATTTCGGTCCTAAATATACAGAGGCCCATGCCGTGAGTAATCAGTGTTGTGGAATAGAAGATCACACAGCCAAATGAGAAATGCACTAGTGACAGAACCCTAGGGAGAAGACAAGTCTGGGATAAAGACAGAAACGTAGAAATGTGGGAAGACTAAAGAAAAAAGACTTAAGGAAAGCAGATGAGTATCAGAGAGCAGAATTTAAGAAGATTGGACAGAGGAGTATTGATTGTAATATTGGACAGAACACCTTGTGCCCTTTGTCACAATGACTTCATATAATACAGAGTGCCATTGTTTAGAATAATATCTGGCTTGCAAAAATAATAGATGCAAAGTGTTACCACATAAAAGGTGCTCAAGTAATAGTAAATTTTGTTATTGACAGTCCTGTTGTTATATTATCATTGTTATGGCTGTTGTTAACAGCGTTATCATTATGAGCGATGTTTTTTAATCCAGAAGAGAAAGGCACAATGGCTTACCAAGAGATTCTCTATCAAACAGATGCAGTGTCACAGTGGAAGGGAAAGCCAGAATATGGCAACTTGAGGGGTAAGAAAGGACAGAAGGGAAGACTACCATGTCCAAAGCAATGGCCATGAAAGGAAAGGGAGAAGAGAGAAACCAAGGAGCTATGGGAGAACTCTTAAAAAGAGATGCCGAGTAAGTGCACATCCTAAAGGGACTAACGCAGGGGCAGAACAGTGAGGGCACTAGTTAGGAAGAAGAGATAATGAGCAATATTTCGAAAATGTTAAGACTGTTGTTGTTGATTGTCATCAAGTCGAGCACGACTTATAGCGACTCTAGGAAGAAAAGACCTAATGCTTTTCCATAACTATGGTCATTTTTCCAAGTTCATAGAGTTTCCAGAGTCGTGTGGTTTAGGAAGTAAATGCTACTCCTGCTTCCAAACCTGTTCTACAACTGGGAGCGCCACCAAACACTGTCCACATTGAAAAGCCATTCTGGTATTTGATACCCTAAAAGCACAAGGTTCAGCATCACAGCAATCCCAGGTTACTTCATACTGCACATTGACAAAGAGTGATGTACAAAGTGGAAGAGTGTTCCTCCATGTACAAAGTGGAAAGTGTTCCTCCAGATATAACAGCACTATTTTCACTTGTTGTTGTTGTTATGCGCCGTCGAGTCGTTTGCGACTCATAGCGACCCTAGTATTTTCACTTAGCAGTGGCTAAAGGTCAAGTCAAATACAACTGAGAATAAGTTTTGCACAAAAAATCTAAACTCTGTTCTATAACTAACATCATTTCTGTATAGAACTTTGTTCTATAACTACCATCATTTCTGTACATTAGTAGAGTTTAGAGAGTTTGTACCGTTTCCAGAGGCATCTAGTTTAGGAAGTGAATGGCACTACTACTTCCCAGCATAAATCAATCTGGAAGCTCACCCAAACACTGTACACAATGAGTAACCGTAATGGCATTTCACAAGACTATGGAACAGTATGTAGCATCACAGCCACACCAAATTGTTCAGTTCAGCAAACAGACGAAAGATTGCTGTGTCATTCAAGAAATATTTATTCAAAAATTAATAAATTTGGCCTGAGGGCCACAGGGGTTTTAAAGCCATAACTTTCAGTAGACCTCCACCTAGGCAAAGGCTCAAGGATACCTGTCTTTTGAGGGGAGGAGAAGAGTAATACACAACAAACATGACCCCAAGAAATATGACCCCAAAAACTTCCCTTTACTTGCCCATGAGGACTGCCATCTGAAAGCAGCAAAAAGCCAAACTCCCAGAGTGGAGTCTCCAGGTTTCTGCCAGCAGTCCCCTCCCCTCGCCCTGCAGGGTTTTAAAAGCAACACCTTTGAGCAGATTTCCACCCTAGGCAAAGGCTCAAGGACACTCGCTCTTGGGGAAGAAGAGCAGTAATAATAATTGTAATAAATGTTAAGAGAGACTGTACTTAACAGCATAAGTGAATTTATAACAATATAAACAATATTCATTTGCTTCAAAAAACTCTTTAAAAGATGCATAAAGCTATTCAGGAAAAATCACAAAACACCGAGTTACATTAAGGAAATCCTTTAAAGGCTGAAATAAAATTATTTTGGTAGATTAAGGAAGTAAATATTTCTTCTGTAACTAAAATATGAATTCGGTGGATTTCAAATCACAATCAAGTGCAGAACTTAACAAGATCTTTTTAAATGTATGTGGACACTAAAAACGTGAAGAATAGCCAAAAAAAAATTTGAAGGAGAAAATTTAAATTATCAAGAGCACATTCTAATCAAAGACAGGCACTTTTGTCACCGGTACTTTGTGACAGGTACTTTTTTTGATGAGTGAAAAAGATCCCAAGTCCCCAAATAACCCCATTCACAAAAGGGCACTTGATTTATAATAAATAAGTTCCACACAGCAGTGAATGTGCAACAGTCTTCATTATCAGTGGAACTGTAATAATAAATATTTGTTGTTGATCGCCTTTGAGTCGAGCACGACTCATAGCAACCCCAAGAACAAAAGGCCTAAAGCCCCTCTACAACTATCGACATTTATCAAAGATTATAGAGTTTCCAGAGGCATTTTATTTAGGAAGTGGATGCCACTCCTGCTTCCAAAACCTATCCTTGTATTTTATTGTTGTTATATGCCATTGAGTTGCCTGCAACGTATAGCAACCCTATGTACAGCAGATCTGAACCCTTCCCCGTCCTGAGCCAGTCTCACTAATTCTGACACATCAACCCCCACTGCTCCAGTTACTCCTCTGGTGTCTCCCTCTCCTGCACTGTCCATCTACCCTTCTGTGCATGATGTCCTTCTCCAAGGATCTATCTCTCCTGGCCATGTGCCCAAAGTAAATAGAGCTTCAAAATCCTAGTTTCCAAGGCGAGAATTGGTTTCTCCCTCTTCAAGACAGACCAATTTGGTTTTTTGGCAGTCCATGGTATTTTCAAGACTCTTCTTCAGCACCACCACTCAAAGACATCTATTCTTCTCTGTCATCCTTAGTCATTGTCCAACTCTCTGAAGCATAACAAGATAACAAGTAATTGAGGAGACCATGGCCTGGATTAGGTGTACCCTTATATCTAGACTGACATCATTGCTATTCAGCACTCTGGAGTGGTCCATGACAATGGATTTTTCCCAATGCATTTCATCTTTTTATTTTCTGTTGATTGTGGATCAGAGCAAGCTGTAATTGCTAACAACCTCAATCTCTTCTCCATCTAATATGGTGCTACCAATTAGCCTATCGGTGAGAATCTTTGTCTTCTTGATGTTGAAGCTTCACAAACATAAAAATCCAAATCACCATTCAATACATAATTGAAGACTACAATTCTTGATCTTTTGCAGCAAGTACTTCAGGTCTTTTTCAGTTTCAGCAAGCAAGGTTGTGTCATATGCACTCCTCCTCATACAGGTCTGCTTCCTAAATAACCTGTTCTATATACAGATTGAAAAGGTATGGGGACAGGAAGCATCCCTGACACACTCCTTTCCTGATTTTGAACCATGCAATGTTTCCATGCTTTGTTCTGAGGACTGCTTCTTGGTCCAAGTATAGGTTTTGTATAAAAACAATCAAGTGTTCTCAGATTCCCATTTTTCTCATGTTAATCACAATTTATTGTGATCCACATAGTCCAATGCCTTTGCATAGTCAATGAAACACAGATAGACATTATTCTGGTACTCTCTGCTTTTCTGCCAAGATCCATCTGACATTGACAATAATGTCTCTAGTGCCACAACCTCTTCTAAACCCAGCCTGTATTTCTGGTAGTTCTCTGTCAATGTACTGTTCAAGTCATTTCTAGATAATCTTCAGCAGGATTTTGTTAGTGTGTGATATTATTGATATTATTCTATAATCTCTATGCTCCATTGGGTCACCTTTTATGGAATGGAAATAAATATGGATCTCTTGCAGTCAGTTGTCCAGGTAGTTGTCTTCCATTAATTCTAATTTGAGTTAAAACACTGGAAAGGGGCAATATATTTAAAAATTTACCTTTTAAAACTATAAAATATAGATGAATGACTTAGAGATAGGGATCTTTATAAATACTTAAATAAAAACCATCAGGTAAATGCAAGTTTTTACTACATTAAAATTAAGTACCTCTACTTAAGATTCTATGAAAAGGATAGAGAAATAAATCAGAAAATGCATATTGTCTTAATATCATCATTACTCAGTCTGGGTATATGTCAATCTCTGTGAGAAATACAAGTAGGGAAAGCACAGAGCCAATCTAATAGAAAGATCCAACAAAACTTGAATAGAAGCTTCACAAACGTAAAAATACAAATTACCAAGAAGGCTATTTATTCATACTGGTACCATAGTAAATGGTACTAGGGATATTGTTGCTGATGTTAGATGGATCTGGGCTGAAAGCAGGGAATACCAGAAGAATGTCTAT
>NW_006399852.1:5944612-5950388 GCF_000299155.1 Elephantulus edwardii
CAGAGGCAAGCTATTATAGAAGTAAATGCCACTCCTACCTCCAAGCTTGTTTAATTGGAAAGCTCCACCAAACACTGTCCACCATGGGTAACCATTATCACATTTGACACATCAGTGTCACAGTGTTCAGTGTCACAGCAACCACAAGTTACCACTGTACAGCAAGTGGACACACAGGCCTGAGGGCCGCGGATTAAAGTCATCCACTTTGGCTTGGTAGCACAACTTATCTCTCTCTATGTGTTGTTGTTGTTGTTGTTGCTGCTGTTGTTCAGAGCTGCCAAGTCATAAGCAATCCATAGTGACCCTATAGATTCAAACATCTGGCTTTTAGGGCAGTAGGCCAAGAAATAAAGCACAAATAACACCAAGTGTTGGCCAGGATGTGAGCATCAGTGATTGGCATGCACTGCTGAGGAGAATACTCAGCAGCGTTAGCTACTGTGACTGAAAAACACAAACCTTATGACTCAGCAACTTCACTACTAGGTGTATCCTTTAAAGGAAAGCATGAAATAAAACACACTGCTCATAATACCTCAAAAATGGAAACCACCCAAACGAAATTATCACTATCCATAAAATGAATAAACATACTAGGGGATGTTCACAAAATAGACACTCTGGAGCTTTGAGAATGAATGAATAAGTCAAAATACATGCAACAACATGGTTAAAAAACCCCACTATATCTGTATGTATATGTACACACATAGAGAGAAATTCTGCTACAGACACAAAGTGTAAAACTAGAAATATTTCAGGATACGTAAGTCAGAGACCTTTAACGGCCTAGAGGTAAGTAAGAAACTGTGCTGAAATCCCAAAAACACACAGTGCAAGTCCACCAGCTGCTTGATGGGAGAGGGATAAACAATCTCTTCCCCTGAGATTTATTGCCTCTGAAAAGTCAGCTGTGGGTCTGTTCTGAGTTCACAATGCACAACAATAACATACATCAGTAAAAAGACTAGAAATATAAGCAGAGTCATTATAACTATAATGACTAATTAGGACTACCGGTAATTATCAATAATAACAGATTGCTCATGGCAATATAAGCATTAAGGGAAAGGAATAAGTTTGTAATTGGCAGAGTTTATGCCTAACTAGTTCCCACCTACTGTGCAAAGGCATTGGACTGTGTGGATTATAACAAATTATGACTAATATTGAAAAAAATGGGATTTCTAGAACTCTTAATTACGTTCACATTGGAATGCCATCATGAATAAGGATGACAGAAGAAGAATTGATGCCACCGGGCTGTGGTGTTGGAGAAGAGTACCGAATATCCCTTGGACTGCCAAGAGGGCAAACAGATGTGTCTTGTAGAAAGTGAAGCATAGTGCTCCTTAGAGAGAAGGGTGACAAAGTTTTGTCTTTCGTGTTTTTAGCATGTTGCTGGGAGAAGCTATTCCTTGAAAAGAGTCGTCACGCATCATCTGATAAGGTGGAGGATCAAAAAAAGAGAAGACCCTTAACGAGATTGATTTAGACAATGACGGCAGCAAAGGGCTCGAGGGTGTCAGAGATGATGAGGCTGGCACAGTGTTCAACGGTGTTGTTCAAAGGCTCACTATTAGTTGTATTCAGCCCAATGGCATCTAATAGCAACTAAAGTCTCCTCCTACTCTGCTGTCTATATTGGCCACTCTACCTCTTTGACTGGGTAATGTCTACCAGGGTAAAGTATTTGCTTTATACTAATCTGAAAAGTATCTACAGACGTTTTATGTAATTATTGCACGAAATTTATACTTATCAATAACATGGAGAACAAGGAGTATAGGTAGTGAGACTAACTTTAAATAATTGGAACATTTCACTTACTTACAATTTTATTGAGGGAGCCCTGGTATGTTAAAGAAGAACAATCTTCTCCTGTGCAACTTACCAACTTCAAAAGCCAATAACATCTGTTATGAGTCAGTTCTGACTTGATGGCAATGAGTGTCAGTTTATAAGAAAATTGAATACTTTATTGTTAGAATTAGCTATAATGTATTCACATGTTGAGATATGTAACTAATACTCAGAACAGGTTAAACCACAATGATTATAATATTTTTAAAGTATGACATTTTAAAAAAGATGTTATATAAATGGGTTAAAAACTTAAGTTTCTCTTTTAATTCAGAAAGATTTCAATAAAGTTCTCAACTAATTAGGACTACTGGTAATTATCAATAATAACAGATTTTTGGTGCAAATTTGAAGTCCCTTTGAGACAGACTAAGTGAGATCTGGTGGTGTAATTTGTAGCGAGTGGCACTGCCAAGCCAAAGGTACTGCCGCTCTGGTGGTTTTAATGAACCAGACACTCTGCAGAAGAAAGAGGGACAATCTCCTCAAGTGTGATTTATAGCCTGAGAAAACCTGCTAAAAGGTCAACAAGTCAGTTTGAGTTTTTTTTAGTATGTGTGTATATAAGAATATTCACATACATGAAATAAAATAAAGTAAGTATGAACTATTGAAGGGAACTGATTTTCTTTGAAAATTTTAGCCAAAATCACAATAAAAAGTTAAAATCTAAAAAGAAATCTAAAAAAAAAAACCTAAAAAGAAATTGTACAGTGCATCTTATCAGATCACAAATCTACAGAATTATAAATTGGTAAAAAAAAGAAAATACATGGAAACTGAGTAACAAAAAAACCAGTAGTTAATGGAAGAAATAAAAAATTAAGTAAGAAATCCCTAAATTCAAATGAGGGTGAAAGCACTACTTTCTGAAAACTTGGAGCACAGTTATATGAATACTCAGAGAGCAAATTATAGCAACAAACATAAACATTAAAATGGAAGATTGAGCTACAATCAGTTTCTTAACCCTATATGGTGCAATAAATTACTTGACTCTTCTCACTATGGTCTTTGTTGTTGGGTATCACTGAGTCTGAACCGACACACATCTGACCCTCCAGCAGGTTTCCAGGGGCAGTTACACAGATTGCCTAACCAGCAGACCAGATGGTGGATATGAAATGAGTGCTTTTGGGATTGCAGGGAAGCTTCTTACCACAAAGGCCACCAGTATCTGACTGAATTGTTGTTGTTGTGGTGGTGGTGGTGGTAGTGGTGATGGTGATGGTGGTGATGGTGGTGGTGGTGGTGGTGGTAGTGGTGATGGTGGTGATGGTGATGGTGGTGGTGGTGGTGGTGGTGGTTATTTACAATCCCGCTGAGTATGACTCATAGCAACCCCATAAACAACTGACCTGAACCCTGCCCTGTCCTGTGCCATCCTCATCTTCTCTGGCACACTAGAACCCAATGCTGAAGTCACCATGTTAATCCATCTCATTGAAGGGATCTACTTCTCTTCTACTGACTTTCCAACTTTCAAAGCATGATGTCCCTTTCCAAGGAATAATCTCACCTAGCTACACATCCAAAGTATGTGAGACAAAGATTTCACATCATTGCTTCCATCTGGCTGTGCTTTTCCCAAGACATATCTGTTCTTTTGGCAGTCCATGGGATATTCAGTGCTCTTCTCCAACACCACAACTTAAAGGCACCAAGTCTTCTTCTGTCACCCTTATTTATTCATTGCTGAGCTCTCAGATACATAGCAGGTGACTGAGAAGACCATAGCCTGACTCAGGGGGACCTTAGTTTTCAAGCTTACATCATTGCTCCCCAGCATTCTAAAGAAGTCCCTGACAGCGGACTTGTCCAAAGCAATACGTCTGCGATTTCCTGACTGCTGGTATCAAAGGTGTTGATTGTTGATCTAAGCAATATGAAATCATTGACAGCTTTAATCTTTCTCCATTTATCATAAGGTTGACTGTTAGTGAGGCCTTTTGTTTTCTTGATGTTCAGATGCAATTCCTAATGAAGACTGTGGATTGCCTAAATAGCAGGTGTTTGTGGCTCACCACAAACTTGATGAAACCATGCAAACAGTTGTATGAAACATTATATAGGACTTGTCCAATTTTGCCAAACAGGCTTAAAAGAGTCATGCCAGTGGCAGAAAGGGGAGACCTCAATGACATAAAAAAGATTATACATGTAGGGACATCTTTTAGACTCAACTTTTATGACACCTATTTGATCCAGGAGACAGAGATAATAAAAGACAGAGAGAAACAGCAGTGAAGACAGCAGAACCAAGAGACTGGGGAAAACAGGACAGTGTATTTACTGACCCATAGAGCAAGAAAGTTGAATATCTTCATGTAGAAGGCTTGCTAGTGGAGTGTATGTCTTTAGGGAAGGCAGTGTGATTTGCAATTCATTGAGCTAACATTGAGTGCCTTGACAGGAGGCCTATTGGCAAAGTGGGGTGCGTTTGGTTATTTATATTACCTAAGCCAATAAGCTTTGTAACACTTACTCAAGCATGGAAGAGGTAAAAACACACAGTCCAAGGCCACAGAAGGGCCTGCCAGCAAATGTGGTCAAGGCAGTAGTTTAGTGGTGTAAAAAAGCACATATAGTTTAGTGGTGGTCAAGGAGCTGTCATAAGAATTGTACCCTGGTTGTTCCTAAACCTGATTTGTAAACTGTTACTTTACTTATAAATCCCATAAACACAATGTAGTTTGTGAACTCTGTGAGGTCATTGCAACAAATTATTTAACCTAGCAGAGAAAGACAGTGTGCTGTTAGAGGATATTTAGTGCTAGATGTAGTTTTGTTGATTTGTCTTTGTTTTTTAAAAAATGGGTTTTGCGCATGGGGACATGTCTGAGTTCTGAGGAATCAGCTTTGGGCTGTCAATAATATTGATGGTGACTCTTACCACTCATAAAATTAGAGAAAGTATGATATCATGTCATTTTTACACCAAACAGACACAACATATAGGAAAAGGGTGGCAAAAACATCTCACAAAATCACAAGAAAGCAAATAAAGATGGAGTAGAAACAAAGGGAACAGAAAAAGTACCAGCAAGACTAGAATTCAATTCTTTGAAAGAATTAAGAACATTTACTAAACATTGACTAAATTAACAAAATATGGAGAAGATGAAGATAATGCAAATACATTAAAAGGGTGATGTTAAAGAAGAGCCAACTGAAATAAAAAAGATATACTGAAGAACTGTGCTGGCCAGTACGTCAAATGCCAGATGCATGAGAAGTAACTCAAAGTGCTATGCTTTGAGCCAGACACTCTGTCTTTAAACTGACATTCTTGCTCTTTAGAACTTTGGAGAAGCCCTTGACAGCTGATTTCTCCAATGCAACTTTTGATTTCTTCACTGCTGCTACCAAGGATATTGATTGTGGATCCAAATAAAACCATATTCTTGACAATGTCAATCTTTTCTCCACATAGTATGATGTTACTTATTGGCCCCCATGGTCAGGATTTTTGTTTTCTTGATGCTTAGATGTAACCAAAATGAAGGCTACAAGCTTTGCTTTCTTCAGTAAGTACTTCAAGTCTTCTTCACTTCTTTGTGTCACTTAAATAATGCATGTTGTTGATGAATCTTCCTCCATTTCTGATGCTACATTCTTTTTCAAATATATAGTCCAGATTCTCAAATAATTTATTCAGCATACAGATTGAATAGGTAAGGAGAAAGGATAGAACCATGATGTACATCTTTCCTTAAAACATGCAGAATACTGGGAAGACTCTTTATGTTGTGGATTAGGAATGGGTACAGAAGCGGTGGTATATTCGCACAATGGAATACTATGCTGCATTGAAAAACAAGGAACTCATGCAATATTATTCAAAATGGGTGACCCTGGAGGACATTATGCTGAGTGAGGTATCTCAGTCACGAAGGGACAAATGCTATAT
>NW_006399852.1:5950658-5957604 GCF_000299155.1 Elephantulus edwardii
GCAACAATGAATGAATGGAATTCCAAAATCTCTGTAGATGTTCATTGAAATGAAAAACAAACAAACTAAATTTAAAAAAAAAAAAAAGACATGCAGTATTCCCTTGGTTAAAACAATAGAGTTAAGAATTAGATATATTTTAGCTTGGTGGAAAAAGGGGGAGAATGGCAAAACATGGCCAATGTAAAGAAAAACACTGAGTAAACATTTACAATGGTAAATGGTAGTTGTTGTTGTTTGGTGCCGTT
Source organism: Elephantulus edwardii (assembly GCF_000299155.1). Lineage (NCBI taxonomy): Eukaryota > Metazoa > Chordata > Mammalia > Macroscelidea > Macroscelididae > Elephantulus > Elephantulus edwardii. Next base: position 5,950,907 of record NW_006399852.1, read on the forward strand.
GAGTCGTAGATGACTGACTCATAGCGACCCTGTGAACGAACAGCCTGAGCATTGTTCGTTCGTACATAGAGTTTGCGGAGGCAAGCCATTTCGGAAGTGGATGCCGCTCCTGCTTCCAGAAATGCTAGTAATCAATGATAAATCATCCTGCAATGACAATAACAACAAACAAAACTTTGCAAGTGGATACATAGGTGTATACAAGAGTTAAACAGGTATGGGATCACATATGGGGTAAACTCATGAGCACATACAAGTTTGGCAGAGGATATTTCTGTGTACATATTTATATATGTTGCTAATTGTCCAAGGCATATAGCAGAACATACACAGGGGAGAAATTCTGGAAACGTCCTAGCTGTAAACAAACACCCTGAGGGATCGAGTCTCTGGGGATGAGGGATAAGGATCATTAGACATTAATCTCAGAGGACATCCAAGACAATTGGCATAACATATTCCATAAATATGATATTCTGCATCCTATTTTCAGGAGCAATGACAGGAGTCTCAAAAGCTTTTGAGTGGCCATCTGTTGATCTCTTGTAATCCAGAGAAAAGAAGAGGAAAGGAAATCTTTTAAAGACATAAATAGGACAGAAATAACAAAACTCAAGGAAACAATCTAAAAAAACTAATGAATCCCAGGAACATCAGGCTGCACTAATCTGAGATCACAGCACTTGGTGATACCCAACCACCACAGCTGTTCAATCTAATCAGGATCATAATAGAAGGTTCTGGAATGAGTGGGAGAAAAATGAAGAACAAAATTAAAAATCACACAGAAGACCAGACTTTATTGGTCTAAAAGTGACTGGTGGAATTCTCAGTGCTATGATCTGTTGTTGTTGTTATTGTTGTTAGGTGCCGTAGACTCATAGCAACACTATGAACAACAGATTGGAACATTTCCCTGGCCTGATGATCCTTAGATACCTTTCAAACTTGGAAATGAACCTTCTACTAGAGATAGCCTTTCAACTAAACAATAGCCATGCCTCTAAAATGAATGATAACATCTCAACACAACTACTATAAGAGATAAAAGATAAAACCAGAGATTGTTTGAAACAGTTCCACTAGGCAAAAGTTGTAATGCCACCCATCCCATTGTTGTAGAGGTAGTTCTAACTAATAGCATCCCTTCCCTGAGTGTTCAAGATTATAAATCTTTACAGAAGGTGATGACTGCCTATCTTCCTCTTGTAGAGCAGCTAAGAGATAATTTGAACTGCTGATCTTTTAGTTAACAGTTCAGTACATTACACACTATGCTACCAGGGCTCCTTCATAATGTCAATGGGTTGTGGGTTGAGTTATGTACCATCAAGTTGGAACCAACTCATAGCTGACCCTACAGTATGTCTTCAGAAGCAGTAAATCACAGGGGAGGAGATTGCCCATCTTTCTCCTGCAGAGCAGCTGGTGGATTTGAACTGTGTGACTTTGGTTTGGTAGCACAACTCCTTACCACTAAGCCACCAAAGTTCTTAAAATGCCAAAGGTATCCCTAAATGTTACATATTATTCCACAGATTGTTCTGGAACTAAGATACACTTCGAGAACAAAGTTTAAATATGTATAATATTAACTTCTGTTTATTTGTTTATGTGTTACCCACAGCAGAGCTGCCTTTCAACCCAAACGATTTCTTTTCCCAATTCACTCATGTCAGTTATATAACCTAACACAACTGTCATTTTCTGGCATAGCAGAACAGGAATTTTTTTAGAAGTAAGCAACAACGTGTGAACAAAAAGTAAATTCACAGAGTGTTTTCAGACCAAATATCATCTGTTTCCTGTGCTAAACACAAATGCATCTCAGTGAGTAACATTAAATGCTACTTAATGTTATAACAAATTATCCCTTTTTGAGACTCAAAACTGACATAGAGCTAAAAATTGTGTCACTTGATTTATTACTTAAGCACATTCTTACAGTAAATTTCCAATTCCCTCCTCTTTATGAGAATTAACACCCACCTCACATTGTTCCCCAATCAGCTGACATAACATAAACAGTCATCTGGCTGGTCATGAGTGATATGCCAGGAAGTGAACAAGTAAGATCAAGTTCTTGCAATTTATATTGCATTTCAAAAGTAAAGCTCTTCTTTTGTGGCGTATGGTATTACTGCATAGGGAAGGTATGTGGGAATAAACAGCCACTGGATCCTTTAAGCAGACCAGTGACTAAGCGTGGCCTCTCTGTGTGGCTCATGGTGGTGACTAAGGCCACTGAACCAGTGTGACCTTCAACTAGCCCCTTCCTCTCTTGAAGATCCATTTGATCTGAAGGTTAAGGAACATGAAATAAAGATCGTATCCAACCCCCTAAATCATGAAGTAAGATACGTTTAAAAGACACTTGTTGCTATTCAAGGTGGATCAGAGACCTGGGAGTGAAACTCAAACCCATAAAATTCATAAGAGACAAACTGAGATGAAGCTGAGAAGCCTTAGTCTAGACTGCCAAATACAGCCAGAAATGCACAATGTGAAGAGGATAAAATTGATGAACGGGACCTTCTTAAGATTAAATACCTTGCACACCCACGTTTATTGCAGCTTTGTTCACAATAGCAAGGAGTGGGAAACAACCTACCATCAACAAACGAATGGCTAGAGAAGCTGTGGTATATTCGCACAATGGAATACTATGCTGCATTAAAAAACAAGGAACTCATGCAATATTATTCAAAATGGTTGACTCTGGAGAACATTATGCTGAGTGAAATATCCCAGTCACAAAAGGACAAATATTACATGATGCCACTGTTGTAGAATGGGACTGTCCTTGGGGTTGGGGAGAGACTGAGTAAGATAGGTTCAATAATGTATACTGCACTGAAACAGAGGAGGGAGAAAACTGTTTAAAAGAGATATATAACTAGGTATTTCTGTCATCACAGGAGTCTAGAGCGAGGGCTACATGGTGGAGGGGACCTGGGGGAGGGTTTGTAAAACAATGAAAGAATCTTTTCTTTTACTTTTCCATAATTTTTGACTCATGTACTTATAACTTGTTAGTCAAATTTGTGTCTTCTAGGTTGCAACACCCCCATGATACATCTTCAAGGATATGAACATGTACGGCCAAGCACAATCAATAAGAGTGCATCTAAATTCCAAAATCAATCTCCATAATAGTCTATGTGTTTCCTACTGCCAAAGGGGCCCTTTAGAGTAGTGAGAGAAGATCTTCACCCTGAAACCCACAGCGTCCCTTTTCAGCAGGAAGTAGCTAAGAGAATACGCTATCCCCTTTTCCTTATGACTCAGGGTGAAGTCTCTCTCAGGGAGGAGTGATAGGGAATGGCAAAGGACACACTGACAAAGAAGATTAATCAGAACTGGCTTTGACAAGCACTGTGGCATTTGGACAAGAACAAACTGGGAGAAGGGTAGAGAGAATAGTGCAACAATGAATGAATGGAAACCCAAAATCTCTGTAAATGTTTATGAAAATTAATAAAATATAATTATAGAAAAAAAGATTAAATACCTGTGCTCATAAAAAAAAAACCAAAATAAAACAAAAAAAGAAAACCCCAAACAAACATTTTCCAAGAGAGTCTAAAGAAAACCTACTGACTGGGAACAAACATTTGGCAATACCATCTCAACCAAGAGTCTTATAATGAAAGTTTACAGAATACTCCTGGGCCTCCACAAGAAAAAGCCTGATAATTCAATTACAAAATGGATAAAAGACATGGAGAGAATTTTCACAGAGGAAGGTATTCAAATGGCCAACAGATGCCTGAGGAAATGCTCAAAACCAATGGCAATAAAAGAGATGCAATGCAAAGCCACAATGAAATACCATCTCACTCCAGTAACAGTGGCAAAGTTTAACAGGATAGCAAGTCATAAATATTGGAAATGATATGGTGAGATAGGAACTCTTCTACATTGTTGGTAGGATTGTGCAATGGTAAAACCATTCTGGAAGGCAGTTTGGTGCTTTCTCCAAAAGCTAAACATAGAAATTCCATATGACCCAGCTATTCCATTGCTTGGAATATACCCCAAGATAATGAGCACTGAGGCTCAAATGGAGACTTGTACACCAATATTCATAACAGCATTATTCACCATCATGAGAACATGAAAACAGCCCAGATGTCCAACCACAACTGAATCGATTGAGAAATTATAGTACATTCATACAATGAAATACTACACAGCACCCAGGAGCAATGGTTTTGTAAATTATTACCTAATTTGCGAGGGACTGGAGAGCATTATGCTGAGTGAACTAACTCCGTCCCTCAAGGACAAATATTATATAAGACCATGATTGTAGAATGAGTATGAGGATCCATGATGGGGTTTAGGGGAGGGTGGAAACAGAAGGATGGGGTGGTGGATTAATCATGGGGTTGTACAATTTGATGGGTGGGTTTGAGGGAAATTGGAAGAATCTAGTGTGAAAAACAATGTATTCAAATTTTGTAAATAAACTAGTATATTTTTAAAATAAAAAACCCAAAAGTTTTAAAAAAAGAATTCAAAAAAGAAAGGCACTTATTACTCTACTGGGTCAGAACCATCTCACAGTGGATCGTCTAGTGGGTTTTCAGAGGCTACAAATTGTACAGGAAGAGATTGTCTATTTTTCTCCCATAGACAGACTCAAACCAACAAAGAGATATCACCACTGCATTAGCAGTGCAACTTCCTATCCATTAGCTCACCAGAGCTGAGGACAATTCCAGCAAAAATTGGGCAGAATGTGAGCAGCTCTAGGCTTTAAAATGACTACAACAAGAGCAGCCTTATTTTCAAAATTATAACTCAAACTCATCATTATCCATTTGGAATTAATTCAAAGCCTCCAGTGGGTGTAGTAAGAAGGTTGCAAATCACATGAGAGGAGACAGTTCATCTTGTGTCTATGGAGCTGCTGGTGGATTCAAGACGCCAGAGAAGGACCACTTTTAGGTTAGCAAGCAGTGCTACTCCCTGCAGACTACTCTGCTGTCAGAGCTGCTCATTTACTTTATTGAGCACTCCTTAGCCTTTGCTGAATTAATAATATCTGAGTTTCATGATCAACATAGTGTCAGAGAATGTTTTTAAATAGAGTAGAGGTGAGTTGGCTATAATTGGAGATCTTCAAAGAGAAGTTAGGGAATTATTTGACAAAGATGTTATGTTTTTTTAACAGCTAACTAACTGCCGTTAATTCTGGTTCATGGTGACCTTATGCATTACTGAATGAAATGCTGATCACTTCTGTACTATCTTCAGATTTGTTAATGTGTATAAGTTCAATATTGTGACCACCGGTTATTTTGAGTATTTTCCAATCTAGTGGTATTGTCTCCCAGCAGGATAGGTAGACAGTTGTTTGTTGCAATCAATAAAGTTTTCACTAGCCTTTCTACCTCATTTCGAAGTATGGAGGCCCTGCTAAAATCTGTAAATCATGGCTGACCTTGTTGGTATTTAAAGTATAAGACACAATGTTCAGCATGATACCATCACATAAGACACAGTAATATGATAGATAACTGATGGGTGCATATTATAAAAAGTTGAAAACTGAGTAAGTTGAACTCCAAGATCTCTTCTAACCTGAACATACAAAATGCCATCATAAGCTACTCTTCCCAAATCCAATGCCCTTTGATTGAGCCAATTCTGAGCCTGGCCTTAGGGAAGTCTTATGAGACATATAAAGATAAGAGAACACATTGTACTCCAGAGAGATAAGACAAAGACTTTTACAACTATCGGATGTTTCTCTCTCTCTCTCTCTTTCACACACACACACACACACACACACACACACACACACACTTGCTGTCAAGTCAGAACTGACCCATAGCTGACACTGTAGCAGGTTTCCGAGGATATATGTAAACTGCATAAAAAGAGATTGTCCATCTTTTTCCAAGATTAGAGAAACCAGAGAGGTTCAATCTTTGGGTTAGTAGTATAACTCTCCCGGCTCAATGCCTTCAGATACTTGGTAAGCTGAGATAAAATACCAAGCAGTTCAGAGGAGGGAAATGGTTACTTCTAGCTCTGTGAAGAAGGATGGGCAGTAATGACAGAGCTATGGAAGCGATGAAAGTAGAACAGCACCTTAAAGAGAGAAGAGTGAAAGTTTACAGAATACTTCTGGGCCTCCACAGAGAAAGCCTGATATCCCAATTAAAAAATGAGTAAAAGACATGGAGAGAATTTTCACAGATGAAGATATTCAAATGGTCAACAGACATATGAAGAAATGCTCCAAATTACTGGCATTAAGAGAGATGCAAATCAAAATCACAATGAGATACCATCTCACTCCAGTAGCAGTGGCAAAGTTTATCAGAACAGCAAGTAATAAATGTTGGAAAGGATGTTGAGATAGGAACTCTTTTACATTGTTGGTGGGATTGTGCAATGGTAAAACCATTCTGGAAGGCATTTTGGTGCTTTCTCCAAAAGCTGAACATAGAAATTCTGTATGACCCAGCTATTCCATTGCTTGGAATATACCCCAAGAAAATGAGAACTAAGGCTCAAACAAAAACTTGTACACCAATGTTTATAGCAGCATTATTCGCCATCTCAGGAACATGGAAACAGCACAGATATCCAACCACAAATGAATGGATTGAGAAGTTGTGATACATTCATACAATGGAATACTACTACACAGCAAGCAGGAAAAATAATTTTGTAAATTACCA
>NW_006399852.1:5958604-5961851 GCF_000299155.1 Elephantulus edwardii
AAGAATATTACCTATGGCTTCAATGAGGAATACATATTCATTGTGTGAGCGGGGCTTCAAAGCACTTTCCTCCTCTTGATCATGCAGATCATTTAGTTAGATCGCTATTTGGATATCTGAACCCAGTAGCAGGTTTTAATTCTGATTACTGGTCAGACCTTTACTTTAGCTCTTTGGACAAACTGTCAAATGGCAGTTCAAACGTGATGCTGGTAGGTTAACAAAATCAGTATATTTTCTTAAAGTTATTTCCTAGGGCTTTATTACAATCAGTACCTTCTGTTGTTGTCATTAGGTGCCATTGAATCAACTCATAGAGACCTTATGAACAACGGATTGCCCTATCCTGTGTCATGCCTCACAATCTCCACCATGATCAAGCCCATTGCTGCAATCACTTTGTCAGTCAAGCTCCTTAAGGATTTTACTCTCTTCAACTGACTCCATTTTTCCAAGCACAATGCCCATCTCCAAGGACAAGTACTTCTTGAAAATATGTCTGAAGAATGCGAGATGAAGTTTTACCATTCTTGCTTTTAAGGGTACCCTCGTTGGGCCCCATATTTAGAGTAGCACATTCTTTATTTCACATATTCTTAGTTTTGAAAGCTCAGTCATGAGAATACAGTAGATCCTCGATGACATATCTCAAAGAATATTGATTATTCTCCCACTTCAGTGCCAGTAATTATATTCTGAAATGAATTTCCAAGTCTGTGTTATGCTTGAGTACATGCCATTTAGAATAACTTTTTTTCCAGCATTTGACAGCATACTATTAAGAACTAAATGATTAATTATACTTACATTGAGTAATCTAAGTATCTTGTTTAAAGTTCAAACCTCCTGGTGTTAACAAACTTATGAAAAGATTATCACAGCATAGAAAATTTAGTAACATTTCCTGTAGCAGTCATGCAGAGATAGCATTGTGATGGATTACAGGAAGTTATGAAGTAGAAGTACTAACAGCATCAAAGTATGAAAGAGAACAATGGCTAGGTCTTAGGTCTATCTTAACGTATTCTACCTCTCTCATTGTCATCGAGTTGGAATCAACTATAGCTGACCCTCAAACAGGTTTTCAGAGGTGATAATTGCATGGCAGAAAATTGCCCATCTTTCTCTCTTGGAGCAGTTAGAGGATTCAAACTTCCTGCCTTTAGATTGGCAGTGAAGCTTCTTATCCAAGAGGTCACCAGATCTACCTTAAATTAATACATAAATCAGAAGTCTTTGCTCTTGACCAGGACTTCTATTAGCTCTAAGGAGCAATTCCCCAGATGACAAAAAATGATCATCATTATCGGCTCAGTATTCTACAGTTATAAGGTAACCCAGAGTATTGTAGGCATTGAGGCATATCATGTAATGTAAAGTATTGTTAGGCGTAGTTAGGAGTCCAGTAAAACTCATCTGAACCCTGTCCTATTGGACAGGGAAGAAAATGTGTAACAATAAATGAATGAAACTTTTTTTTTTTAAAAAAAGAGTGTGTTCAAACCTGTTAATGCCAAATATAGTATACATTTTCTAAAAAAATAAAAAATAAATAAATTGCCTTTCCACCTTGTTGAAGAATGGAATTGGTATTTGTATTGGGATTGCACTGAACTTGTAGATTGTCTTTGGTAGAATTGTCATTTTCATAATATTGAGTCTTCCTATCCATGAGCAAGGTATATTCTTGCATTTCTCCAGGTCTCCTTTTGTTTCTTGTAGTTATGTTTTATAACTTTTCTTTGATTAGGTCTTTTTCGACTCAACGGCACTTAACAACAATAACATCAACATAGAGAGAGAGATCAGCTGGCCCAGTGGACAGAAAGCGATGCTTCCAAGCCAAAGGTGGGTGACTTTTAATCTGCAGCCCTCGCGCCTGTCTTTCATTGTTTTTTGTTCAGACATTCCTCTAGATTGTCTAGCCCTGGTGTACAAGTTGCCGTACAGTGGTCACTTGTGGTTGCTGTGAGGCTGTACACTGTGACACTGATGGGTCAAATGTATTAATGGTTGGTGACCCAATGCAGACAGAGAGTGGGGTGGAGCTCCCCGATGAAAACAAAATTGGAAGGAGGAGTGGCATCCACTTCTGTAATAGCTTGCCTCCAGAAACCCTATGAACCTGGAGAGAGGATGAAAGGCACCCAAGCATCAAGGACTCTCCTTCATAGGATCGCTATGAGTCGCCTGCAACTTGATAGCACTTAACAACAACAACAGGTCTTTTGTGTTTCTAGGTACATTAACTCCCAAGTATTTAATCTTCTGGCTAGTTATTGTGATGAATAATATTTTTCTTAGCTCCATTTCTGTATTCTCTTTGTTACTGTAGAGAAATCCAATTGATTTTTGTATGTTGATCTTATATCCTGTCACATTGTTGAATTGATCAACTATGTCCAGTAGTTTTCTCTCTGAGTCTTTAGGGTTTTCTAAGCATATTATCATATCATCTACATATAGAGATAATTTTGTCTCCTTTTTGCCAATTTGGATATATCTTATTTTTTTTTCTCTTGTCTTATTACTATGGCTAAGACTTCCAATACAATATTAAATAGGAGAAGTGATAGTGGGCATCATAGCTACTGTCTGTTCTCAAAGGGAATGCCTTTAATCTCCATTGAGAATAATGTTGGCTCTTGGGCTTACATATATACTTTTTACTGTGTTGAAGAAATTCTGAATAAGCAAAGCACAGCTAAAAAAAGAAAAACAAGACAGGACGCATCTCATTCCCTGATGGCAAATCTTACTACACAGCTGTGGTTGTCAAGACAAGGTGGTACTGGTATAGTGACAGACACATAGACCAATGGAATAGAATTGAGAACCCGGAAATCATCTCATTTTGACAAGGAGATGAAATTAGTCAAGTTGGGAAGCAAAAGCCTCTTTAACAAATGGAGTTGTCAAAATTGGAAAACTATCTGCAAAAAACGCAAGCAAGACTCACACTTCACACCATATAGAAAAAAACAACTCAAAGTGGATCACAGACCTCAGACTAAAACCAAGGACTATAAACTTCATCAGAGAAAAGCCTGGAAGGACTCTAGAAGCCCTAATCCTCAAGATGAATAGTCTTCCAAGCATCCTGAAAAATCTACAACCAGGAGAGAATAAAGTAGATGAATGAGACCGTCATAAATCGAATCTCTGTGCCCATCAGAAAACTTCCATGTATACAAACTTTGTAAATAACTCAGTATAAAATTAAAAATAACAAAATGAACAACCTTCT
>NW_006399852.1:5962051-5968879 GCF_000299155.1 Elephantulus edwardii
GTTCAAAATCCATAGCTCTAAAAGAGATGCAAATCAAAACAATTAGGAGATATCCTCTCACCACAGTAACAATAGCAAAGTTCAACAGAGCAGCAAACAATAAATGCTGGAAAGGTTGTGGAGCAATTCATTGTTGGTGGGAGTGTAAAAATGGTACAATCACTCTGGAAAGCAATATGGTGCTTTCTCAAAAAGTTGGAAATAGAAATATCATATGACCCAATAATTGCACTACTGGGAATATACACTAAAGAAACCAGACCATCTACCCAAACAGATATATGCATACTCATGTTTACTGCTGCGTTGTTCACAATAGCAAAGAGATGGAAGCAACTCAAGTGCTCAACATTAAATGATTGGATAGAGAAGCTGTGCTATATTCACATAATGGAATATTCCACAGCACTGAATAAAAAAAGAACTCAAAATATTATACAAAATGTGTGACCTTCATGGACATTATGCCAAATGAACTATCTCAGTCACCAAAGGACAAATACTACATAATGCCACTGTTATAAAACAGGACTGACATGGGGGTTAGGGGAAACTAAGAGGGGATAAATAATGAACACTGCATGGGAAAAAATAAGGGAAAGAATTATTGAAAAGGGATATATGATTAGGCATTATTTACATGATAACAGTCCAGAATAAAAGGTGCATAGCAAAGGAGACTGGGGTGGGGAGAGGGTGAAGGAAATTGTGCAACAATGAATGAATTTTATTTTTTAAGAGAAAAGTGAACTAGGGTTGGGGGATAAGGGAAGAAAATGTACAACAATGGATGAATGGAAATACAAGTGCTCAGTAATCTTTCATTGTTGTTATTGTGGTTATGTTCCATTGAGTTGCCTGCAACACATAGTGAGCCTCTGTACAATAGCCCTGAACCCTGCTCTATCCTGTGCCATTCTTATTCTCTCTGACACACCTACCCCCATTACCCCAGTCACTGAATCAATCCATCTCATTGAGGGTTTTCCTCTCCAGCACTGTCCCTCCACCCTCCCAAGCATGACATCCCTCTCGAAGAACTGATCTCAGATTGCAACATGTCCAAAGCATGTCAGGTGAAGCTTCAGATGCCTTGCCTCCAAAGAGCACCCTGGTTTCACCCTCTCCAGGACAAACGTGTTTGTTCTCTCAGCAATCTATGTTATATTCAATATTCTTCTCCAGCATCACAGCTCAAAGGCATCAATACTCCTTCAATCATGCCTAGTCATTGTCCAGCTCTCTAACACATAGGAAGTGATTGCAAAGACCATGGCCTGTATCAGGTGCACCTTAGTCTCCAGACTGACATCGTTGCTCTTCAGTACTATGGAGAGGGCTCTGACAGCAGACTTTCCCATGAATTTTGTCTCTTCATTTCCTGGCTGCTAGTACCAAGAGTGTCAATTATAAAAAAAAAAAATTTAAAAAGTGAAATAATCTTAGAGTGATAAAAGTTTTGCAACAATAAAGGAGAATTGCCTGATACTAATTAAAATACTTTTTAATGCCCCAAATTAATCTGAGTTCTCATTCTATCAGGGCTACACTTATCAACAATTCTTCTCACATTTTTATTGGTTTGCATGCAATCATTCATATACATTGTGTTTCATGCATCTACAATGTGCTTTATACAGTCTTTCATTTACGTTGTGTGTTACTCATGCGCATTGTGCTCTACACAATTATTCATATTCAATTACTCAATTGCTCCAATTTATCAGCCCCTGGTACAGAACTACCAAGAGATCAATAACAGACCAGAATGTGGTCTACATACAGAGAAACAAGGAAGGAGGCTTTAAACTATCAGGGCTTGATTCATCCTTGGTGAGTTTTTGTGGCTTTTAATATTACTGTGTGGGTGGTTTTTCATTGTTGAGGGAATGAGGGGCTTCGTATTCATGGTCTATGTGGTTCTTTGTAGTTGAACTTGACCTGGCTTATCCTCTCATAGCTACAGTTTTAGCAGGCCAAATAGGATGGGACTACATTACAGAGAAGAGAGTCTTTTCCTTCCAATAAAGGCTGATGTTAAAGTCGGCAAAGCTTTAGGCTCAGGCTTTTTAGGCCCTTGCAGTGGATCAAATCTGGCTCATTTTATTTCTCAGCCAGATCTACAGGAGGCAAAGTTCTTTACCAGTTGCAAAGTTCTACTAAAGTACATCTCTTGTGAGGCATATGTAAATAGTCCTAAATATGCTAACCAAATTTCATTTCTCTGCATGTTGTTTTGAAATACAACAAGGATTAAGAAGAAAATTATAGAGAAACTAACATATTGGCTTTATATAGCCTGTTCCCAAGTTTTTTTAAGAATCACTCACTAAATCTATCATCTCAAGAAGCTGTGATTTGCTATTGAAGTGACCGGGAACCATTGCTTTCAATTTCAAACACTTTTGTCCTCTTACAGAGAAGCAAGACAAATCGCACTAGAAAGAACTAAAAAGGAACCAGTGGATTAAGGAAAATAGACCAGAAGAGAAAAGATTGCTAACTCTGAAGCTAAGAGAGCCTTAGACTGTCTGGCACAAGAAGCCCTGGTGGGATAGTGTGTAATGTGTCAGGTTGCTAAACAAACTGTCAACAGCTCCAATCTACCAGCTGCTCCTTGGCAGAAAGACGGACAATAAAGACTCAGTATGAGTTGACTTGGTGGCAGTGGGTTTGGTGTTCTTGGCTGGGCCTGGCACACAATGCTGTTCAGAATCCTCTTCCAAGGAGAGGCTGCCTTAACTCTCTGCACTTCAACCTCAGTCTCAGAACAGACATGATGGGAAATTCACAAAAAAGGAAGAAGAGAGTTTTCTTTAGAGGAAACATTGAGATCTTAGATAACAGGGTAGACAAACAGAAAATGAAATCTTGGAGGCCAGGCTAGAAAGATATCAAAGGAAAAGGTGAATCTCACTGTAACAGTTCCTAAGGAGGAGACAGGGAGAGGAAAAGGCACTTTACTGTTTACTCGATGGGAGTGCATGACAAGATCAATGAAACCTAACAGCAAGTGGGGCGAGATCTCAGACAACAATTTGAGTGGTTTTCTCAGAAGGAATTATGATCCAGAAATCTATTGAGAGTCATACCCTTAAAGTTTAACCATAACAACAGGTGGACAATCACCCTCAAAGACTGTGAACTATCTTAAGCAGGTAGAAGAAATTGGACAGATGAGTTTTAAGGAAACACGACTATCCTAATAGAAATGCAGTTCTTTCCTATGCTTAAGAAAGAAATGAAATTAAGATATTGGGGACATTATTGATTGCATTCTTTCACCTTAAAAAAATGCAGCATTTAGTTAGGCCATGATTCTTAGTACTAAACAATTATAATTATGCTAATGAGGCAGTGTAGGAGCAGTTATGTAATCATATAATCTTCCGCATGATGTGCGCTCACGTGATCAGTCAAGAAGTAGTAATGGGATTAGGGTGAGATGCCTCAACGGGTTGGATTGACAGTTATTACCACAATGGGCTTGAGCATGACAGTTTTTGAGCTTGGTGCAGGAATGGAGCAAGGTTCATATCTGTTGTTCACAGGTCACTGTGAGTCATAGTTGACTCAACGACATCCAATAATAGTAGTAACAACTTAACCAGGTCATAGTCCTGATTGGACATGAGAGAGGTCTCCCTGCAGTGTGGCCTGCATCACTTTTGATCACAAGTGATAGAAGGAAAGACAATTGAGCAAAGAAAAAGGTACCTTAGCATTACCTGACAAAGAAGAGCCAGGAGTGGGGAGTGTCCATACACATCGAGGTCACCAAGGAATGAGGAGCCTACAGCTGCTTAAGGAAACAAACACCCTCCTCCAAAATAGAAAGAAAACCTTTCCCTTGAACCAGCATCTGAATTTGAAACCCCGGTGGAGTTACTGTTGTGCTGTTGTGTACTGTTGAGTTGGAACCAATTCATAGCTGACCTTCCTGCAGGTTTTCAGAGGCAGCAAATCACGTGGATGGAGATTGCCATCTTTCTCCCATGGAGCAGCTGGTGGATCCAAACAGCTTGCTGGTCTAACGAAGGTTGTGTATCTCCAGCAGTCTGGATCTACTAGTCGCTCCATGGGGTTGAGGGTGGGGGTGGGGAATGAGCAGTCACTTCCTATTCCTATTACAGCCTTGGAAATCCACTGGGAGGGGGGAGGTTCTTCTGAGTCGGAGCCAATTTGACAGCAGTGAATTTGAGTTTGGGCTGTGAGACTGAAAAAGACTAAATTTTTTGTTGTTGTTAAATTCACCCACTTAAATTATCTGTATTATAGCATCACATGTAACTAAGCCAGGGAGTAACTGAGGGATAAGGAAAACATCACAAAGGTGAGCAAGGTGGAACAATCCCAAACTGCATTCACACATGACTGTGATGGGAAACTACACACATCATGACCTTAAAATGATCCAGAAATTCTTAACTTTATGTCTTTTAGGAGGGTGTTGGTGGTGGTGGTTGTAAGCTGCTGTCGAGTTGAGTACGACCCGTAGTGACCTAGATTTGAACCCTGTCCTATCCGGCACCATCCTTATATCTCCTGACACACTAGAGCCCACTGAAGCAGTCACCATGTCAATCCACCTGGTCAAGTCTTCCTCTCCTTCACCAGCCCTCCACTTTTCTGATTATCATGTCCCTCTCCAAGAAAGAGCCTCTTCTAGCAACATGCACGAAGTATATGAGTTGAAGCCTCATCATCGTTGCCTCCAAAGAGTGCTCTGGCTGCCCCCTTTCCAAGACATAGATTTGTTTGCTCTTTTGGTAGTGTACAGGGTATTCAGTGCTCTTGTGCAACACCACGGCTCAATTATTATTTTGTCATCCTTATTCACTGTCCAGCTCTCAGGTGCATAGCCAGTCATCTGGAAGATCATGGCCTGAGTCAGATGCACCTTAGTCCTCAGACTGACATCATTACTCCTCAATAATTTGGAGAGGTCTTTGCAAATTTTCCCAGTGCAATAAGTCTCCTAATTTCCTTACTGCTGGTACTAAGGATGTTCATTGTGGCTTCAAGTAAGGTGAAGTTGTTGACAGTTTCTATCTCTTCTACATCTATCATGATATTTACTGGTCCAATGATCTGACTCTGTCAGACATTGAGATGCGATCTATCTCTCAAGGATAGAGGTCAATAAAATGCTAGAAACACAAGTGTCTGGGACTGTAAAAAAAGAACAGGGAGATGAAAAAAGGCCTTCACACTTAGTAAATGTTTGTGAATGAACTCAGTGACTTTGCCAATAAGCACACCATCTGAAGAAAAGATGTAAATCAAACCACAAGAGGGAAATAAAAGAAGAATAATTAGCAAACTTTTATCCATATCTGTTATCAAAGTACTAAGTGAGGGTATTTTCTGAATAGCTGTAAGAGATAAGAATAAAATGAAAAAGAGAGAGGAATAGGGTAATTATCCTGTCAGCAGATGTAAAGAACATGCAATTTTGTGTGTCCACTCAACATTTACAAATCAAAGATATAAACAGACACAAATAAAATATTTTTTTGAAGTAAAAGATACATGTTGTTGTTGCGTGCTGTGTAGGAAGAACCGACCTATAGCCTTCCCTATGCCGTTTTCATAGGCAAGAAATTGCATAGTAAGAGACTCCCCATATTTCTCTGGTATTAAAACAAACTGTATAAAAATATTTTATTTACATGGAAATTAAAGATCAGAATTCTTGATTATACCTGGATAAAAAAGAAAAAGAAAAGCAAAAGACATAAACTTTGGTTAAAATCTAAGAACAAAAGCCATGTTCTGATGAAAACATGAAACTATATGTGTTTTCATTGTGAAGGAAAGAACAATACTTAGAAAGTGGAAAATAAAAAGAGCAAAAGAAAAGAAAAGAATTAGTTAAACTATAAGCTAAAATTAATGAGAGAACACATTATCAGAGTGAAAAGCTGGTTTAAAAGATAATAGCAAGAAAAGAAAGTCATCATAAGGATATGGAAAATGACAATAAGCAAAAATGGTCAAGAGTCTGGAAGGAGAAAAGAGACCCATGAAGCAGGAGCAATTACATCTAGATCTCAGTGAACATTCCATGGAACTCCATGACAACATCCTTAACAACTTAGAGGACGCTTTCCAAGTCTTCTGTCACCTGTATAGTTTAAATCTGTTATTTTCTAATGGAATGTATCTATGAGTCACCTGTGTTGTTAAATGAGCCTGGGGGTGTGGTGGTTAATGAGTTTGGCTGCTAACCAAAAGACTGGCCCTTTATACCTATCAGTCATTCTGGCGAAGTAAGATAAGGCAGTCTTCCTCCATAAACATTTACAGCCTCAGAAACTTTACAAGCAGTTCTCCACAGTCCTACAGATTACTAGGAGTTGGAATCATCTGTGCAGCAATGCATCTTGTTGTGTTGTTGAAAGGCAGGTTCTGGTTCATTAGCCTGTGGTGGTGACTAAGATGTTGCACTTGTTGTTGTTGTGTAGGGTCGAGTCAGAACCAACCCATAGCTGACCCTCTGACAGGTTTGAAAAAGCAGTTAATCACACCGGAGGAAACTGCCTATCCTTCTCTCACAAGATTTCGCATTAGATACTAATAAATTTTCAAGTGATGTCAATGGTGCATAAAAAGGTATTTTCATGTTAGGTCAATACAGCTATAGACTCATCTGGAGCTGGTATCCTGTGAGATGGTAGCTTTGTTTGTTTCATTTTGTTATTCACTTCTTACAATCTTTGATGAAGGAGAAGACCCTCAACTAGGTGAGTTGACACGGTGACTGCTGCAATGGGCTCTTGTGTGTCAGGAAGTGTAGGATGGCACAGGATAGAACAGGGTTCAGAT
>NW_006399852.1:5969814-6015093 GCF_000299155.1 Elephantulus edwardii
GCTGTTGTGCATAGGGTCGCTATGAGTTGGAAACGACTCGATGGCACATAACAACAACAACAACAATTTCAATAGTTTATGCTTTACCAGCACAACTGGCTAACCAGCTTGAAGAATCTATCTCCACCTTTATTAACCCACATTAAAAAAAAATCTAGGTAGACTAAAACACAAGCACAATCTTACTGCCACTGAGTCGATTCTGACTCATAGTGACTCTCTGGGACAGAGTAGAACTGTCCCCTCTAGGACTGGAGCTCTGTTGGTACAGCAGCAAGAAGTTGTGCTACCATCTTGAAGGCAAGAAGTTCGAGGCCACCAGGTGTTCCATGGAAGAAGAATGCACAATCTCCTCACGTGTAATTTATAGCTCCTGGAAACCCACCAGAGGGTCAGCTATGGGTTGATTCTGACTCTATGGTGCATAACAACAACAGCAGCATACATTTATGCAGGTGGACAACCTCATCTTTCACCCAAACAGTAGTTGGTGAGTTTGAACATCTGGCCTTTTGGTTAGTGACCAAATGCCTTAACCACAGTGACTCTAGAGTTTCTTAGATAGAAGATAAATAAAACAGAAATCTTGAAGGAAAATGGCAGAGGATGGGAAGACTTTCTTAATCAAGAGTGGAAATACACAGTTGTTTAAAAAAAGAGAAATATCTGACTTCACAACATTTTCTTTTTATACTAGGGGGAAATAAACATAAGAATGTATTTGGGAGGAAAACATCTGAAACATGGAGAAGAGAAAGTTAATGGCTATACTACCCAAAGGCCTCTTACAAAATGAAAAGGAAACAAAAACCTGGAAGAGAAATCTGAAAAATAAAAAAAGATTTTTCACAAGCGAAGTATATGAAAGCATGCTCATCCTTACTGGTGGACAGTTACATGGAAAGGAAAGGGCAAGGAGATATCACTGTATATTTCTCAGACTGGAAAGAAACATGAACAGCTATTAAAACCCCCTGCTAGTAATGATGCAGGAGAAAGTGCATTCTCACACATTGCTAAGGAAACAAAATGTGAATTCTTAGACTTTCTTTAGGAAACAATCTGGCATCTTCTATTAAAATTCAGAAGAACATATGACGCTCACACTTCTGAAAAATCTATCCTGTAACACAACGGTGCCAATATATAAGGAGGACGCTGTTGTTAGGTGCCATTTATTCGGATCAGGCTCATGGTAACTCTATACACAGCAGAATGAAATCCTGCCCAGGCTACACCACCCTTCCAGTCTCTGTTCTGCTTTAAGCTTACTGTTCCAGTCACGGTGCAGAATGACACATTAACCATTGCTACCAGTGGCAAAATACAAATAAAGTAAAAATGAAATCTAGAAAAATTGTATTGTTTCTATAGTGCTGAGTCTAAAAAGAAAAGCCACAAACTTAAGGACTTAATATACATGTATCACATCAGAGTTTGAGGTAGTCATCAGTTTAGGCATTGCTTTGTGGGTCCTATGCTTAAGATCTTGTAAGCCTTCAGTCAATGTATTAGCTTGGCTCTGTTCTTCTATGGAGAGCTGATGTGAAAACCCACTTTCAGCTACACTCTGTTGGTACAAATTATTTCCTTAAAACTGTAGAATTGAGGACTCTGGCTTCCTGTTGGTGCTTGGCCCTCAGAGGCCACATGTAGTTCTAACAGGTTTCCCAGGGCTCCATGCAACCTGTGCTTCCTCAACCTGGACAATTGCTTCATCAAACCCACAAGGAGATTCTCTGGAATTAGTTGGCTAGCAATTCAGAGAGTCTTATATGATGTAAAATAATCGTAGAAGAGACATCCTGTCACCGTTACCATAGTCTATATAAGATTCATATTTCTTATTTTCCTGTTCCAGTTATTATTGCATGTTTGCAACTATTTCACCTCCTTTCGAGTTTTGCCATTTCAGCAAATGAAGCTGCTTCACAGGGTGACAGCTTTACTCTATCCACGTCCTTACAGTAGCCACTACTGTGAGGAGGCAACTTGTCTACAGTCATATTTTGAGTTCCTTCCAACCTGAGTGGTACATCTTTTGGCACTATTTTCAATAATGTTCTTCTACTGTCAATAAAGTTTTAAAAGCTGTAATGTCGTAAATGGTGGCTAGTTCTGCTTCTCAGTTCATCACTGAAATATTGGTGACAGCTTCCAACATCACAGTGATGCACAAGCCATCACAGGAGCAAACTGACAGATGACCTAAGAATTGTGATCTTGGAGAAGAGTATTGAATATTCCATGAACTGTCAAAAGAATGAAAAAAAAAATCTATCTTGAAGGAAGTGCAACCAGAGTGCTCCTTAGAGGCAAAAAATGGTGAAACTTCATCTCACTTACTTCGGGCATATTCTTAGGAGGAACCAATCCTTGGAGAGAGACATTGTACTGGGACAATGTCTGAGTCAGACATTGTCTGACTGGGTCTGTACTGGGTCAGAGTCAGAGAAAGAGAAGAGAATCTTCAACATGATAGATTGGCACGATGAACGTCACACTGGACATAAACATGATGGAGATAGTGAGGACGGTACAAGACAGGGCAAAGTTCAAAGCTGTTGTTCATTGAGTTTCTATGAAGCACAGTCAACTTTATGGTACCCAACCACATTTGATTATAAGTATTCACATATTCCATATGCATACAAGGGGAGTGGAAATACACAGATACATGAAAACTAAGAGGTGCAAATCATAGGTGTGTAATTCAACAAAGGGGAAGCTCCATCAGTTCAGAAAACTTGTATTCGTTCATATCATTGCCTATCATGGCACCTGGACCTCTGGTGGTCTAACTGCTCACCCAAAGATCGCTCCTCTCTGGTGGTTCAAATCCACCAGCAGCAGCTCTGAGGGAGGCAGACGAGCCATCTCCTCCCTTGTGATTTACAGCCTCAGAAACCCAATGGAGGGCCAGCTGTGAGTGGCTTCTAAGTCAATGACAATGAGTTGAGTTGATTGCAAAGAAAAAAATTAATTATTCCTCCCAATTTTTGAGTAAAGCAAATACAGAGATTTTAATAGTTCAAAATGTGTAAAGCAGTTTCTAAGACACCAGTGCTTGATAGAACCAACATTTTCCCTTAAACAGTCATCTAAGGGGGAACAGATGTAGGGTGAAGGGTAAGCTATCCCTTGGAGACAAGAGTCACTTCTTTGACAGCAGAGTTTGCAGACACTATTAAAGGGAATCTACTCATAGTTAAGTGGACTTTCTCCCCATAGAGAAAATGCCATGTTGCCAAACTAATCCTTTAACTACTTCATCCTGCTGAGGTTAAGTTTGTAGATTATGGCACCCAGACTAACATTTTAATAGCATTGAAGACAAGAGTTCCTTTGCCTATCTTCCTCCCCATAAACATCATATATTTATTTTAAAGGCTAGACTCTGGAATCTTCCGTTTTCTTAGGCTCACAGTTCTATTAATTTGGAATTTTGCTTCTATATGTTTGCTTTTTTTGGATTTAATAAATGAGGCATAAGACCATATATGTTACCAATATATGCTATTGTTAGGTGCCATCGAGTCAACAATGACCGTGACAGCCCTAGGAAAAATGGCTTTGAACCTTGCCCTATCCTGTGGCATCTTCACCATCTCCAACACACTTGAACCCATTGTTACAGTCAATGTGCCAATCTATCTCATTGAGAGTATTCCTCTATGTTGTTGTTGTGTACCACTGAGTCAGAACCAACCCACAGCTGACACTCCAGTGGGTTTTCAGAGGCAGTAAATCACATGAGAGGAGATGGTGCATCCTTCTCCCACAGAGCAGGTGGTGGATTATAATGTATATCAGGCCTTTTGTTCATCGGGTCATGCTCAACTATAAGACAATCAACAACAAGAACATATATGTTGTACATAGAATATATATAATATATGGCATATCTGACATATTTTAACAAAAAGATACAGTCCTGAATGTGCTCAACAGGTTGTGCCAAGAAATCTGAAGGACAACTAGCTAGCCAACTGACGGGAAGAGATTCCTATTTATTCTCATTTTTTTTAAAAAAAGAAAGTGATCCAATAGGCTGTATATAAAAAGAGCAAGGGCCATGTGAGGAACACCATATCTGACCTTGAACAACTTCACAGAGGAGAAACTAAACCTGTCCACAGCATAAATAACACAAATCCTATTCCCATGAGGTCATACATGTCTCCCACACTCCCATGCCTCTGTCTTCTCATCACAGCACCAAACTTTTTTTTTTTACTTTAAATAAATTTTTATTTTGTAATGGTTTGCTTACAAAGTTATATTGTTTATATCATACATTTGTATGCATTGTTTTTCACACTATCTTCATTTGCATTGCATTTCATAAAATCATTCCCATTCATTTTACTTTTCTAAAATTAATCAACACTGAAGTATGCCTATCATTGTCCTGTCTTTCCAGTTCCCTGTTGGATCTTTCCCATTTCCTTTACCCACCCTTCCCTCTATCTATCAAATTGTGTGACCCTCTGGTTTCCCCTCTGCCCGTCATCATCCTCTGCTCTTAACCCTTACCCTTTGGATCATCTGTTTAGATGATGGTTCTGGTTTCTTTAGAACATATTCCCAGCACTGCAATTGCTGGATCAAATGGTATTTTTATTTCCAGCTTTTTTGAGGAAGTGCTAAACTGCCTTCCATAGTGGTTAAAGCATTTTACATTTCCACCAGCAGTGAATAAGTCTTCTCATCTTCCCACAACCTCACCAGAATTTGTTGTTTAATACTCTGTTGAATTGTTGCTCAACATCAATCTTACTGGTTTGTGGGGTCCACAATCTGATTTAATAGCTCACAGACCACACAGAATCATATTGGGTGAGTCAAAGGTTTTAATTCAGATCAGCGACAGAAAACAGTCAAGACAGCTCCCAGAATGTCCACATAGGCACCTCAGCTTCAAGCCTTGTAGTGTTTCCAAGTTCTCAGTCCTGCCAATACTTGCTCTCCATTCAATTGTCCAACAAAATTCTCAGTCCTGTCACTATGGGCTTCCCCCACTCCAAAGTACCATCTCACATCAGTTCTCCAATTCAGCCATCATTGCTGCTGCTTCTCTGAAGAGGAAGACCCAGGAGAAGATGGATTAACAGAGTACCTGGACAAAAGGGGATAAGTGCATCGAAGACTGGCTAAAGATAGAGCAAGGTTCAGAGTGACTGTGCACTGCGTCACTATGAGTTGTACTTGACTTGGTGACACGTAACAACAACATTTATAATATATATAAAGAACTCTCAGACCTAACAATGAAGAGCCATATAATTAGGGTCAAAGATAACATATGAATATCAAATAAGTAGATGGAAAGATATTCAATATCAATAGCCGTATTGCTATTGTTAGATGCCATCAAGTCAAGCAAGACTCACAGCGACCCTATGAACAACAGATCTGAACTCTGAATATTCAGTACCATCTTCACAATCTCTGACACACTCAAACCCATTACCACAATCAATCTACCTGGTTGAGGTCTTCCTCGCCTTCTTAGTCCCTCTATTCTTTTCCAAGTATGATGTCCTTCTCCAAGGATAAACCTCTCCTAGAAACATGCCCAAAGTATGTGAGACAAAGCTTAATAATCTTTGCCTTAAAGGAGCACTCTGGCTTCACTTTCTGTAAGATGTATCTGTTTGTTCTATTGGCAGCCCATGGTATCTTCCGCATTAAGGAAATTACAAATGAAAACCATAATGAGATATTACCACCCTTTTGTCATAAAGGCTAAATAAAAATTAAAAATTACGAGAACACTAAGGGTTGATGAGGGTGCAGCAAAACTTGATCACTCATATATTTCTGGTGGGAATGAAAATGGCAGAGCTGCTGTGGCAGTGCTAGTCAACGTTAAACACAAGTGAACTGCTGACATAAGAATGTGACTGTAGGATTCCGTGTAAACATTCTTGAAGAGACAAAACGAGAGAGATTGAGAACATGTTAGTAGCTGCCCGGGTTAATGTCAGCACAGAGCGAGGGGATTTTTGTGGGATGGAAGAGTCTCATATCTTGATAACAGTGATAATTACCCCAAGCAACAACTGCAAATGTCAATAGGACAACAAGCAACAAATGCTGGTGAGGTTGTAGAGAAATTTGAACTCTTATTCATTGTTGGTAGGAATGTAAAAGGGTACAACCCCTAGGATAGGTGGTCTAATGCTTTCTAAAAAAGTTGGAAACAGAAATATCATCTGACTCAGCAGTTCTACAACAGGGAATGTATGCTAAAGAAAGCAGAGCCACAACTCAAAACAGATGTATACACACCCATATTTATCCTTGTGTTGTTCACAATGGTAGAGATGGAAGCAACCCAAGTGTCCATCAACAAACGAATGGATAGAAAACCTATAGTACATTTGGACAATGGAATATTATGCAGCATTGGAAAAAATTAATTTGTAAAACATTACACAACATTGCTGAGCCTAGAAAACCTTACAGTGCCATTTTATAACAATGGTGTTATGCATTATTTGTCCTTTTGTGACTGAGGTATTTCACTCAGCATAATGTTGTGTAGTGCTTTGTTGTTATAGTGGTTGTTATGTGCCATCAAGTCATCTGTGACTTATAGCGACCCTATCTAGTGTTTTACAAGCTCATTATTTTTCACTGGATTATTTCAATATTTTACTGTGTATTACAGTCAACTGATTTTTATAGTAAAATAAGTCCAAAGTCTTCCTCTTCTGTATTTGAAATACAAACACTACCAATTCCCACTATTCTTTTAATTAGTGTCTAATTACAAAATCACTGAGAAAATATTGAAATAAAATGCCTAAAAGTATAACCAATAGTTAACAAAGGATCTAGCATTTTTAAAAAGTCTATCAAGTCATACGGAGTTCTGGTATTATGCTGGGTAAAGAGTTGCACTGCCAATCCAAAGGTAAAGACTCTGATGGTTCGAATCTGCCAGCAGCTCTGCGGTGGAAAGATAGGAAGTCATCTCTTGTGTAAGTACAGCCTCTGAAGATCCACCGGAAGGTCAGGTATGAACTGGTTCTGAGTGGACAGCAATGAGTCATTCACCAAATAGAACAGCTTTCTGTGTTACCTATAAAAAGCTAGAACAAACAGTGACATCTGAAAAGTATTTACAGAGAATGCTCTGTGTCATTATGCATTCTTTTCTTTTGATACTGTTAGAGTTCTTTGCCTATTTTGCTTATCAATTTGTATAATTTCTTGCCATGCCAAGGATGGAGGCCATTTGACATCATTATTGGAATGATTTTCCCCACTTCTCACTCTTATTTGTAATGTTTTTGAAATAAGCATATTTCTCATTGTTATATTGTTATATCACCTTGCTTTCATTGTTTGCCATCATATTTCTTTAATGTTTAGAGAATACTCTCCTATACAAGGATCAAATAAACCTACATTTATTTTCTCTCTTAGATTTTTTAGAGTTTAAAAAAGAATTGCAAGTGTCCTTGAATACTTAAGGGAAGATGCCTAGAGATGTGAGAAATAAGTTTATGTTTAAGAAAACTATTGGAAAGATGTCATCTGTTTCTAAAGTACAGCTTTACATAATCCTAGTCAAAACCCTAAGGATTTGTGAAGGAATTTAGTAAAACTGTTATAAAACTAATTTAGAAAAATAAACGGGCAAAAAATAGATCATTTTAAGATGTGCTTCTAAATTGCAGTGGTGGCCTAGTGGTAAAAGGCTGTGCTGAAATCCCGAGCACGCTAAGTTTGAATCTACCAGCTGCCCCACAGAAGAAGGATGGGAAATCTCTTCCCATATGATTAACTGTCTCTGAAAACCCACTAGATGATCAATGAATAAACCATTGAACATACAAAATTAGATCATTCTATTTCCAGCCTCATTTCTGTCACCAAGTCTGCCCTTTCCAACTGCCATTCTTTCTTCCTTATTTTGAACTTTGACATTCCAGTCACCTTATCACTAAAGCATAAAAATAAACAAATACATCTTGGAGAAATGTCAGACAGAGTACTGGTAAAGCTTTGTCTGCATACTTCAGGCCTATTGTTAGGAGAAGCTATTCCTTGGAGAGCAGCATCAGACATGTAAAGGTGGAGGGTCAGAGAAAGAGAGGAAAACCTCTCTGGACTGACACAGTGACTGCAGCAATGGGCTCACATGTGTCAGAAAGTGTGAGGAAGGCACAGGTTAGGAAAAGGCTCAGATCTATTGTTCCTGGAGATGCTATGGGTCTTACTCGACTCAACAGCACCAAACAAGCATGCAATTAAAAAGGCAGGGAAATTTGATGGCTTAGTTGTAAGGACCTGCATTGCCAACTCAAAGGCAGGCAGTTCTAATCCACCAGCTGCTCAGCAGGAGAAAGATGAGCAATCTCGTCCCTTGAGATTTTATTGTCTTTGAAAAACCTACTGAAGTGTCAGTCATGAGTCAGTTCCAACTTGATGGTATATAACAACAACAACATGCATCCTGGCTGCTGATACCAAGAGTGTTGATTGTGGAGCCAAGCAAGTTGAAGCTATTAACACTCTCAGTCTCTTCACTGTCTATCATGATGTTGTCAATTGGCCCAGAGGTGAGAATAATTTTCAACATCAATCCACATTAAAGGCTGAAGTCCTTGGCCTTCTTCTTCAAATGTCTCATGTCCTCCTCAGTTTCAGCAATCAACGTTGTGTCATCTGCTTAACGCAGGTTGTTGATGAGTCTTCCTCCAATCCTGATGCCACATTCCTCCTCATAGAGCCCAGCCTCTCAGATGATCAATCTCTTCTGCATATAGATTGAAAAAGTATGGAGATAGGATGCCTCCCTGGCATATATTTTTCCTGATTTTGAGCCATGCGGTGTTTCCTTGCTCTGTTCTGATGACTGCCTCCTGGTCCAAGTATAGATTTCACATGAGCACAGCCAATTGTTCCCCTCCCCTCATTCTTCTCAGAGTCAGCCACAATTTGTTGTGATCCACATGGTCAAATGCCTTTGCATAGTCAATGAAACACAGACAGACCTTCCTCTGGTACTCTCGGCTTTCAACTAAGATCCATCTAACATTGGCTATAATGTCTCTGGTGCCACAGTCTCTTCTGAACCTATCCTGCACATCTGGCAGTTCTCTGTTGCTGTGCTGTTCTAGTCATTTTTGTATCATTTTCAGCAGAAATTTGCTTGCATGTGATATCAATGATGTTGTTCAATAATTCCCACACTGTCAGGACAACTCACACAGAAGGTAGTAATTTTGAGGCACTCAAAAATGGCAAAATGGTTAAGCTCTTGACTAGTAGCCCAAAAGTCAACAATTCAAACACATCCAATGGTGTTTAAGAGACAAGACTGGGGAACTGCCTCTGAATGGTCAAATGCTTGAAAACCCAGTGGAGCCACTCTCCTCTACACGTATTAAATAGCCATGATTTAGAATCACCTCAACTACAATAAATGCTGTTGTTATTGTTGTTAAGTGCCGTCGAGTCGTAGGCGACTCATAGCGACCCTGTGAACGAAAGTCCTCAACACTTGTGTGACTTCCATCCTTTCTCCAGGTTCATAGGGTTTCCAGAGACAAGCTATTACAGAAGTGGATGCCACTCCTGCTTCCAAGCTTGTTTTAATTGGGCAGTGCCACCAAACACTGTCCACCATGGGTAACCATTATCGTATTTGACACATCAGTGTCACAGTGTTCAGTGTCACAGCAACCACAAGTTACCACGGCACAGCAAGTGGACACACCAGGGTTATACCATCTAGAAGAATGTTTGAACAAAAACAATGAAAAACGGGCCTGAGGGCCGCGGATTAGAAGTCACCCACCTTTGGCTTGGTAGCATCACTTTCTCTCCACTAGGCCAACTGATTTCTCTCTATGTTGGTGTTATTGTTGTTAAGTGCCATCGAGTCCTAGGCAACTCAACAACAACAAAAAAGGAAGAAATGGAAATAGATCACTGTAATAGAACAAATGATCTAAAAAAATAGACCTCAATATAATGATCACATATGAGTAATGATGTATCACACTCGACTGTGGAATGAACTGATTATACCTATCTATCTAGATCTGTACTTCAAGCAAAAAACCTCTATGTATCCAATCTAATATGCTTGAGGTACCACACTTTATGTTGGGAAGGGAAAGACGATTAAGTCTTGCTCTTGTGGAATCTATAGTCCCGTGGGGGAAATGTTAGGTGACACTGAGGAAGCTCCAACACAGTCTTAGTGACAGTAGAACATAATCCTGCCCATCCTGTTCTCTTCACCATCTCTGCTGTACATAGGCCTTTGTTCTAGGGACTGCATCAACCCATTTCATTGAAGGACTTCCTCTCCTTCAGAGACTTCCACTTTCCCAAGAATGATTCCCTTTTCCAGGAACTGGCCCTCCTGACAACCTGCCCATAGCATGTGAAATGAAGTCTCACTATCTTTGCTTTTAAGGAGCATTTTTGCTGCACTGTGTCCAAGACAGGTGTGTTCCTTTTTCTGGAAATCCAATTCCATGTTATTTGCCAACACCACAATTCAAAGTTTTCAATGCTTCCTCAGTCTTATATATTGATACACGTTGCCATGCATTAGAAGCAATTAAAAGTACCCCATAAAACAAGCAACTATATTTTTTAGCTTTCAAGATGATGATTATTTTATTAATTTCTAATTGAGCAATTTCACATCTTACCAACAGGTAAAGTCAATAAGAATATTGTAAAGTGGTACAACCACTCTGGAAAGTAGTTTGACATTTCCTCAAAAAGCTGGACATAGCAATTCCATATGACCCAGCTATTCCACTGCTAGGAATATACCCCGAGGGAAACATAACTGAGACACAAAAAGTGACTTGAACACCAATGTTCGTAGCAACATTATTCAAAATAACAGGAACATGGAAACAGTCCATTAACAAACAATTGGATTGGGAAACTGTAGTACATTCATACAGCAGAATCCCATGGAGCAGTCAGGAGCAGCAATTTTAAAAAATGCTGTTATAACATGAGAGAGGCTCAAGCAACTATATTTAAAAAAATAATACTGTGCCATTCAAATAAATGTCATGTCTATAACGTGAATTGCACAAACAGGAAATTAATGACAAGAGTTTATTTGGTTTGCAAAAACCACACATAACACGTGTCTTTCTCTTACAAATACAGGCATATGACAAAGATGTGTGGGACACTAAGTGAGTAATTTAAAGAATGAATTCAACTTTATAGGGCAATCTGGGAAACTTCCCTGAGAAAGAGACTTGCAGTCTGAGCTCTGACTTTAGCGTCATTGCAAGTAGCTAGAGAGTGTTCCTGACATAAAGAAGGGTGTTGTAAAAACAAAGAACTGTCCTAGGACTGGAGCACAGAGAATAACCAGAATAACCAACAAGAAATCAGTCTCTACAAATAAGTAGGAGGGAGCCAGATCAAGCAAGACTTTTGGATTATATTGAAGATTTTTAACTTTATCTAAAACCAATGGAAACTATTAAAAGATTTCAAGTAGAGAAGTGACTTGAATAAATTTGCATTTTGAAAATGATTGGGAAGCAGAAGGAGTAGATGCCAGAGACAAGCTGGGAGGATATTAGAGCAGTTCAGGTGAGAGGAAATTATGCTTGGAGTATTGCCAGTGAGGATGGGGGGGATTAAAACACTAAAAAAATATTCAGAAGTTGATTTGCTAGAACTTGATGATTGAACGTGTCAGGGAAAGACAAAAGAACATGTCAAAGGTAATTATTTCATAAACTACACATATTTGAAGTTTGGGGATATTACATTGATTTTTACTTCAGAGCAGATATGAAAATAACTTTCAGAGGGGAAAAGAAGTGAAATGTCTTCCAATCTGCCTATATGCCCACTCATCCATATCTATTTTAGTCCCAATGTAACATTTTGCAGAATACCTTTATCTACCCAATATATCTACATCTTTATTTATGCCTGTACTTAAGCTCTAATTAATGATTGAAGATACATTGAGTTGTAGGATCACATCAAAGATATCATCCATGAGAGTAAAAAGGCACTACAAAGACAGAAGGAAAAGAAAAGATCACAATGGATGTCAGAAGAGACCCTGAAAATTGCACTAGAGCATGGGGAAACCTAAAACAATGGGTAAAGATGCTGAAGAAAAGTAGAAAGCAAACTATTTCACAGGACAATTTTGAAAAGACAGTGGAATATGCAAAGAGCTGAAGATGGAAAATAAAAAGAGAAGAACTCACTGGGCATTTCTCAAGTTGAAAGAACTGAAAAACAAATTCAAGTTTCAAGTACTGGGAGATGGTATGGGGAAAAATCTTGAATGACCTAGGAATCATCAAAAGAAAGTGAAGCAATACATGGAGTCAATGTACAAAAAAGAATTAGTTGACAATGAAAAAGTTTAAGAAAGAGCATATAATCCAGTGGTACCAATTAAGAGCCAGTGGTGATGAGGGAAGAGGTTAGAGCTGCATTGAAGACATTGGCAAAAAATAAGGCCCCAGGAATCAATGGGATATTAATCGGCATGTTCCAACTAACAGATGAAGCCCTAGATGTGCTTTCTAGTTTGTGCAAGGAAATTTAGAAGATAGCTACCTGGCCAATTGACTGGAAAACAACCATGTTGGTTCTAATTCCCAAGAAAGGTGACCCAACAGACTGGGGAAATTATATAACAGTATCATTAATATCACATGAATGCAGAATATTATAGAAGATTATCAAACATGACTAGCACAATACATTGACAGAGAACCACCAAAAGTTAATACTGACTTTAGAAGAGGTTGTGGCATCAGGTATACCATTGTTGATGCCAAACTGATGTTGGCTGAAAGTAAAGAGTATCATAAGAATGTTTGTTTTATTGACTAAGCAATGGCATTTGACTGTGTGGATCATAACTACCCATGGCGAACATTGAGAAGAATGGGAATTCCAAAACATTTACCTACGTTTATATGAAACCTAGACCTAGACCAAGAAGCTATGATCCAAACAGAGCAAGAGAACACCACATGGTTTGAAATTAGGAAAATGTGCACCAGGTTTTATATCTTTTCTCCATACCTATTGAATCTGGATGCAGAGAAAATAATTCAAAAGTTGGACTTTATTAAGAAGAGTGTGGCATCAGGATCAGAGGGAGACTTATCAACACCTTGCATTATGCAGATGACACAATCTTATCTGCTGAAAAACAGTTTTGAGGTTCTTGCTGCAGAGGATCAAGGACTGCAGCCTTCAATATGGATTGTTGTTGTTGTTTGATGCCATTCGAGTCAAGTATGATTCAAAGCAACCCTGTGGACCAAAGATCTCAACTCCATCCTGCCCTGTGCCATCCTCACACTTCCCTACACACAAGAGCCCAATGTGGCAGTCATTGCATCAATCCACCTGGTTGTGAGTCTTTCTTTTCTTCGCTGACCCTCTATTCTTCCTAGCATCATGTTCTTTTCCAAGGAATAGATGTATTTGTTTGTCCTCTTGGCCATCCATGGCATGTCCACTGCTTTTCTCCAACAGGTGCCACTGATTCAAGCCATAGACTTTCCAGTCATCTGCTATGCATTTGATAACAGGACAATGAATGACAGAAGAATTGAGGCTTTTGTGATGTTGGAGAAGAACACTGAACATCCCATGGACTACCAAAAGAACAAAAAGATGTCTTTTAAAAAGTACACCCAGAGAGCGTTCCTTGGAGGCAGGATGGTGGAGTTTCATCTCAAATATTTCAGGCATATTGTTAGGAAAGGCTATTTCTTGGAAAGAGACATCTTGCTTGGTGGGAGATTGGTAATAAATAAATAAATGAATGAATGAATAAATAAATAAATAGAAGGAAGGAAGGAAGGAAGGAAGGAAGGAAGGAAGGAAGGAAGGAAGGCAGACTCTCATTGAGATGGATTGACATAGTGACTGCAGCAAAAAAGGGCTCAGGTACGTCAGAGATGATGAAGACGGGACAGTATAGGACAGGGCTCAGATCTGTTGTCACTGGAGCAGTATGGGACTCAATGATGCTCAACAACAATAACAACATCTTTCATGAAGACTATACCCAATCTCATCCACTCAATAATCCTACTTACTCTTAAAAATTCACCTGAAATGGCACTTCTTCCACAAAAAATAATTGTCCGTCTAACTAAAAAATAAAAGTATTTTTTGTTGTCTTTCACAGTGCTTTACTTGTATAGTTTATGAAGTAATTATTACATTCATTCTTGGTAGCGTTGTTCAGTGAATGTTTCCTCAAAAAATCTCCTTAATCACACTGAAAATTTCTACTTCATGGCTGAGAGCTGGCTATATTCATATTAATCCCACAACCTAGCACACAGTGCTCCATCAACACATTAAATAATGAAGTAAATCATTTATTTAATTTTAAATATGTGCTTTCAGGTAATATGGGGCACTTTGTCACTTAACTAACACTATAAAAGCTCAAGCTTTCTAAATCTCATCTTTCTGAAAACTATGGGCAGCCTCAGGCCACAGTCATTGCCGTTTACATTAATTTCAACTTGAGGAAATTAACACTTTTTTTTTCAACTCTTACCACAATTACGTTCTCAATCTTCTATGAGTCTGTTCTTTTTTTTCTCTTTTCAGATGTAAAGCAGCAGTATGCTCCCAGCTCTTACTAATTCAGTACTGCAGGGCTACTCTGTCTGAATAAAGAGTAGACTGAAGATCTTTCACTTGACCCAGACTTGCCATACTATTTATTAAAAAATGATATTCAACTTTTTACTGTGAAATAATTTCACACTTGCAGACAGGTTTCTGAGCATAAAGAAAGTTTCAGTATATCCTTCTCCACCGTTTCCAAATGTTTAGTGCTTTATTATAGTTGCTTTATCGTTCACTCTCTCGCTCCCTCCCTCCCTTCCTCTCTTCCTCTGTCTCTCTATATATCTTTGTAAGAGAGAGAGAGAGAGAGAACCATTTGTGAGAAAACTGCATTCATAATACCCTTTAGTTCTAAGTATTTAGTGACTCTATTATTTGCCATTGATTCCACTCATACTGCCATATTGCCCCCACAGGTATGAGTGAGTGACTCTACTTCTTTTAAGTAACACTTTGCTGCGATGGACAGTGTTCTTCCTTTCCACAGGTCATCTATTTCTTGTGGATGTGTCATCATACCTCATTGCCAATTCCAAGGCCACTCCAGGCCCTGCTTTCTCTAAGCTATTGCACATCTTTTCTTAGTCCATGAGAAGATTTCTCTTGGTATGAATGGTTGATCCTCAACTACTAACCTGAAGTTCAAATTCACCCTGAAGTATTGTGGAAAACAAAGACTTAAAAAACAATCCTCTGGGACAATTAGCCCTATGCGGTCATATGTAGGATCGCTATGAGTTGTGAGGGCCAACTTGACAGCAGTTAGCAAGAATACACTGCAGGAAGGGCTGTGAGAGACAGGGCTGGGGTATGTTCACACTGCATTTGGGCACACAGACAGCACAGTGTTGCCTCTACTCTCAGTGGAGTAAAAAGAATCCTATGCCATTTTCTCACCTTGTCTACCTGCGCACATCACACAACCGGCCTTATGTCATTGTTTCTAAGTAATAATCAAGAACACTATATAACTTTGTTGTCTGAGGGGTTCCTTCTTCACCTCTTTCCAGCTTCGCTGCTCTATGATCTTCCAAAACCACGTGGTATGAGAGATTCAGTGCAGAGGGGGAGGCATGTTGGAAAGCCCACCTCAGGTACCCTTCAACATCTATTTTCCTTTCCCTGTCATTTTCTTATTTCCCTCACAACTATGGACCCTTTTCTAGTCTAAGATTAAAGAACTGGTGTTTGCTATCAGGTGTCCCTGAAAACCTAGGATTTGGGAACCCAAAGGTAAACTCGAATTTCTTTGTTATTAGTGTTTTGTTGTGTTCTTCCTTCCTTGAAGTAGTGAAGGCAGAAGTTTGGATATTCACAAGAGGAAAAGAAAACCAAGTAACTGGTTAGTACATCAAAATGACATCACATCACTAATAAAAACTGTACATTAGAAATATATAAAATAATGGGCAAACAACTATCAGAATGCTTCAGTATCACAGTCTTCTACATGGTAGCAAAGTAAGGGTAACAATCCCCACCCTTGTGAAAACCAGGAGTTTCTCCTGACAACTTCCTGAAGATAACGTGACTGTTCAGTTCACTAAAATGGCACGTTTCCTCGCTTTCCTGACATTCAGTGCCACACTGACTTTACAAGGGTGAATTATCAGTGTGGCGCATCTCTTTCCAATGAAGGATACAGGTAGCCCTGCACTTATGACATATTTGAGTTACAATGATCTGCGTCTACAGCTCCCTTTGGGTTTCCTGAATGTCTTATTATGAGGCACTGTGTTCAGTGTTGCAGTTTATCATCGCTGACGTTTTCCTTCCGAGATATTTATTCACTTACTGCATGGTATACCCTCTAAACGCCACAAATGGCTCCACTTATGCCAAGCTAGCTGAGTTTTATCAGGACGGTTTTCTCTTAAGAGACCTATTTTCTCACAGCAGACTTGGTTTTCTAGTCTCTTCCCAGAAAGGGCAAATTGATCCTTTCCCCTATTGATTTTAGCCATGCTTGCGGAACTAGAGATACATCAAGCAGGTGATGGTCTTTTTCCTTAAAACTAACTTGTGTACTGCTAGCATTTCCCATCAGTCTGCTGTCATTGTTGCTGTTATGTGCCATCGAGTCATAGGGGCACAATAACTCTAACCCTGTTCTATCTTGAGCCAATCTTACTGGTTTCTGACACACCTACCCTCAGTTATTGTGTCCATCCATCTCATCCGGAGTCTTCCTATCCTGCATTGTCCCTTGGTCCTTCCAAGCATGAAGCCCTTCTCCAGAGACTGGTCCCTCCTGGAGACATGCCCAAAGTATTTGAGATGGAACTTCAATACCCTTGTCTCTAAGAAACAGCTCGGCTTTACCCTCTCCAGGACGTGTTTGTTCTCTTGGTAGTTCATGGTATGTTCAATACTCTTCTCCAGCACCACAATGCATAGGCATGAATTCTTCTGTCATCCTTGGTCATTGTCCAACTCTCTGATGCATAGCAAGTAATTGTGAAGACCACGGCCTTGATCGGATGCACCCTAGTCTCTAGACTGACATCCTCGGTTTTCAGTACTCTGGAGAAGTCATTGATGGCAGATTTACATAATGCGATTAATCTTTTGATTTCCTGACTATTGGTGCCAAGAGCGTTAACTATGGAACTGAGTGAGCGGAAATTATTAATGATCTCCATCTCTTCTCCATCTAGCATGAAGCTGCCAATTGGTTCAGGGGTGAGAATCTTTGTTTTTTTGAAGTTGATCTTCAATCCATATTGCAAACTACAGTCCTTGACCCTCTACAGCTAATGCTTCAGGACCTCCTCAGTTTCAGCAAGTAAGATTGTGTTATCTTACATAACACAGGTTGTTGATGAGTCTTCCTCCACTCCTGGTGCTACATTCCTCCTCATAAAGTCCAGCCTCTCAAATGATCTGTACTACATACAGATTGATAAGGTATGGAGACAGGACACACATCAGACCCACTTCTCTGCTGATTTTGAACCATGTAGTGTTTCCAGGGAGCTTTGGGGGCCTAGTGAAAAGAAGTTGTCCAGCAATACTGAGGGCACATGGTTCAAGGTTACCAGCTGTTCCATGGAAGAAGGATGGGCAATCTCCTCCATGTGTTTAACTTCTTTTGAAAACCTGCTGGAGGTTCACTTATGGGGTTCCAACTCAATGGAACACAAGTGTTTCCTCGCTCTGTTCTGATGACTGCCTCCTGGTCCAAGTATAGGTTTCACACGAGCACAATCAGGTATTCTCAGATTCCCATTCTTCTCAAGGTTAGTCACAATTTGTTGTGATCGGTGCAGTCAAAAGCCTTTGCATAGTCAATGAAATACAGACAGAGATTCTTCCGGTACTTTCTGTTTTCTGCCAAGATTCATCTCATATTGGCAATGATGGCCCTTGTGCCACCACGTCTTCTAAACCCAGCTTGTATTTCAGGAGTTCTGGTGGCCTAGTAGTAAGAAACTGCACTGCAATCCCAAAGACATGCAGTTCAAATCCATCACCTGCTCTGTGACAGAATGAGGGGCTATCTTCTCCCTTGTGATTAACTGCCTCTGAAAACCCATCAAAAGGCCAGCTATTGTTCCATTCTGGCTCGACAGTACTTAACAACAGCAAAAACAACAACCCATCAGCCTGGTTAATTCTTAACTTTGCTGTGTATTGAGGGTTGTTGGTGTAAGGGTAGCTTTAGGGTAGCTGCTTTCTCCCATCTTTAGTGTTCATTCTCTGACCATCGCCACCTGGCATTGTGAACTAATGTCTTTAGTTTCTCTCCTAATAAAAAGTTTCCTGTCCTAATAAACTAATGTCTTTAGTTTCTCTCCAAGTCAGGTTTTTGGTCTGTCTATAAACTTGATTATTAAGAGATTTTCCTTCTAGGGAAACACTTGCTGATGTACAATATTATGCTTTACTGTTCAAAACATGAGGAGTGAAGTTATTCAACTCATATCAGAACCAATTTACAACAAAATCTGGGACCAGAACCCCTTCTAAGTCAAGAGCTATCTGTATTGGAAGTCCTCTTTCAATAAGGCGGAAATATAGTGTGAATCTAGGTGTCAATTTAACCAACTTCAATCCCTTTAAACTACTCTTTAAATACTTTTATGGAATGTAGTGGATGTGCACTAACAAATAACGAAAGCAAAAATTCTGTGATAGCGAGGGACCCTACAACTGTTAACACATTACTCTGGTTTTCATCTTTGATGTTTCATTATTTATAACATTACATACACTCTAAACCAACTGAGAATTCTCTTTCGTTGATTTTTTAAAACAGAAACAAATTTGTCAATGTCTCTTTGCATTCAAGAGTATTTATCTTCCCAGATTCTGAGGGGGGTGAGATAGGACAAACTCTCTAGTTATGCTTTGATTTTCTCTTTTTTATTAAAAGACCAGCGATAAGTCCAATCAAATCTATGCAAGTAAGAGAAGAACTGTGTTCCACATGGTGTTCAGTAATAGCCAGACTTTGCTTCTGAGATGACTCTAGGTCAACCCAACCTTCTAACCTCTCAGTTGTTGCTGTTGTTGATTGCCTTCAAGTCAAGCTTGACTCATAGCGAACCCATGAACAAAAGGCCTGAAGTCTTTCTATAACTATCAACATTTACCTAAGTTCATAGAGTTTCCGGAGGCACATTGTTTAGTAAGTGGATGCCACTCCTAGTTGTTGTTGTTAAGTGCCATTGAGTCATAGATGACGCATAGCGACTATATGAACGAAAGACCTGAACACTTGTATAACTTTGGTCATTTCTCCATGTTCCTAGAGTTTCCGGAAGCAAACCATTTAGGGAAGCTCCACAAAATACTGTCCATCATAGGGAACCATTATCGTATTTGGCACTTCAGAGTTACAGTATTTAGCATCACAGCAACC
The DNA here is from genome assembly GCF_000299155.1 of Elephantulus edwardii. Taxonomy (NCBI): domain Eukaryota; kingdom Metazoa; phylum Chordata; class Mammalia; order Macroscelidea; family Macroscelididae; genus Elephantulus; species Elephantulus edwardii. Next base: position 5,989,322 of record NW_006399852.1, read on the forward strand.
ATGAGTTACCTCTGTACAGCAAATGGACAGACCAGTGCTATACTACTTAGAAGAATGTTTGACAAAAAATAATTTGAACTGGGCCTGAGGGCCACAGGCCCAAGGGCCCTATGTGTTTTTAAATAGGAGGTCATATCACATTGCCTCACTCCCCTTAGTGAATCAACATTCCACCCTAATGCTCACCAATCCCAGCCAACAAACTTCCTAGTTAGTAGGTAATTACTCTACATTAATCACCTGCACCATTCAAGATCTACAATTTGCTGTTGGAGAGTTGGGAAAATGTTATGATTGTTTTCAAAGCAGAGACAAGATTCGTCTTTTAATAATAGAAGTGTTTCTTATTAAATTTCAACAATTGAAAAACTCTAATTAAGGAAATTGCACTAATTAAGAAAACGAATTTTGGGTCTCGGGTAAGTTTGCCAGCTTCTTTCTCGTCCTTCGTTTTACTCACAAGTGGGCTTCCCATCCCAATTACTCACTCAAAGCTTCATAAATCTCATAGTCCAGGGCTCATAGAGCACAGCAGAGCATTGCTTACAATGGAAATACTGACTCTGAAACCATACACCAAAATCAAACCCACCATTGCCACAGTGATTCTAACTCCTAGGCTGCAGTTTTATGTTCTAAAATGACAAGAGCAGCTTTAGAACATGAAATAGGTTAGGATTATTGGTTGTAGTTAGTGGCTTTCAAGTCCACTCTAATGACCTCATATATAACAGAATGGTCATTCTTCATCTCCACGCAGCAGCACCAGCTTCATGATCTTAGTCCATTAGGATTATTGGAATAATCGTAACTTCACTGTAAACCCCTACTACCTTGTTTTTCTACATCCCTGCTGAAGTTTTTCCTTTTCAGTACTGTGAAAACAACTTATAAGTAATAATGAACAAGGTAATTTTGCTTCATGGTTCATCTAAGTGTAGTAATCCCAGTGATTACACAGATCTTTTTCTCGCCTCTACCTCCACATTTTGAGTCAAAGTCGACCCAAAAACACATAATGACAACAGCCTCCATACTTCCGGCCAGCAGAGTCATCATTCTTTGAAATGATCTTCCATTTCCATCATTTTTCTTTAACGTCTCTGTCCCAGCATTGTTTAGCTTCCAACCAAGCCCATTGACATTGGCTACGCCATACGTATCCAAATGCCAGTCTTAGTTAGCACTTGTGCTGAGCAACAAGGAGCTTTCTTTTTCTAACAATGTATTTCCACAGCTGCTATCTCAAGTGAGTTATTCATCGGGAGGTCTTTCCAATTGCCATTAAAAACAACACAAAAAGGAGCCAGTGCAGACACAGCACAGCAAAAGAATTTAACAACAAAAATCCTGTCTTTCATCTTCTATCAACACCAGCAGATCTCAACCTGAATAATAATGAAGACGCTTTAGAAGTGATGCTACACCAAATACTAGGAAACATTCCCAGGCTGTGTACAATTTTGCTGACAAGGCCTGTTCCTCTCCTAACACAGCAGAGGAAGAGAGAAATCATTCCCCAAATAATGTTCGTTTGCTTATATTTTGTTGAATGTGTGAACTAAGCTAGCATCTGCTTTGTCAAAGGATTAAAACAAAACCCAGCGTCTCATTCTAATACAGAACACCATCTTCAGACTTGTCTGCATTTGCTTCCTGTCTTCAGTTTCAGCATTTGTTCTTATTTGTTTTGGGCTCTCTGCATAAGGTCTAGATATAACTCGATGAGCATTGAGTTATCTCAAACTCCTAGACCAGGTCCTTTCTCAAAAAGTTAAATATCAATTACCATGTTGTTGTTGCTGTTGTTAGGTGCCCTTGAGTTGAGTATGACTCATAGCAACCCCATCAACTACAGAGCAGAAACTTGCCTGTCCTGTGCCATCCTTATACTTCCTAACACCCCAGAGCTCATGGCATCAGTCACTCTGTCAATCCACCTGGTAGAGGGTCTCCCCCTTCTTCACCAACCCTCCACCTTCTCAAGCATGATGTCCTTCTCCAAGGAATAACCTCCTCTATCAACATGTCCAAAGTATGTGAGACGAAGATTCATCATCTTTGCTTCCAGGGAGCACTCTGACTGCACCTTCAGCCAGACATATCTGTTTGTTCTTTTGGTCCATGGCTTGTTGTTAGGTGCTATTGAAATTGACAATGACTCATAGCAATCCTATAAACAATAGATCAAAGTCTTTGCCTACCTTGCACCATCTTTACAATCTCTACCCCAACATTGGCTATAGTCCAACTTTACAGCCACTGTGTCAGCCCATCTCATAACATTTTCCTCTCTTTTGTTGACCTTCTACTTTTACAAGTATGGTGTCTTTTCCCAAGGACTAGTGCCCCCTGAGAACATGCTCAAAGTGTGTTACATTGGCAGGGAATAGCAAAGGACATGTTGACAAAGGAGATCAATCAAAACTGGTTTTGACAAAGACTGTGGCAATGTAACAATAGAAACAGATCCTAAAGGAATGTGGCAAAACAAGAGTCAATGAAAAGATAAATGAGATGGCCAAAAGACACCATAGTCCATTAGAAGAAATGCACTAATCAGTTGTTTAAACCCCACTCCCCAAAGGATATATAAACCCTTCTGTAAGATAAAGATGGACCCGTCTGTCCTGATTGTTCAGTCTGTCATGAACAGGAACCTCCGTATCTTTCCCTTGCTCTCCCTTGGTGTTGGAGTCTTTCTTGTATTTCTGAGGCAAAACTATCTAGTTCTTACTCTGGACCTCTTTTGGAAACCATCCCCTTGCTTCTAAGGAGTACCTTTGTTGCACTTCCTCCAAAATACATTTGTTTGTTCTTCAGGCAGTCCATGGGATGGCCAGTACTCTTTGCCAACATCACAATCTAAAGGTATCAATTCCTTGTCTTCCTTATTCATTGTCTATGAAAATGGCTCAAAAGGTCCTAAATGGTCTATGCCCTGGTCTCTCATCCAATGAATCTCCTTTCATTCACTGTGTACCAGAAAAATGCTTCTTCGACATTCCTCTAATAAACTAGTCATGTTCCCTCCTCAGAGCCTCTGCCCTGGTTTCTTTTCCACTTTATTTAAAATGCAACTCACATTCATTTGCCTCAATAGAAATAGACCAACAGTCTACTCTAGTTGCCTAACTCTAATTTCTAAACTACTACTTAGTTATTTCTTCTTTTTAGGGCCTATTTCCATTAATTAAGTGAGCTATGGTGGTACAGTCTGTAGGGCCTTGCACTGCTAACCCAACCAACCTCTCTTTAGGAGAAAGATAGGCAATCTCCTCCGATTTGATTTATAGCTTTGGAAAGCTCAGTGAAGGGTCCCTTGGTTCCCTTCTTGGTCAGCTACTCATTGATAACAATGATTTTGAGATTTTAAAAAAATTATTTCCATTAAAATATGAATACTTTAAAGGAAAGGAATTTTGTTCATTGATGTATTCTCAGTCCCTAGCATTATAAATGGCACACAGCAGGTGCTCAATTAGTATTTCTTAAGTAAATTAGGAGATATTCTTGTACCCTTGTATCCACTACCTCAGGCCTAGTTTTAACTGTGTTTGGTCAAACATTCTTCTAAGTGGTATAGCATTGGTCTGTCCATTTGCTGTACAGAGATAACTCGTGGTTGCTGTGAAGCTGAACACTGTTACACACTGATGCATCCAATGAGAGAATGGTTACCCATAGTGGACAGTGTTTGGTGGGGCTCCCAATTAGAACAATCTTGGAAGCAGGAGTGGCATCCACTTCTGAAATAGCTTACCTCCGGAAACCCTATGAACTTGGAGAAATGATGAAAGTTATACAAGTGTTCAGGTCTTTTGTTCATAGGGTCACTACGAGTCGCCGACGACTTGACAGCAATTAACAACAACAACAATATTGTAGAGCCTTGTAAGGCAGAAATGACTATGGAATTGCTGTCTTAATGAAGATAATAACATAACGATCTTTTCTAGAGTTTATCAAATATCTAGTTTCTGTTGAGTCAACTCTGATGTATGAGATGCCCATGTGTTCACAGTAGAACTGAATTCAATCAGATTTCAGAAGCAGGTCAATAGGGCTTTTCCTAAAGTGATTTTGAGTTGGTGCAAACCACCAGCCTTTTGTAACCATTTGCATAACCCATGTGTTTTGTTTCTTTAAAGATTGCAGCCAAGAAAACCACATGAGGCAGTTCTACTCTGTCACATGGGGTTCTATGAGTTGGAATGTGGCATCAATCATGTCAATGTACACTTGTTTGCAAAGTGTTACCATCGAATACTTCCTCCACATAAAACACTATAGGGAAACCATCAGAATACTGAAAAACAACAGAGCAGAATTTGAGACTATATGATATCATTTCATAGTATATCAACTTTGGAAAAATAAATCCTTCTTTAACTAGTAAAAGGCAAGATGATATACCATGTTCATGGGGGGTGGGAGGCAAACTACAGTGTCTATGAATTAAAATGCTTTTATATGACAGCACAACTACTTTTCTGAATGTTGTGCCATTTGTTCAGGTATTCTGGACTGTTACTTGTAGTAAGCTATAGTTTAATGTTATTAAACTCTCATGTGAAAGAAAATAGGTCTGTGGGATATTTGTGTCAGATTTTCTCAAAATCATTAAATAAATTCCACTGTTATTTTTTAAAAAGAGACCGATCCAAGTACCACAAAAGCAAATGGATACAGAGATATATAAGAAAGAACTGTTGATGTTGTCAGATGCTGGGTAGGTTCTAAGTCTTAGTGGTTGTAGGTACAACAGAATGAACACCCCACAATTCTATTCCATCCTTACAATTGCTGCCGTGCTTGAGCCCGTGTTCGTAGCCACTGTGTCATCAAAAGTCTTCCTTTTGTTCACTTACTTTCCACTCTACCAAACATGATGTCACTGCACTCTCCACACAGGAAACTGTCTGTACATATTTGACTATCTTAGTGGCCAGTTACTTGCACAGTCTATATAGGCTTGTAGGGTTTTATACGTCCAATGTGAATATCACAAGTCTATCACTCCAAATGCAGACACAGCAGGTTTTACTGAGTCAAAGCAAGAGCTTTCTATTTCTTTCCAATGCCTTTTCTGATGATATTTCATATCCTCATAGTCATTTCACTAAATTATTATGTATCAAACCGTTAAGCAGCTTTGGGTTGTTTTCTCCATTGTTATTACTAGCCTTGGAGGCAATAATCTACAGTGACTCTTGGGTTTACCTGTTAGACCACACTTGATAGCTTTTCTTTGCAATTTTAAAGGATTTATTACTACATTTTCTCGTGCTTTATAGTTATTAGAGTGTTATCACATACTTATGTTCTTTGATTCTAAATGTCAATTGGCCGAGTATTAACCCTGAATATAAATGAAATGAAAACTTCAATAACTTGTCCATTCAGATGATGAGTTAAGTTCTGGAGTCTTTTAAGTCTTGATTCAGGTCTAGTATTTTCTCCCTCATGCCTTACTAAAATCTCAAGCATTTCCAAACCTGTTGCTGTTGTTGTTATATGCCGTCTAGTCGCTTGCAACTCATGGCGACCCTATGTACAAGAGCCCTAAACTGTTCTATCCTGTGCAAACCTCACCGTCTCTGATACACTTATTCCCACCACCCTAATCACAGAATTGATACATCTCATAGAGGGTCTTCCTCTCTTGTGCCGTCCTTCCACTTTTCCAAACATGATGTCCATTTCCAAGGGCCATTCATTCCTTGCAACATGTACAAAGTATGTCATACTAAGCTTTTGAATCCTTGACTCCAAATAGCAGCCCTGCTTCACCCTCTCCAGGACAAACCTGTTTGTTCTCCTAGCAGTCCATGGTATAGTCAACACTCTTCTCACAGCTCAAAGGCATCAATTCTCTTTCTATCATTCCTAGTCACTATCCAACTCTCCGGTGCACAGCATGTAATTGTGAAGACTATAGCCCAGATCAGGTGCACCTTAGTCTCCAGCCTGACGTTGTTGCTCTTCAGTACTCTGGAGAAGTCCCTTACAGCTGACTTCCCCAATGTAATTGCTCTCTTGATTTCCTGGCTGCTGGTAGAGAGAGTGTTGAACATGGGGCCAAGCAAACTAAAACTGTTAACTATATTTTACAATATTTTCCTATGAGATGGATTAATTCAGTGACTGGGGTAATCGGGATGGGTGTGTCAGAGACAGTGCGATTAGCACAGGATAGAGCAGGGTTTAGGGCTGTTGTACATAGGGTCACTATGAGTCACAAACGACTCGACGGCACATAACAACAACAACAACATGACTTATTTTCTATTATAGGTAGCTCTGGTGGCCTAGTGTGTAGAGATTTCCCCTGCTAACCTTAAAGCCAAGCCTCTATGCAATTCAAATGCATCAGCCATTCCTTAGGAGAAAGATGGGAAATCCTCCTTAGAGCAAGTTACAGCCTCAGAAACTCAATGCAGGGTCAGTTCTGAGTCAATTTCAACTCAACAGCAATAGAAGAGAGATATTTTATTACTGTTCTAGCCCACACTGAAGATATCTTGACTTCTCAAGTTTGAACATCTACCAGCCCACTTTAGTTGCTATGAATTACACAATATCATTAGGTTTAGCATGCAAACCAGGTCATTTTCTCCCCTACTATGAAATCAACAGTTTTTCCTATCCAATCATGATACCAAATGCTCTAATGCTAATAAAAATACCCTGAGATAGAGAATCATATTTACAATGTAACATATCATTACATTTATTATATAGATATATAACTAATCTATAATTACTATAATCTGAAGAAGGGATAGAATAGAAGCTGAGGAATTATAGTTTTATGACATGCATTTTCAGATGACCACTGACACTTTGAACACATTTTCCCAGGGAGCAATTTGAGGGGTGTTGTTATTAAGGGCTCTCAAGTCAAGTATGACTCATCGTGACCCTATAAACAACAAGATCTGACCTTGTACTCTCCTTCACCATCCTCATCATCCCTGACACCCTAGAGCCCATTGTTGCAGACACTGGATCAATCCATCACATTGAGGGTCGTCTTCTCTTTTGCTGACCCTCCACCTTTCCAAGCACGTCACTTTTCAAGAAACAGTCTCTCCTAACAACCAAATGCCCAAAATATGTGAGACAAAGCTTGCTCCTTGGAGACAAGCATCCATTTGATGATAGTTGGTATTATTTCTTGCTCATGTTTGTATCTTACGTAGTCTACAGCTGTAACACTATCGAACACATTATAAGCTCTTGATAAATGTTCTGATAGACTGATCAAAGATCATGAGGACTTTATAGTTCCTGCTTTTATCATATTCCCCCCTTTGATCCCTTAACAGTTCACTGTCTTTTGCTTTACAAGTCTTCTGTGTTCTGTACTTACACAATCTCTTCCTTTTTCTATCTGTGACAAACTAGCAACCTCATATTTTAACAAACACAATTGAGTGATATATATCTGATGACTAAAATGACTTTTGTCTCATCATTTTTTTCTGTACAGGACCAATGAAAAATTTAGAACTCAGATTTAGGTTTTATTCATTTACTTACTCTGGTTTTTATATTGATTAAAACTAGAAGCTGATGCCAAATACTATGAACTGGTTCTGATTTTTCACATCAGTCATTTATTTTTTGTGATTCCTGTACCATGTTCTTGGCAATGCACAAAGCACTACAGAGAATTGGAGGAAATAAAGAAGAAAAGGTGATCATCACATTACCACTGCCTTCTGGAATCTGTAGACAGTATCCGAATCCCAGCTTGAGGAGACAGAAAGAAGTTGTTATAAGGGGAGAAAAGCAAAGAACAAATACCTCCCATTGACCACCTATTGTTGTTTCATAAGGACCTTCCATTGGGTAAATCTTTACTGGAAGCTGTAAATCTTTACTGGAGAAGGCTGCCTCTCTTTCACCCATGGAATGCCATTGACCTTTAGTTTGGCAGCTCAATATGTAACAGACTACACCCTCAGGGCCCCTCCATTGAATGTTGTTGTTGTTCTTGTTGTTGTTATGTGCCGTGAGTTGCTTGTGACTCACAGGAACCCTATGTACAACAGCTCTAAACTCTGCTCTGTCCTGTGCCAATCTCATTGTCTCCAACACACTCATACTGATTGCCCCAGTCACCAAATCAATCCATCTCCCAGAGGGTCTTCCCCTCCTGTGCTTGCCCTCCACCCTGCCAAGCATGATGTTCCTCTCCAAGGACCAGTCCCTCCTTACAACATGACCAAAGTATGTCAGACGAAGTCTCAGAATCCTTGCCTCCAAGAAGCAGCCCGGTTTAACCCTCTCCAGGATGAATTTGTTTGTTTTCTTAGCAGTCCATGGCACTCTCAGCACTCTTCTCCAACACCAAAGCTCAAAAGCATCAAGTCTCCCTCTATCCTCCCTGGTCATTGTCCAGCTTTCTGACGCATAACAAGTGATTGCAAAGACCATGGCCTGTATCAGACGCTTGGTCAGTGAGTGAATGCAAACTATGCCAATTGTTGTTGTTGTGTGCCGTCGAGTCGTTTGCGACTCATAGGGACTCTATGTACAACAGCCCTAAACACTGCTCTATCCTGTGCCAATAGCACTGCCTCTGACACACTCATCCCCACTACCCCAGTCGCTGAATCAATCCACCTCATAGAGGGTCTTCCCCTCCTGTGCTGTCCCTCTACTCTACCCAGCACTATGCCAATTACCAACCAGAAATGACAACATCCTTTTCTTAGATAAATACAACAGGATTGTACTTTGCTTATCAAATGAGAGAGTGGTTTTGAAAAGGTTGAGAATGATTGTTCTATTGTATGTCATCATTTCCCTTCATGAAATACTAGGGTCATGTTGCTTTACTGTGCTGCCAAAATCCATCTCAGGACTGATAGGTTTATTCCCAGCTCCTAGGGCAGCTCGGAGCTGTCAGCCTTTTTTCTAGAACTGCCTGTGCTAAAAGAGGCTGCCTTATCCGAAGTCATGACCATTTCAGGAAAACGCTGCATCCAAGGACTGCTCAGTGCAAAGCCTTTCTCTGACAAAATACAACTCTTGTGAGTATCATATCCCATTCAACTCCCCGTGAGCTTTGATCAATGCCTCACTCTGATGTAGCACCAGTACCCAGTGTAGATGTCATCAAATGGACTCCTACTGCTAGAAATTCCTAATCGATGGGTGTCCGTGTACACCAATGCTCCAAAAAGATCTCAGTTGTTGATTTTTCAAAGGTGAATGGCCAAGTCTTTCACCTCAGTTATCTCTGTGCATATTCAAGCCTCTTATCTTTTCAGTTAGGAGATGATCCAACTAACTTCACCACCTAGTGACGCTGACTGTACCATAGCCCAATTCTATTCCATAGCCACATTAAACACAAGATGATACGGTCCCCACAGTTCTAGACAAGACCACTTGCCAGCTTGCATTCCCATATGGATTTTGGGTTTTGTATCGAAAACCAATGAAGAAAATGACTTTTCTTCCTCCACAGAGAAGAAGGTGAAGTCAGTCCAGGGTTGGCTAAGGTACAATATGGACAGTCTTCATGTTACAAACGCCCTATTTATGAACAATTCTTACTTATCCTTGAAAGTAAAAAAAGACTTGAGACACTCCTTGAAGAAGATCAAAGACCACAGCCTTCAATATGAATTACATCTCAACATCAAGGAAACAAAAATCCTCACCACTGGACCAAAGGCAACAGCAGGATAGAGGAGAAAAGATTTAAAATAGGAAAAAAGACTGGAATCAATCATGATCTGTGATAGCAGCAATCAAGAAATCAAAAGATGTGTTGCATTGGGAAAATTGGTTGTCAAGGGTCTCTTTAAAGTGATAAAGAGCTGGGATACTAATTTAAAGACTAAAAGGGAGTCTGATCAGAGCTGTGACATTGTCAATTGCTTCTTAGGAGTCTTAAAGTTGGGCCATAAATAAGGATGACTGGAGAAGAGCTAATGTCTTTGAACTATGGTATAGGAAGAATACTGAATAGATTATAAACTGCCAAAAGAATAAAGACATTTATCTTGGAAGAAGTATGTCCAGGGTGCTTCTTAGAGGCAAGGAAGGTAAAACTTTGTCTCACACTCTTTGGTCATGTTATTATAGAGGAGCCAGTCCTTGGGAAAAGACATCATACTGGGAAAGGTGGAGGGTTGGAGAGAGTGAGGATGATTCTCAGTGGAAATTCAGTGACACAGTGACTGCAACAATAGACTTGACCATGGCAGAGATCATGAAGAATCAGAAGGAGAAGGCAAAGTTCTTGTCTGTTGTTCACCTAGTCAGATTGAGGATACTAACAACTTACACGGCCTTTAATGTCACGTACATTTGCTTAATTTTAATTAGATCCACAGTCAACACCTTTGTTACCAATAGTCAAATAACCAGGAGAAATATTATATTGGGCAAGTCCACTGTTAGGGGACTTTCCAAAGTACTAAGAAGCAATGATGTTAGTTGGGAGAATAAGGTGTCACAATCTTTTCTTCAATCATTTGCTATGCTCTAAAAGCTGGATAATGAATAAAGATGACAGAAGTTGAATTAATGCCTTTGAACTGTGGTGTTGTAGAGGAGTGCTGAATATGCTATGGTCTACCAAAAGAACAACCTGACTGAATCTTGGGAAAAGTGCAGCTAGAGTTTTCCCTGGAGTCTAAGATGGTGCAGCTTCATCTCTCATACTTGGGGCTTGCTGCTAGGAGAGGCTATTCCTTGGGAAGGGTTATCATTCTTGGAAAGATAGAGGAGTGGCAAAAGAGAGGAAGACATCCTCTCCCCCAAGGAGATGGATTGACAGTGTCTTCAGCAATGGGCTCATATGTGTCAGAACTGATGAGGATGGCAGTGAATAGGATGGTTTCAGATCTGTTGTACATAGAATCAATATGAGTAATATTGGACTAACCTAAGAACATGAAACTATTTGAAATGGTATATTAAGTACTCTGTACTTAGTAGTCCTTTAATTAGTACTATGTACTTAATAGGCCATAGTACATTAACTAGTTAATGTGTGTCGGCCTACTGACTTAATGATCAGTTATTTAAACTCACCATCTGACCAAACTCAAGAACACTAAGGGCTTGTCTCCTCCCATAAATATGTACAGCTTTAGAAACCCAAGGGAGGGTTGCTATTAGTCAGAATCAACACAAGACAGCGTTGGCTTTGTTTTTAAATGATGGAATCAATCTCTACTTGCAACAATTCTTTGTCACTGTTAACCTTCTGCAAGCGTAGTTTTTGTTTTTTTTAAATTTTTTTATTTTAATGAACATTTACAGAGATTTTGGATTTCCTTTCATTCATTGTTGCACTTTTCTCCCTGCCCACCCCCTCCCTTCCCCAGTTCACTCCTCTCCTTGAAAAGTAAAAGAAAAAATTCTTCATTGGTACAATCTCCCCCGCCCCGCCCTGAGTACACTCCACTATGCAACCTTCCTTCTGGACTCGTCATAACCATAATACCCAATCATATATCACTTTGAAACTGTTCTCTCCCTCATCTGTTTTGTAGGTTTTAAATCACTGACAAGTCTTCCAAGTCTTTTCTTGCACAAAAACTTACACCCAAACCCCCTGCCATGGAATTTATTCCAGCTCATGAGAACACTATCTGGTTTCCGAAGCTGTGGCTGTTGGATTCAAAGAGCTGATCTTCAGGCTAGCAGCTTAACACATAACCTACCACAGCACCAGGGCTCCTTTGCATGCACTCAGGTCAGGCTAAATAAGAACCGTGTGCATCGCTCAAAGTTTTTATTATTATTATTATTTTATTGTCATTATTTTGCTTACAAAGTTTGCATGTGTTTTGTTTCACACTATTCTTCATTCACATTGTGTTTCATACAATTATCTCCATTCATTATGGACTCTTTGCGTTTCCCCCCTATTCATTATGTTTTATAAAATTAATCAACATTAGACAATGTTCACCTTGTATTTTCATATTTGTATTTCCTTTACCCCCTCCCTCCACCCACCAAATTTTATCCGTACTCATTCTCACCCCTCTCCTCTTACTCCTTCTCCCCTCAGATCCCCATACTTGTGTTTTTGGGTTTTATTTTAAAAAAATCTACTAATTTTAATGAACATTTGCAGAGATTTTGGATTTCCATTCATTCATTGTTTGCACTTTTTTCTCTACCTCCCCCCCGCCACCCAGTTCACTCCTCTCTTTGAAAAGCAAAAGATAAACTTCTTCTTTGGTATACAACCCCCCCCCACCCTTGCAACCCCCTCACCCCCCCATCCCCCACCACAAATGTACTCCACCATTCAACCTTAATTCTGGATTCATGTGATAATCATAATACTCTATCATATATCGCTTTAAAACTGTTCTCTCCCTCATCTGCAATTCTTAAAGACAAAGCTAGAAATTGATTTTGTTCTTAACTCCAGAAAAGCCTGTACCAAAGAGAGTAACTAAGATGGGGTTCATGGCTGAGATCACTAATAAGGTCTAGATCTTTATAACGTTTCATGCCTCTTAAACAAACAGTGATTATCTTATTGGGAAAGTCTATCTCTTACTAGAGAGTAAATTAGTAGTTCTATTATTTTAGAAAGTTCTCCGAAGAAGCCCTTGTCTTTAAAGCTAATAAAGACTCTGTATCTAAAGTGACCTTTGAATAATAATCACATGGACTGAGCCCAAGAGTTTCTTGTCAATATAGTAATAACCTTGACGCAAAGAAGCAGAACAAGGTGAGACAAGAACAGCATGAACAAAGAGAAGCATTGGCAGATTTGCAAGTGAAAATCTCAGTAGACCAAAGGGAGGTGACTCCCTAGCCACACAGGTTAAATATTTCAACACCTGAATGAAAAATAACTACAAGTTGATATCAATACCCTGCTTTACAGTATCATAATTGTTGGATATAATTATGTTTCTGCCAAATCTTTAGAATTCTCATTACATGATGTAAGTATGGTCATTTTTAAGTGGTATTTATGCCACTTCCAAGGTCCCAAACCATTATTGCTGTTTATCAGGAGAGACATTTGAAAGAAATAGACTTTGAATGTTTAGTCAGATTAATATTGTGCTGCCAAAACTTGACAAAACAGGTTAAGCAGATCGTTACAGAGTAGGTGCCAGTATTGTTTACTTAAACCTGGCTTTCCATCTCTATCTTTTATATCATTTTACAGTAAATCCTTTTAGATTCAAACTAATATATCTAGTTGTTGTTGTTAGATTGAGTACAACACATAGCGACCTTGTGAACAAAAGGTCTGAACTTAGTCCTGTCCTGTGCCGTCTTCACACTTCTGACATACAAGAGCCCATTGCTTAAGCCACCTTCTCAATCCACCTGGTTGAGGTTCTTCCTGTCCTTCACTGACCCCCTACCCTTCCCAACATCGTGTTGCTCTCCAAGGAATAGCAAATCCTAGCAGTATGTCCAAAGTATGTGAGGTGAAGGCTCATCATTCTTGCCTCCAAACAGCACTCCGGCTGCACCCTCTCCAAGACATATCTATTCATCTTCTGGCAGTCTATGGGATGTTCAGTGCTCTTCTCCAATACACAGCTCAAAGGCATCAATTCTTTTTCTGTCATCTTTATTCATTGTCCAGTTCTCAGACGCATAGCTAGTAATTGGAAAGACCTTGGCCTGAATCACCTTAGTCTTCAAACCGACATCACCACTCAATAATTTGGAAAGGTTCCTAACTGCAGATCTTCCCATTATAATGTGTTTCCTTATTTCATGACTGCTCTTAATAAGGGTGTTATTTGTGGATCCAAGTACAACAACAAAATATTCTGGCCGTCAGTCTCTGGTTCATTAGGGATTTTATTTTATGTTTTCTAGATTAGAAATCAAGAGCCAAAAGTTCTTGAGAAACAGTATGATTGAATAGGAAAAACAAAAGACTTTGGATGCTCCCAAGTAAATCTGAAGTCCAGGGACTTCAATTTACCAGTTTGATTACCTTAGCTGAATTCTTTAAACCCTTAGTCTCTGATGTTTCTCCTTCAGACATGCACATAAAACCTACACGATTACTGTAGGTATTAAATAAAGTCCTACATCTTAGGGATTACTGTATATATTTAAAATTAAATCTGTGCATTGAATGCTCAGGATGTAACCGGACACTTCCTAATGTATTCGTGCATTCATATTCTCCTGATGACAGCTCTCTCGGATAATTCTCTATGAAATCAAAAACTGGTACTAGTGACTATTAACTAACCAACTTATTTATGAAAAATTAATTTTGAGACCAGCAGGGGAAAGACAGAGGAGAATTTAAAGGACTTCTCCAAGATTATAAGCCTCTGAAAGGTGGTGACCATAGCTTAGCTTACCTTGATCTCCCCAAGGTCATCCACAGGAACTGATGCAGAGTATACTCTCAAGTTTACCAGGTTTGGGGGACCCCGACCCACCCAGGGAGAGGACTTTGACATAGTAGAAGAACTGCACAGGTCTAACCTAGCTAAGAGAGGTCAAGTATTGACTCAAACTGTATCTTTTCTTTAGAAATGTGGAGGATTGAGCATCATACAATTATCTAACAAGGCAAGTTTTCAAACACCTCAGGCCATTCTCAAATACCCTATACTCGTAGAAGTCATAGCATGAGACATATTTACTGTTATCTCAGCCCACCTCGATCTTACGACAAATAATTTTTTTTTAATTTAACAATTCATTTTAGACCTCTATTTCCACATTTTCACCAGAAGGTAAAGTGGTACAAACACCATGGAAGGCAGTCAAGAAGTTGAAAATAGAAATCTCATTTGCTCCAGCTGTTCCACTACTGGGAAGATTCTCTAAAAAACTGAGAGTTGCAACATAATGTATGGAAGAAGTCTAAGTTCCTATCAGCAAATAAATAGAGAAACTGGGGCTTTCACACAGTGGAATACTTATTGCACTGCACCGAAAAACAATAAAGAACTCATGAACACTATACAACATATGAGTCTAGAAGACGTTATGCTGAGAGCAACTGGGTCACAAAAGGACAAATACTCTGTAAGGCAACTATTCTAAAATTAAGATCGTTATGGTGGGGGTGCAGGGAGAAAAGAAATAGAATGGATAGACAACAAACACTGTAATGGACAATGAGAAGGGAAGAGTAGCAACCTGAAATGAATGGGAGATCAGAAATTATGTGCATCCCAATTGACAATCTGGACATCCGTAACTGGTTGAATTAGGGGAGAGGGAGAAAGAAAGAGGAAAAAAACATAAGGGAAGGTTCACATGCAGAAACAATTGAAGAGGGTTGACACGCAGGGCTGAAAGGGATGGGAGATGGAGCAGAGATTCGCTAGTGGATGAGTAAGGTGAAGGGAGAGAGGACAGAGAGGTTTCCATAGGATATTGTGAACAATGGCATTATACAATTGCAATTATTGCTTTGAAATGAAATGTGACTTTGAGTGACTGACTGGGGGGGGGGGGGGGGGGGCGGCAGAGGAAGTTTCCACCAGCTATAGGAATCCGTCTTACAGCATGGTTTATTCCATTTCATAATTACAGCTTGTTTCTGTCTCTTAAACTGAATGGCTCTGACATTCTGTTTACTCGTTACCCTTTGTTTTCTTCTTGTTCACCAGAAAAGAATGCTGGTAGCACTGAGTTTTAGGCATTTAACCAGTCAAGAGATTGAGACTTTGAATCTGCCAGCCACCCATTCCCCAGGAGAAAGATGAACCAATTTGCTTCTGTCAAGTTTGATGGGTTTGGAAGTCCTATGGGGCAGTTCTCCGTTTTACAGGACTACGAGGAATTGGGATTGAATCAATGGCAGTGGATTTGTTTTTTATTTGCCCTTCATGACACAGAGCAGAGCAGGGATAATCCTTCTCCCACAATACAATATTTCTTATAATGCAGACAGTTATTCTTTCTTCTTTTCTGTTATGATCCCTTAACTTTTCCTGGTACGGAGGAGACATCTGTTGCTTTTACTTGCACAACATCTGTTGTACCTTCTGCCTAGAAGCTATTTAGTCTTGAAAGAAATTTCATTCTATGTGCACCGGATGCCATTGATCTTACCTCTTCTCTTCATGATTGAGAAGGTGACCAAACCAGCCCGGCAATAAATGTCTTTTGCAGATTCCACTTGCATGGGTAACTCACTCACAAAATTCTCTTGTTTGGGCTTTGGAAAAGGAAGACCGAAGAAGAGCTTAAAGTATCCAAGCTGTGCTGCTCCTGAAGAATATTGCAAAGGCTGTGGGTAGCCAGAAGAAAGAACAAACCTGTCTAGGAAGCAACACAACCAGAATGTTACTTAGATAGGGGGACTTCCCTTCAGTTCCTTTGGACACATCACAAAGATCAATCACCAGGAAAGGATATCACATTTGGTGGATGGCCAACAAAACAAAACAAAGCAAAACCCCTTAATGAGGTGCTTAGATAGAATAGCCTAATAGCCACAACAATCAACGCAGATAAAACAAATAGAACACAAAGATGGAACAAAACTGGACAATGTTTCATCCTATTATTCAGAAGGTGGGAGAACTGACTCAATGGCAAATAACATACCATCTCACTTGCACTGAGCTGGAATGCCTAACACCAATTCATGTAATTGTCTATTCATTGCCAAAGAGGTACGTATCATTCCCACCTGCACTTCCCTGCCAGAGAAATGGAACACCAAAATGATAAAAACTGTGTTCAGATGAGTCCCAGCAGAGGAAAACCAGGATGCGAATGTGACCCAAAGGAAGGCCTGCTCTAGAAACTGCTCCTCCCTCCAGTGTAGGGCTTTCTCCTCACCACCTGGTACTCTGAGTCCTACTAGATTGGAGTGTGACACAAAACCACTCGAGCCAGTACTCAGGACATCACTTGTGGCTCACAACTTGACTCTAAAAAGGAGTAGTTTGAAAGAAAGAAAATTTGAAATATATTTTTATCACATTCATACTAAGAAAATATTTGGCTGCATTTAAGGTAGTTGGTTGGAGATCAAGAAAGAGCACACACCTGAAAGGAGGTGCTTCTCCTGAATGGCACAGGCTAAAGAGTGATTCAGTATTTGTTTTGCTATGTTAAAATTATCTTATAAAGGATCTGAATAAAAGTCTAAGCCAAGATAAAAATATCAGAGCTTTCAGCCTATAGAACAACTGTAAAAACAGCCTGTAATATGGTAAAACAGTACTCAAATTGTCATCTAGTGCTTAAAGAGTGAAGGTTTAACTATAAGCATGAAAAATATCCAGAAAGAAAAGTTAAATATCAAGGTCATTGAATACTCATCAGTTTAAAAGCTATGATTTTAAAAGCACAAACCTGACTGTACCAACGCTTTTTATTCATTTCTTTGATTTTTAGGGAGATATTCAAAATTAGTGAAGTAAGGAAATGTGGTAGGGATTATATACAAAATCAGGAAGAGTGTCATATTGCAATTAAAAAAATCATTCACATGGTTTTTTACACGTCTTGTCAAATGTGTGAATAGTTTCTGAAAAAAAGAGTGAAGTTGACTCAGGATAGAGAAAGGTTCAGAGCTATTGTGCATAGGGTCTCTACGAGTTGCCGCTGACTCAACAGCACATAACAACAAAAATATTTAGAGGTTAGAGTTAAATATCATGTTTAATTACTAGAGTTAATTTAATTCATAGAGTCTATTTAATTCAATAGAGTTAAATATCATGTTTAGTTTAATTATTGTTGTTGTTATGTGCCATCAAGTTACTTGTAAATCATTGCAACACTATGTACAATAGCTCTGAACCCTGCCCTATCCTGAGCTAATCTCATTGCCTCTGACACACCTAATTCCATTACCCTAGTCACTAAATCAATCTATCTCATCCAGGATCTTCCTTTCTTGTACTATCCCTCCACCCTTCTAAGCATGATGTCCCTTTACAAGGACTGATTCCTCATTGCAACATGTCCAAAGTATATGAGACAGAGCTTCAAAATCCTTGCCTGCAAAGAGTAACTTCATTTCACCCTCTGCTAGACAGAACTGGTTGTTCCCCTGACAGTCCAAGGTATGTTCAATACTCATCTCTAGCACTACAACTTAAAGACATCAATTTTTCTTCTATCATCTCTAATCATTGTCCAGCTCTCTGATACATAACAAATAATTGTGAATAACATGGCCTGGATCAGGCACACCTTAGTCTCCAGACTGACATCATTGCTTTTCAGTACCCTAGAGAGGACCCTGACAGCAGACTTTTGCAGTAAAATTTGTCTTTTGACTTCCTATCTGATGGTGTCAAAGAGTGTTGATTCTGAAACCAAGGAAGATATAATTGTTAACAATCTCAATCTTTTCTCCATCTATCAAGATGTTGCCAATTGGCTCATTCGTGAAAATCTTTGTTTTCTTGAGTCTGAGCATCAATCCATATTGAAGACTACAGCCCTTGACTTTCTGCAGCAAATGCTTCAAGTCTTCCTCTACTTCAGTAGGATTGATTATATTATGTTCACAACACAAGTTTTTGATGAGTCTTCCTAAAGTTCAGATGCCACATTCCTATTCCTAAAGACCAGTATCCTGGATGATCTGTTCTGCATATAGATTGGAAAAGTAAAGAGATAGGATGTATCTCTGATGCGTTCCTTTCCTGATTTTGAACCATGCAGTGTTTCCTTACTTTGTTCTGACAACTGCCTCCTGGTCTCATTCCAGGTTTCACATGAGCACAATTTAAGTGGTCTGGGATTCTCATCCTTCTTAAGGTTAGCCATAATTTGTTGTGATACACACAGTCAAATGCCTTTGCATAGTCAATGAAACACAGATAGACATTTCTCTAGTAATTTCTGCTTTTGACTAACGTTGGCTATAATATCCCTAGTGCCACGGCCTCTTCTAAACCCAGCTTGCAGATCTGGCAGTTCTCTGTTGATGTTCCAGTCATTTTTGTATAATCTTGAGCAGGATTTGGCTTACAAGTGATATTGTTCAATAATTTCCATACTCTGTCAGGTCACCCTTTATTGGAATGGGGATAAATATAGATCTCTTCCAGTCACTTGGCCAGGCAGTTGTCTTCCAGATTTCTTGGCACCACCAGATGAGTGAGTCCAGGGAAGCACCTGTTTGTTGACATGTGTCAATTGGCATTCCATCAATTCCTGGGCCCTTATTTTCTGCCAGTTCCTTCAGAGCAGTTCAAACTTTCTCTTTCATTATCATTGCCTCCTGATCATATGTTCTTTCATGAAATTCTTCTGTGTCAGCCAATTCTTTTAGGTACAGTGACTCTGTATACTTCTTCCATCTTCTTTTCATGCTTCCTGGGTAATTCAATATTCTGTCCTCAGCATCCATAAATATTGCAATTTGAGGCTTAAACTTGTTCTTTCAGTCCTTTCAGCTGAAGAAATGCAGAGCGTGTTTGTCCCTTTTGATTTTCCAACCTCAGCTCTTTGCCCATTTTGCTTGTTAATTAAGGATCTTTAAAATGACCAGTAAAATCATGCCAAATCAATTAATATGAAACAAGTGCAAAACTCTTTGCGTCTAGTACAATTAAAACATTTGACTACAATACTCATATTAATTACACTTTCAAAAAACACAAATTATCACACACAAACACAAACCAGTGCATATCATTCTCGAAATTTTCTAGATGCTGGGGGAAGATTTGGAATTTCCTGTATGTGTATCATCCATTTTGAGAATTACTAAGTTCAGATTTTATATCCTGGGTGGGTGGGGTTTTGTTATATTTTTGTTTTGTTGGTAATCAGCATGCTGCTCCAGGCAATTGGTGTGTTTTCAGAGAATTCAATGTGCATAAAAGCTTAAGTGAAATGGAAATTATGCAAATCTGAAGCAAGGAACAGTTATAATGCATAAATGGCTACTGCTTCATTTCTGGGGCTTTGCACCTCTTAATTGGAAGAGATAGTAGATTGACTGCACTTACCTCTGAAATATATTTAAATCTCATCAACCTCTATCCTATTAATACGGGATTTGTAATAATTCGAATGTGGAGTACGTGACTGTCCTTGACCTCAGTGTTCAACATGAAAGGTACAAAGCAGACTCACAGGGGTTAATGCATAGTCAGTATACAATCTGAAGCATCTTTGAATGGGTTCTCTGTTGATATAGAGGCTGAAAACAATGACTTTTTTAAAAAAACCAACAGCTTAAAAAACTCTGGCTTCTTATATTTGTAAAATGAAATACGTAAAAATATTGTGAGACAGAGAAGTAAACAAACAAACCTTCACATCTTTCCTCAGCAGAAATCATGCTGTTGCTACAACTAACAGCAACTCTATGAACAACAACAAAAACAAACAAAAAAACCCTGCATATATAGCATATATAGTTGTTGTTGTTGTTGTTGTTAGATGCCATTGAGTAGAATACGACTGATAGTGACCATAGGAACAAAAGATCCAAACCCTGTTCTGTCCTGTGTCATCTTCACACTTCCTGACACACAAGAGCCCATTACAGCAGTCTCCATGGCAATCCACCTGGTTGAGGGTCTTCCTCTCTCTCACCGACCCTCCATACTTCCCAATATCATGTCCTTCTCCAACGAATAGCACCTCCTAGAAATATGCTCAAAGTATGTGAGGAAAAGCCTCATCATGCTTGTTTCCAAAGAATACTCTAGCTATACCCTCTCCAAGACATGTCAGTGTGTTCTCTTGGCCATCCATGGGATGTTCAGTGTTCTTCTCCAACACCACAGCTCAAAGGCATCAATTCTCCTCTGTCATCCTTATTCATTGTCCAGCCCGCAGATGCACAGCAAGTGATCAGAATAAGATGGACCTTAATCCTCAAACTGACATCATTACTCCTCAATAATTTGGAGAGATCCCTAATTGCAGATTTTCTCAGTGCAATACATCTTCTTATTTCCTGCCTGCTTGTACTAAAGGTGATAATTGTGGATCCAAGCAAGATGAAGCTGTCAACAATTTCAATCTCCTCTCCATCCATCGTGATGTTTCCTATCGGTCCAGTCATAAGAATCTTTGTTTCTTGTCATTGAGATAAAATCCATACTGAATGCTGCATTCCTTGATCTTTTGCAACAAGTGCTTCAAATCCTCCTCACTTTCAGCAAGCAAGGTTGAGTCATCCGCATAACACAGGTTATTGATGAGTCTCCCTCCAATCCTGATGCCACATTCATCTTCAAAGAGTCTAGCCTCTCAAATAATTTGCTCATCATACAGACTAAATAGATAAGGAGAAAGAATACAACCCTGATGCATTGCCTTCTCAATTTTAAACCATGTAGTATTCCCCTGCTCAGTTTGCACAGAACAGCCTCCTGGTCCCGGTGTAGGTTTCACATGAGCACACTTAACTGTTCTGGGACTCTCATTCTTCTCAACATCAGCTACAACCTGTTATGATTCACAGTCACATGTCTTTTCATAGTCAATAAAGCACAAATAGACATCCTTCTCACATTCTCTATTTTCAGCCAGGATCCATCTGACATCAGCAATGCTATTCCTCATGCCACAGCCTCTTCTAATTCCTGTTTGAACTCCCAGCATTTCTCTACCTATGTATTGTTCTAGAAGTTGTTTGTAATGACCTTCGGCTATATTTTACTAGCATGTGATATTAATGATATTTTTCAATAGATTCTAAATTCAGTTAGATTACTTTTATTGTGAATGGGAACAAATATTGACATATTCCCAATCTGTTGACAAGACAGCTGTCCTCCAAATTTCCTGGCATAGACTGGTGAGCACATCCAAGGCTGCACCTCTTTATTGGAACAAGTCAACTGGTTCCAGGGCCCTTATTTTTTGCTAATGCCACTTCCTCTTCCACCTTCATTACCATAGGCTCCTGTTCATATTATACTGAAATTTTTCAGTGTTGATCAGTTATTTTGGCTACAGTGATTCTGTGTATTCCCTCTATCTTATTTTTAAAATTTTATTATACTAGTTTATTTACAAAATTAGAATACATAGTTTCTCACATCGATTCCTTCTTATTTCCCTAACCCCACCCACCCATCAAATTGTGCGACCTCATGATTAATTTCCAACACCGTCCTCCAGCTCTTCCTCTCCCCTCTGCTTCCTCCTCCTTCCCCTCCACCTTGGATGCTTATGTTCATTCTACAGTAATGATTTTATCCAATATTTGTCATTATGGGACTGAGTTAATTTACTCAGCATAATGCTCATCAGTCCCTCCCAAGTTAGGTAATAATTTACAAAATCATTCCTCCTGTGTGCTGCATAGTGTTCCATTGTATGAACGCACCATAATTTCTCAATCCTTTCAATTGTGGTTGGACATCTGGCTGTTTCCATGTTCTTGAGATATCCTGGACCTCCACAAGAAAAAGAGTGATGACCCAATTACAAAATGGGCACAAGACATGGGAAGAATTTTGACAGAAGAAGATATTCAAATGGCCAACAGACACATAAAGAAATGCTCAAAATCAATGACAATCCAGTCACTAAATCAATCTACCTCACGATTGTATCTTATCTCCATGTAAAAATAGCAATGTTAATCATGAAATCTTTTACTGAATTGTAGTGAGACACTTTATGTATGTTTTGGACAGAATAGTGTGTTTTCCTTCACTGGTTGTAAACAATGTAACAGTGTAGCAGATGGATCACAAAATGTATGCCTGGCCTTGTACATACTCTAAATGCATTTTCATTTTAGCTGAATCTTTCTAAATATTCAAAAGTTAATGTGCCTATGAAGGTACATGTTCCTCTCAACATCTTGAGAATCATAGAGCACAGTGAAATTATTCTATTAATCTCTGGAAACTCTTAAAATATGCTCTTAAAGTTCAAAATAAGTTAATAGAAGACCAGAATTTATTTCTTTCACTTAAAAAAATGATTAATGCAAATTGAAAAATGGATCTTGAATTTATATTAACATGTTTCTCATTTCTGAACTGCCTTTTAATAAACATTTTTACTATTAAATCAAAGAATTTTATAAGAAACCTGAAAATTAAAGAATATTTTATCTAAAAAAACCAATGTCAATAAGAGAGATGCAAATCGAAACCCCCATGAGATACCATCTCATTCTAGTAGCAGTAGCAAAGTTTAAGAGGACAGCAAGCAATAAATATTGGAGAGGATGGGGTAAGATAGTAACTCTTGTACATTGTTGGTGAGATTGTAAAATGGTACAACCACTCTGGAATATAGTTTGACACTTCCTCAAAAAAGTTGAACATTGAAATCCCATACGACCAAGCTATTCCACGGCTTGGAATGTACCCCAAGAAAATGAAAACTAAGGCAAAAACAGAGACTTGTTGTACACATCCATCTTCCTTTGATGCTTTCTTGATAATTCAGTATAAGCCCATAGTATCTTTCAATATTACAACTCAAGGCTTAAATTTGTTTTTCAGTTCTCTCGGCTTGAGAAATGTCGAGTGAGTTCTTTCATTTTTATTCTCCAGTTTCAGCTCTCTGCACATTCCTTTTTAATGCATCTATCTTGGTTTTGGGTGTTTTGGTTTTTTCCCCTCTTTCTCTGTACTGACCTTTTGCTCTCTTCATGGATGATATCCTTGATATCATCCCACAACTCATCTGGTCTTCGATCATTGGTGTTCAATGCCTCAACCCAATTCCTAAGATGATCTTAAAATTCAGATGGAATTAATTCAAGATCATATCTTGGTTCCTGGTTCCTGTGGACCTATTTTAATTTTCTTTCGCCTTAATTTGAACTTGCAAGTGAGTAAGGAAATAAACCATCAAAAACTTCCCTTCCTAAACATTAAGGTAACAACAGCAACAACAACAAAAATCTCAAATGGATTTTTAAAAAATCTCAAGAATTTAGACAATTGACTAACACAAAGATGATCTTCTAAAATTTGGTAAACATGGCTTAAAATGCTCAAAATGATAAAACAGGATTTTTAACCAGTAGAACTACCAATCTGAGGTCTTTTCTCACATATAAAAATAATGTCCTCTTGTACGTTGAATTCTGATTAGTGTTTTTCCAACAAGGAGGGATGAGCATATGTAGAATGCTTATTTGATTTCATTTTTGCTGGGGTTCAGGCATGCCTTCAAAGTTCTGGTTTGTGAGGTCAGGCTGCTGGCAGAGCAGGAGACAGTGGTCTCTCCAAGAGAACTTCTTGTCTCTTGGTTTGCGTTGGACTCTCAAATATGTTTAGATGTATCTTACACCAGAAAGAACAAATGGAAAACAGCCAATCATATTCTCATAAAATAAAAACTGTAGCACAGAAGAAGAAATAATTTTCTAAAGGCACAGAGCTATGAATGTTGTTGTTGTTGCTGTTGTTATGTGCTATCAGGTCACCTGCAACTCATAGTGATCCTGTGTGTAATAGCTGAACCCTGCCATATCTTAAGCGAGTCTCATTGACTCTGACAAACCATCCCCCAGTTAGAGTGCCAATCCATCTTATCCAGGGTTTTCCTCTCCTGCACTGTCCCTTCACCCTTCTGAGCATTATTTTATTCTCCAAGGACTAGTCCCTCTTGGCCACGTATCCAAAGTACATGAGAAAGAGCATTAAAATCCTAGCTTCCAAGGAGAAACTTGGTTTAACCCTCTACCAGACAGACCTATTTGTTCTCCGGGTGTTCAACTCTCTTCTCTAGCACCAGAATTCAAAGGCATCAATCCTTCTTCTGTCGTACTTAATTATTGTCCAGCTTTCGCTTTGTTTTTAGGAAATGTAAAACATTTGATAAAATATTATTTTCTTTACAATGTTTAAGTTGAGACATTTATAGTGAGATATTTTAAGGGTTAGAATGTTGTTGATCAACTCACATAGACCCTATGAAAAGCAGGTATGAATCTTGTCCTATCTTGTGCCATCTTGATAATTTCTGACATACTTAAGCCACTGCTGTACTGTGTCAACACATCTTATTAAGAATCGTCCTCTCTTTCATATACCTTCTACCTTTCTGAGCATGATGTTATCCCTTCCCAAGAAATAACCTCTCCTAGAAACATGTATGTCCACAGCATGTGAGATGAAGCTTTGTCATCTTCACCTCCGAGGAGCATTCTGGCTGCCCTTTCCATAAGAGTAAGAATAGACCAAGGTAAGAGAACAATTCATGATAAGAAGGGAAATATTAAAATCTAAAAATAATACAGACCTAGAAAAAAAATATGTTGAAGGGGAAAATAAAAATAGACACTGGTGATTAAAGTTAAACTGATGATACAGTGAACAAACTTAAAAGAAACTGCAAAAATGCCTGTTCCAACTCATTGCAACTTTTCGTCATAGTGTCTTCAGGGCTATAAATTTTTACAGGAGAAAGGTGGCCATCTTTCAGCCATGGAGCTAAGGAATTCAAACTGCCAACACATTATACACATTACACATCAACAGCCTGACACATTACACACTGCACCACCAGGAAGCCTTCAATAGAGTTTAATAAAGGATGAGGGAAACAACACAGAAATGAAAAGACATGCAAAACAGGACATGGAGTTGCAACTTCTGTCACCAAAGGATACAGAGCAGCTGGCAGAGATTAGCATGAATAAAAGTTAAAAACAAGAGATTTTACAAGATTATGTACAAAATTAAAACAATGAAAGGCTGTCTGTTGTTGTTGTTGTTGTTGTTATGTCACTTGCGACTCATAGCGACCCTATGTACAACAGCCCTAAACTCTGCTCTGTCCTGTGCCAATTGCACCGTCTCTGACACTCCCATCCCAATTATCCCAGTCACTGAATCAATCCACCTCATAGAGGGCCTTCCTCT
>NW_006399852.1:6017123-6025459 GCF_000299155.1 Elephantulus edwardii
GATGTACAGCACGTAATTGTGAAGACTATAGCCTGGATCAGGCACACCTTAGTCTCCAGCCTACTGTCATAGCTCTTCAGTACTTGAGAGGTCCCTCACAGCCGACTTTCCCAATGCAATTTGTCTCTTGATTTCCTGGCTGCTGTTACCAAGAGTGTTGACTGTGGAACCAAGCAAACTAAAACTGTCAACTATCTCAATCTCTTCATCATCCATACTGCTGCTGCCAGTTGTTCCAGTGGTGAGAATCTTTGTTTTCTTGATATTGCGCTTCAATCCATATTGAAGACTGAAAAAAACAAAAAACAAAAAACAAAACCCAACCAAGCCCAAAATCCAAAACCAACCAAACATGTAGCCGGGTGGGCAACAACATTGAATATTGGTCTTTCTAACTGGTAAATGTCTTTCATTTACTCTTTTGTGTAGAATGCTTGTCTGTTAGGTACTATTATATATATTTAAAAAATTGAGACACACTGGGAGGATGGATTGGCCATCCTCTTCTGGAATTACAGGCTTTCAAAAACCCTATGTACAATAGAAAGGTATAATAGTAGTTCATAAAAGCTGCATCATTAGAAAAAGCTTAAAGTCATTAATGTAAAATTTTTGTGTCAAATTGAAAGACTAAATTGAAAAATTGCTTTGGATGATTATATATTTTATTCTTTTTGTGAAACTAAAATGTGTTTAGACACATACACATGTCTGTATCAATATTGTTGTTGTTGTTATTGGGTGCCCTCAAGTTGCATACAACTCACAGCATCCTTATGAACAGGAGACCTGAACCGTGTCCTGTCCTGTGCCATCCTCACACTTCCTGACACACTCGAGCCCACGGTGGCAGTCACCATGTAAATCTATTTGGTTGAGGGTCTTCCTCTCTTCCACTAATGTTCCACCTTTCCAGACATGATGTCCCTTTCCAAGAGATAGCTTCTCCTAATGACATGTCTAATACTTGTGATACAAAGCTTTGTATCAATAATATATTTCTTTTATTCTTTTTGAAACCATAGAAAGTGTTACATAGGTACATGTATCTATGTATATATCGTCTAGTACTGATTGCATGAACTATTATGCAAACATTAGACATAGCTTATTAATAGGAAGAAGTTGATATGGTCATAGCATGATGTAGAAGCATGCTGCTGCTGCTTATGCTGGTTACAAAAATCCATTAGATCAATGTCTTATCTACTCCTCAGTTGGAGCTCTAATTGTCTAGTGGATAAATAATTGTGTGCCAAGTCAAAGACATGAGGTTCTAACCCACCATCCGCTCTTTGGGAGAAAAATGGGCGATCTCTTCCCATGAGATGAATATCATCTGAAAACCCACTGAAGGTCAACTATGAGTTTGCTCAAACTCAATGCCAATGCATTAAATGCTTTACACTCAGTGGCACTCAACCAGGAGCTCAAAATTGGCCATGATGTAAGTATGTATTCTGAAGGTACTAGCAAATGCTAGTGGCAAGAAACTATATTGCAATCTGAAGGCACACAGTTCACATCCACAAGTTGCTCTGTGGTAGATGGATAGGCAATCTCCTTCCTTGTGTTTAACTGTCTCTGAAAACCCACTGAAGGGCCAGACATGGGTCAGTTCCGACTCAATTGTAACCAACACCACCACCACAAATCAAAGTTGTTGTTGTTGAAGCCCCACCGCTCAGGAGCTGGTCTGAGTGCAGCACACCACTTTGGTGTATATTTGGGGGTGGGGGGGACCAGAAACATCCTGAATACTTCAAGGAATTAAAGCCTTCTGTTACAGAATGGCAAGTCACTATCTTCAGTCACAGTTATCGAGACTTGGCAGAAACTTGGACATTTAGAAAACTGACGAGTATGTAACATTAAGTGAAAAGAAACTGTGGAAAAAAAAACAATGTTCTTTACATAATTCAATGTTTTATTATAATCACCTAAAATCTATTTGCAACCTAACACTGATATGGAAAACTAAGAAAAGTTTAGAAAGCAGTGGGGAGATGGAGATAAAATCTATAACCTCTTGTTATTTTGTTGTTAGGTGCCATCCAGTTAGTTCTGTCTCATAACCCCCCGGGGGCAACAGAACAGAATCCTGCTTGAGCCTGGACCATGTTCACTCTCATGGGCTTAAAAGCATTGTGCAGTTACTGCCTCAGTCCAACTCATTGATGGTCTTCCTCTCTTTTGCTGATGCTCCACTTGCCCAACTATGGTGTCCTTCACCAGGGTCTAGCCCTTCCTTTTGGAAGTCTACAAACAGATACATGTCTTACAGAAAATACAGCCAGAGTGCTCCTTGGAGGCAAAGATGGTGAAGCTTCATCTTTTATATTTTTTTATTTGTAGCTAGGTGAGCTATTCCTTCTAAAGAGACATCATACTTGTAAAATTGGAGGATCAGTGAAGGAGAGGAACATCCCCAAGCAAGATAGGTTGACAATGTAACTTCAGCAATGAGCTATAATGTGTCAGAGATCATGAGGATGGCTTCAGATAGGTCAGGATTCAGGTTGGCTGCTCACAGGGTGGCTAAGAGTCACATTTAATTCAAGGGCACCTAACAATAACAACAGCTCCTCCTTACAACATGCCAAAGTATGTGAGACTCACCAATCCATCCTCTAGAGAGAAGCCTGGCTTACTTGTGGAAAGACAGATTTGTTTATTCTTTTGGCTGGCCAATAGATATTCTTTATCAACGCCATAATTCAAAGGCAATACTCTTTTAGCACAAGAGAGGAAGATCCTCGATGAGATGGATTAATTCAGTGTCTGGGTTAATGAGGGTAGGTGCATCACAGACAGTAAGATTGGCACACAAGTGAGCAGGGTTCAGAGCTGGTGTACACAGGTCACTATGAGTCACAAGTATACTCATTGACATGTAACAACAACAACACTATTGAGGAGCAAGACACAGTTTTAAAATGGAGCAAGAAGAAATAGAAGAACTAGGAAGGCTAGTTTCAAAACCTGAACAATTACATCTGCAGCATCCTATATTAGAAAAAAATGCTACTTTGTTCTATTTGTATTTCCAAACCTGATCTTCACATGAAGTAAATGATGGATAACCATGTGATTTTTCTGACATACAGTGCTTTCTGTTTTGCAAAGCCCTTTTATAATTGCCTTTCGTGAAAAATCCTGTGAGATATAGACTTGTTGTTTTGTTTCATCTAAGCAGCATTCTGAATAGATATTTCGAAAGGTGTGCAATTTTCAAGGTCACCGACTTAGTTACCAGCAGACAGAGGTGATTAAGTGTGATGCCTGGAAATACAGGATTGTTCCACTCCACTGAGAATTGTTCCTAATCTACAACATAGGATACTATGTGGGTACATTTTATATATTTCAGCTACCTAAAGTTCCACATCAAAATGAGACTACAGAAGCAATGGCATTATTCTTATTCCAGGCTCTGAGGAATTGTGTAACAGGAAAAAAAGGAAATCATGTAACAGAATGAAAAAGAAAAGCATATTCATGTCATTACATGCCACTGTGTATCCTTTTTTTTGGAGTTTGGTTTCTGTGCACTAAAGATATGTTGTAAAAAAATGTGATGATTTTGCTATAGAATCTATGGGGGGAAAAAACTCTGGTTATGTCAAAAAAAGGAAGAGTATTTACTAGGATACCACTAGCAAGTCTTATCCCACTAGGAGAAACAGAGAAGTAAATGTGACAAGGACACTGTGTTTTCAAGACGTGCATCTGTTCACAGTTCTACTGGTGAGAACTTATTAATATGTTTACTACAGCAGGAGATAGCCAAGTACTGCAACTCTGCTAACAATTTTGCTCAGACTCGGAGACAAGTTGACAGTATTTTCTCTGGTCAGTTTCAACAAATGTTCATAAACAACTCTCCAAGAGGCCAGTAGTAGACAGATTTCAAATATTTGCGGAAATCTCGTAATTCACAGTGAAAATAAGAATGCTAATGAATCTGACCACCATCCATCTGTCAGTTGGTCACACGGTAGCTTTCCTGTTGCTGTAATTCTGGCAGCTAAGCCACTGGTACGAGGGTAAGTAAAAAAGTATTGCTGCAAAGTCATAAAGCCTTTATTAAATAAAATACCAAAGTGGGAAACTATTGTTTCTTGATGTGTCCTTCACTTAGGTCCTCTCACTCCTGAACAAGGTGATTAATCTCTCTACTCCTTCCCCAAAGAGTTCTGCACTGTTCATTTTACAGTAATCCAATAGGGCAGCTTAAACACTGTTAATCATTTTCTCTCTAGCCGATCTTTGAGAAGAAAAAGAAGGTAAAAGGAGATATCAGGGTTGTAGCCTGGATGAGTAAAAGTTTCCCAGCAAAACTCCTCTCGTATGTCCTTCGTTACCCTCCAACAGAAAGGGCCATCATGCTTGGAAAGGTGAGGGGTCTGAAAGAGAGGAAGACCTTCACTGAGATGGACAGACACAGTGACCATAGCGATGTGCTCAAGCCTGTCTGAGACTGTGAAGACGGCCCAGGACAGGGCAGGGTTCAGATCTGTTGTTCATAGGGTCACGAAGAGGCACACTTGACTCAATGGCACCTAATAACAGCAACAATTCTCAAACAATGAGCAGGGGCATCGACAATGGCGAGGGTTGGAATACTTCCTCGGCGCAAAACTCTTGCCTGTTTCCTCACAACGCAGGTTTCCGTTTTCTTAAAACATCTTTACAAGATTAATACAAGTGTCTTACTCCAAGAACTTGCCTACTGACAACAGCCATCCACTGATTACAGAGGCTGTTTAAACATAGCTTCTCTGGGATAAATCGGCACATATAACAGAAACCCATGTAATAGTACTTTTTTAACATATCTTTGTGTTTTAAATACTAGTAGGATCATGCATGGTGGAACTTCCAGAGTAAGTCAGAATGGAAAGAAAAAAGCTTAGTGACCTTGCTGCTTCTCAAAATCAGCCAATGAAAACCTTACAGACAACAGTAGAGCCAAAACCAGCCAATAAAAGCCTTTGGGGAAACAGCAGAGCAGCACCCTTGGAAATGTCTTCAAGAGAGCTTGATCACTGGAGGAGGACATTGGATTTGGGGATGGAGACCTTCCGTGAAATGACTGTGTACAACAGCCCCAACACTATACACAAACATGCTGGCACTAGTAAGGATGGCAGAGGGCCGGGCAACTTTTTGTTATGCTATATGTACGGTTACCATGTTGTTGTTGTTGTTAGGTGCCATAAAGTTTAGTACGACTCATAGTGACCCTATCAACAAAAGTGCCACCCTCACACTTCCTGACATTCAAGAGGCCATTGCAGCAGTTACCGTGTCAATCCACCTGATTGAGGATCTTCCTCTCCTAATCTTCCTCTCCCTTTCCAAGCATGATGTCCCTCTCCAAGGAATAGTCCCTCCTAGCAACATGTCTGAAGTACATGAATTGAAGCATCATCATTGCTTCCTCCAAAGAGCATTCTCTGCCTCCAAAGAGCATTCTGGATGCACCCTCTCCAAGACGTGTATGTTTGTTCTTTTCGCCCCTGGGCCAATTAACAGCACCATGATAGATAGAGAAGAGATTGGGGTTGTTAACAATTTCAGCTTGCTCAGTTCCACAATCTATACTCTTGGCACCAGCAGTCAGAAAATTAAAAGACAAATTTCAATGGGGAAGTGTGCTGTCAGGAACCTCTTTAGAGTGCCGAAGAGCAATGATGTCAGTCTGGAGATTAAGGTGCAACAGACTAAGGCCATGGTCTTCACAATTACATGTTATGAATCATAGAGCTGGACAATGACTAAGGATGACAGAAGAATAATTGATGCCTTTAAGTTGCAGTGTTGGAACATACCATGGGCCAACAGGAAAACAAGTAAGGCTGTCTTAACAGAGGGTGAAACAAAGTTTTGAAGCTCTGTCTGTCTGACATACTTTGGGCACCTTGGAGAAAGATACTATGCTTGGAAGAGTGGAGGGATGGCACAGGAGAGGAAGACCCTGTATGAGAAGGATTGACACAGTAACTGGGTCAATAGGATTAGGTGTGACAGAGTCAGTAAGACTGGCTCAGGATAGAGCAGGGTTCAGAGCTGTTACACATAGGGTCTCTACGAGTCACAGAAAACTCAACAGCACATAACAACAATGGGATGCTCAGTGCTCTTCTCCAACACCACAGCTCAAAGGTGTCAATTCTTCTTCTGTCCACACTAATCACTGTCCAGTTCTCAGATCCATAGCAAGTGATCAGAAAGACAATGGCCTGAATCAGAGGCACCTTAGTCCTCAAACTGACATCATTTGTTTCAATAATCTGAGGAGTAAGAAAAACGAACAAATCTGTTTTGGAAGAATTACAGCCAGGATGCTTCTTAGAAGCCAGGGTAGCAGGACTTCTTCTCACATGTCTTGGCCAGTCTCTAAATGTAGACTTTCCCAGTGCAATATCCTGATTTCCTGACTCCTGGTACCAAGGGCGTTAATCGTGGATCTAAGCAAAATGAAGTTGTTTCTCCATCATAATGTTGCCTACCAGTCCAATGGTAAGAATCCTTGTTTTCTTGTCATTGAGATGCAATCCATATTGAATGCTGTATTCTTTGATCTTTTGCAACA
The DNA here is from genome assembly GCF_000299155.1 of Elephantulus edwardii. Classification (NCBI taxonomy): domain Eukaryota; kingdom Metazoa; phylum Chordata; class Mammalia; order Macroscelidea; family Macroscelididae; genus Elephantulus; species Elephantulus edwardii. The sequence continues at coordinate 6,023,722 of NW_006399852.1, forward strand.
AGTGCTTCAAGTCTTCTTCACTTTCAGCAAGTAAGGCTGTGTCATCTGCATAACACAGGTTATTGATGAGTCTCCCTCCAATCCTGATGCCACATTCCTCTTCATAGAGTCCAGCTTCTAAAATAACTTGCTGAGCATGCAGATTGAACAGGTATGGAGCGAGAATACAACCCTGATGCACTCCCTTCTTGATCTAAAACTATGCTGTGTTCACACAAACACCTCTTGGTCTAGGTATAGTTTTCACACATGCACAATTAAGTGCTCTGGGATTAGCATTCTTCTCGACATTAGCCATAACTTGTTATGATCCACATAGTCAAATTCCTTTGCATCGTTAATAAAGCAAAAATAGACATTGTTCTGTAGTTGGCAGGCAATGGCACTAATCAATCCTATGCACAAGAGAATAAAAGAGAGTCTGGCCCTGTGCCACCCTCACCAGCATTGCTGCGTTTGAGCCCATTGTTGTAGTCACTGGGTCAGCTCATCTGTTTGAGAGTCTTTTCCTTTGTTGCTAACTGTGTATTTTACAGAGCATGTTATCCGCCTGGGGACTAGCCTTTCCTTATAATATGCCCAAAACATGTGAAAAGAAGTCTTACCACCCCGGCTTCAAAGCAGCATTCTGGCTGTACTTCTTTCAAAACAGATTTGTTTGTTCTTCTGGAAGTCCATTTATATTCCATTTTCTTCCCAAACACCATCATTCCAAGATGCTAGTTCCTCTCCCACCTTCCTTATTCCCTAACTGGCTTTTGCACACACACAAAGCGATTGAGAACATCATAGTTTATGTAAAGTGCACGTAAAGTGCACCTTACGGTGCTACCCTTGCTTGTTTAACACGTAACAAGGTTTTTGCAGCAGATTCAAACGACTCAAACTAATTGCTGTCAAATCAGAACCAACCCACAGCTGACCTTTCAAAGGTTTTTTGAAGGCTGTAAATCACACAGGAAGAGAGTGCTTCTCTTTCTCCCATGGAGCCCCTGGTGGACTCAGACCAACTGACTCTGAGTTGGCGGCACAATTCCTTATCACTCGGCCACCTGCTGTTGTTTTGTATCATTGAATTAGAACCAACTCATAGCTGATCTTCTAAGAGGCTTTCAGGGCAATAAATCACACAAGAAGAGATTACCCATATTTTCCTATGAGAAGCTGGTAGATTCAAACTCTGTACCTTTGTGTTGGGAACACAAGTCCTTGCCACTAAGCTTCTATTGAGGTCTGGTGGCCTAATGGTAAGAAGTTGCACTACAATACCCAAGGCATATGATTGAAATCCACTAGCTGCTCCAAGGAAGGAGGAGGGGTAATCTCCTCCCATGGGATTTTCTGCCTCTGGAAACCAGCTGAAGGGTCTGCGAGTGGGTTCTGATTCAATGGCACACAATAAGACGCTATTATTGTTGTTAAGTGTCGTCGAGTCAAATATGACTTATATCAACTCAATGAACAACAGATCTGAATCCTGTCATATTCTGTGTCAGCCGCACCATCTCCAACACATTTGAGCCATTGCCATAGTCACCGTGTCAATCCCCCTGGCGAAGGGTCTTCCTCTCTTTTGCTGTCCCTCCACCGTTCCAAGTATTCCCTTCCCCAATGAATAGCTTGTCTTAGCCCAAATTATGTGAGACAACACTCTTCTCCAACAAGCTATTGTTACTGTGTACCATCAAGTTGGAACCAACCCATAGCTGACCCTCCAGCAGGTTTTCAGAGGCAGTAA
>NW_006399852.1:6025559-6026315 GCF_000299155.1 Elephantulus edwardii
TATCCCTAGTACCATGACCCCTTCTAAACCCAGCCTGAACTTCTGGCAGTTCTCTGCTGATGTGTTGTTCCAGTCGTTTTTGGACAATCTTCAGTAGAATCTTGCTCGCATGTAAAATTAATGATATTGTTTTATAGTTTCCACACTCTGTTGGGTCACCCTTGTTTGGGATGGGAACAAATATAGTTCTCTTCCAGTCAGTTTGCCAGGTGGTTGTTCTCCGGATTTCTTGTCACAACTTGGTTAGCACATCCAGGGCAGCATCTGTTAGCTGAAATATGTCAATTGGTATCTTATTATTGTTCCAAAAGCAATCAATACTACAAATAAACTGATGAAAAGAACATAAAATTAACTTTCAAAAGAAATAAAATTCAGATTTCCACAAGCTCTTCTTCTGTAGCGATCTACCATAGGACAGTGAAGCAACATTGAGGGGTTTTGAGGAACTCTGACAAATGACAACTCAGAAAATATTAATACCAAAATATCTTTTTCTGGGAAAAAACGCTCAATGATATAGTATGAGGTTAAATAAGGACTATAGAGAGTAGTGATACATCATGACTAAAGTAAACACTGAAATAGCTGAAAGATATAATGTTGTTGTTGTTGTTGTTATGTGTCATCGAGTCATTTACGACTCATAGCAACCCTATGTACAAGAGCCCTAAACACTGTTTCTATCCTGTGTAAAATCTCGCCGTCTCAAACACATTCATTCCCACCACTCCACTCACAGTATCGATCCTTCTC
>NW_006399852.1:6031380-6065290 GCF_000299155.1 Elephantulus edwardii
AGATTGCCCATCTTTCTCCCAAGGAGCAGCTGGTGGATTTGAACCACAGCCTTAAGGACTGCAGCACAATTTCTTACCACTAGGCCACCAGAGCTCCCCTTTAGTGAGCTCCTAGAATAGCTAGCCTTTTCATTGGGAAATACTTCATGTTCTCTTTGTTTTAAAAAAGCAAAGTTCCATATTATAGGTTGTTAATAAGTCTTCCTCCAGTCTAGTTTTATGCTGTTCCTTCACATAGTCCAGCTTCTGAAATATATATTCAGTATATAATTTGAATATTGTTGTTATAAGGTGCTGTTGTGTACAATTTATAGTGACCATTTGAAAAATGTATCCAAATGCCATCCTATACTGTACCATCCCCATCGTCTCTGGTATACTTGAACTTGTTGTTACAGTCTCTTTTGATCTATCTTACTGAGGATCTTTCTCACTTTTGCAGACTCTCCATCCTTCGGTGATGTCCTTTTCTAAGGACTCATTCCCCAGATAACATGCCCAAAGTTTGTGAGATGAAGTTACACCTTCCTTACCTTTAAGGATGGGGAAAAGATATAAGCATGATGACATCTTCCCTGATTTTATACAATGCATGGTGTCCTTGTTGAGTTATTCCAATGACTACCTATTGGTATATACAGAGATCTCACATGAGTACAATTAACTGGCCTATAGTTCCAATTCTTCCCAAATCACTGACTCACTACTTGATCTGGAATCAAAAGCACCTCATAGTTGACTCTCCAGTGGACTTTCAAAAGCTGTAAATCTCATAGGAGGAAAGTGTCCATCTTTCTCCCAAGGAGCCGCTGGGTGGCTTCAAGGCACCATCTTTGGGTTAGCAGTGCGACTCACTGCAGACTATGCCTGCAGAGTCTATATTATCCATAAGTTGTTATGATCCACTGAGTTGAATGCTTTTGCACAGACAGAATAAAACACAGGTTTACCTCATTCTGGTGTTCTCTGCTTTCAGGCAAGATCTATCTGGCACCAACAATAACATCCCTTCTTCTATAGCCTCTTCTGAATCCAGCTTGAATTTATAGAAGCTTCCTGTTCAGTATACTGCTCCAACTTTTTAAAATTTCCTTCAGAAATTTTACTTGTATAGGCACCTCTCTAGAGTACTGAAGAACAATGGTGTCTCTCTGGAGACTCAGGTGCGTCTGGTACAGGCCATGGTCTTTGCAATCACTTGTTATGCGTCAGAGGGTCAGACAATGACTAGGGAGGATAGAAAGAGAGCTTTGGTAGCCTTTGAGCTTTGGTGTTGGAGAAGAATTTTGAGGGTAGCATGGACTGCTAAGAAAACAAACAGATTCATCCTGGAGAGAGCTAAACCAGGCTGCTCCTTGGAGGCAAGGATTCTGAGACTTCGTCTGACATACTTTGGTCATGTTATAAGGAAAGACCAGTCCTTGGAGAAGGACATCATGCTTGGGAAGGTGGAGAGCAGGCACAGGAGGGGAAGGCCCTCTAGAAGATGGATTGATTCGGTGACTGGGGTCATCAGGATGAGTGTGTCGGAGACAATGAGATTGGCACAGGAAAGAGCAGAGTTTAGGGCTGTTGTACATAGGGTCGCTGTGAATCACAAGTGACTTGATGGCACATAACAACAACAACAACAGTTTCCACCACAGGCCAAATGTATCAACTTTTCTAGCATGTGATAAAAAAGGAGAAATATAAATTCTAACAATAGAGAGATAATACACACGAAAATTTGTTTGGGAGAAAAGAGGTAAATTACAAAAAAATGTATTGTTTGCAAGCGTTCTCTGTACAATTTTGAGTAAGACTGAATTCATGCAAACAATAAATATGTTAATAACTACTTAATGAATACTTTGGAGAGCTTTTTTCCTCTCCCTGATTAGTCTCTGGCTGCTTCTCTTCAAGTCAATTTAGTGATTGATTGAATTCTTTTCTTTTACCCTTTCATTTAATGAGCCTGGGTGTGTAAGTATAAAGCATCAAAACGTCCCCAGGTGAGTAAAATAGACATTTCTTTTACAACAGGCAAGCCTGCTTCTATCTTCCCAAGTTAATTCATTTTGCCTCCACTTTTGCTGGCATTCATTTTATTTTGCTTTATTTACAAATACACAAGCCAAGATTCACCTATCTTTACAGATTCTACCAAAAATTATTAATTGTTCTGCCAACTGCGTACATCTTGTCAGAAAATGAGCACACCTACCCAACCCTTCAATTCTTTTGAAGAAACACAGGCACATATCACTCAGTGCTAGACTCGTGAGATGTGTACTTAAGAGTTTCAATGTAAGACAAGTAAACATGTTTACTGGGAATCATGACTTTACAGTCATTTTGATTTTGGATGAATCGGCTTCTTTCTCAAGGGGAAAAAATTAAAATGAAAAATAAGACAAATGTTTTATTTCCTAAAAGTAAAAACAATATCCTCATTCTTTTCTAATACATATCAATCAGCAAAAGCTGTAATTCTGTCTTAGTATCCATGTTCTCAAGCTTCAATCTGAACTTTCATATGAATAATTGATGGGACTATATGAAGACGAACAGGTCATCAGGATAGGAGGAAGGCTTATCAACAATTTAAATTACGTAGAAGACACAACTGTACTTGCAGAAAGTGAAGAGAACTTGAAGCATTTGCTGCAGAAGATCAAAGACTAAAGCCTTCAACATGGATTACATATCAATAACAAGAGAACAAGAATCCTCACCACTGGACCAAGAGGCAACATCATAATAGACGGGAAGTACATTTTACTTGAATTCACAATCAGCACCCATCGTAACAGCAGTCAAGAAATCAAAAGACATGTTGCATTGGGAAAATTTACTGACTAGGTTATCTCCAAAGGGCTTGATGACAGTTTACAGATTAAGGTGTGCCTGGTTCAATCCATAGCATTTTCAATTGTTTCCTATGCATCTTAAAGTTGAAAAATGAACACGGATTACAGGAGAAGAACCAATGCCTTTGAGCTGTGGTGCTGGAGAAGAGCACTGATAATAAAATAGGTGCCAAAAGAATACACAAATCTGTCTTGGAGGAAGTCCAACCAAGGGGTTCTTCAGAGGCAAGGCTGGTGAGACTTCAACTCACATGTTTCAGGCACATTTTCAAGAGGGGCCAGTCTTTGGGAAAAGACAACATATGGAGAGGCGTGGAGGATCAGAGAAAGAACACTTCAGAGATCAAGAGAATGGCACAGGGTATGGCAAGGTTCAGACGTGCGCCCCTTAGGGTCACACCCTAGGAGAATCAACTTTATGTGGGAGGACATGGGAAAGAAATGCCACATCTCGTCGTTCCGTATTTTCTGGTTGAACAATTATAAGTAAACAATAGATTCATTATATATTTGTTGTTATTGTTATGTGTCATTGAGTTGCAGTCACATTGATGACACCCGACAGCAACAACAATGGCCGTGCTAGAGGCCAGATGATACTGACACTCTTAGATGTGAAAAGAATTGTGCTGGAAACAAGCAGCTCCACTAATCATCACTAATCCTATTTATTAGATCTCACCTCTTTGAAATATTTGGTTTAATTCTGTAAGCAGTTATTCACATGGGAAACCACTCAATATTTTTATTAATTTTTACTAACTAGGGAGCCTGGTGGTTGAGTGCACACACCAGGCACCTAACAATCGGGGAGGACGGTTTGAATTCACCAGGATCTCTGAGGGAGAAAGGTAGACAGTATCCTCTCATAAAGATTTCCAGCCTCGATGGAGGGCTGTCGTGAGTCAGAGTCAAAAGAAAGAAAGGGGGGGGGGGAATATGTGCCAAAAAATTGTTATGTCAGAGTATTGTGTAAACCAGGCAGACAGATTGCTACCTTAATTGGAAAATTAACCCTAGCTTAAGACAAATCCTTCCCCCCGCCCATTCTCTCCATCTCTTTTCTCTCCCCATCCTCTTGCTGCAATCAACTCCTGCTCGTCATTTGCTTTCCACGCTCTGTTCTGCCAGCGTAGAGGCTGTTGGTGGCACCGACAATGACAATGACCCTGACATTAGCCTTCTTCAACTACGTAATCCTCATCGCCCTCTCAGGGTAAGGGAAGTGACTCTAGAAATATACACTTATCTACCAGTCGGATAGCACCTTTGTCCTGCCTCTTTTTTTTTATGAAATATTTCTGACAGGTAATTTAAAATAATCACAAAATTGCATCATAAATGTAACGCCCCAGTGGATAGTGACTCTTTAAATGCCTGTTGGAGTCTATCTGCTTTGTCTAAAGTCTTCCTTTCCTATCTCTTCCCCTTAAGTGTGAAAAATAGAGTTCCGTGTCTGCCAACATAAAACATGTCAGGCCCAACTCTCTGCAGAGACCATTCAGAGAACTGCGTATGAACAGAATCTTTTACTAATGACACATCCTTTAGGATAAAATATAAGATATAGAAAGCAAACACTTGTAGAGAAAAGCAGAGCTTGCCATAGAGGATTTAATGTCACAGAAAAATTAAATCTGTTATATTATCACCGTATCTTTGCTGAGGATTTGGAAGCAGGAGTGGCATCCACTTCCTAAACAACATGCCTCCGGAAACTATGAACTTTTATAAATGTGGATAGTTGTAGAGGGGCTTCAGGCTTTTGGTTTATAGTGTCACTGTGAGTCAAAGGCAATCAACAACAACAACAATCCTGGGGATAGGGCAAGGTTCTGAGCGGCTCTTTATGGGGTTGCTATGAGTCGAAGTTGACCCGGTGGCACATAACAATGACAACAAACATATAATGAATCTATTGTTTACTTATAATTGCTCAACCTGAAAATATGGAATGACAAGATTTGGCACTTCTTTCCCATTTCCTCCCACATACAGAAAGTAAAAAGCTAAAGAATAATTGGGTACTTAGACTCTAGTAGGTAACGGGACAAAAGGCCAAGAAACAAGCTGATTTTGCATTTAACAGAAAGCAGAAACTGAGCGCCCTGATGCTCTTTACAAGGAACCCCGATGGTACACTAATGACTAAGGACTGAGTTGCTAACTAAAAGGCCACTAGTTCAAACCTATCAGTCACTTCTCTGGAGAAAGATGTGGCTGTTTGCTCTGTAAAGATTTACAACCTTGGGATCTTTGTAGGGCAATTTTATTCACTCTTATGGGGTTGTTTGTTGTTGTTGTTGTTGTTGTTATGTGCCATCAAATCACCTGTAACTTGTAGTGACCCTATGTACAAATGGCCCTAAACCCTACTCTATACTGTGCCAATCTTATTGACTCTGATGAACCTACCCCCATTACCCCAGTCACTGAATCAACTCATCTCATCAAGGGTCTTCCTCTCTTGCACAGTCCCTCTGCCCTCCCAGGCTAAATGTCCCTCTCCAAAGACAGGTCCCGCCTTGCATCATGTCCAAAGTATATCAGATGAAGCTTCAGAATCATTGCCTCCAAGGAGTAGCCTGGCTTCACCCTCTCCAGGAAAAACTTGTTTGTTCTCCTGGCAGTCCATGGTGTATATTCAATACCCTTCTCCGGCTCTACAGCTCAAAGGCATCAATTCTCCTTTTATCTTCCCTCATCATTGTCCAGTTCTCCAATGCATAGCAAGTGATTACAAAGACTCAGGTGCACATTCTCCAGACTGACATCCCCTCCACAACAATGGGATCTATGCTTCACACAAAGGAACCCTGACGGTGGGTGATTAGTACTCTTTGGCTACTAACTCAAAGGTGAGAGGTTTGAAACCATTAGCAGTCCAGGAAAAAAATCTGCTTCCCCAAAGATACCAGAGCTGTGTGTCCACTTGAGGCAGTTTTACTCTGTCTTCAGGAATACTGCAGGTCAGATTTGACTTGACAGCATTTGGCTATGATGTTTTTGTTGTTGTAATCGTTGCTTGGTTTTTTACTATGGGATTTTTATTCATTTTATTATTTTGTGTGTGTATACCATCAAATTGTATCTGACTTGTACAGGAGGAGATTGCCTCTTATTCTCCAGCACACAGCATCTGGTGGATTCGAGCTACATACCTCTGGGATTGCAGTGCAACTTCTTACCTCTAGGTCACCAGAGCTCCCTTGCCATGGTTTTTTATGCTTCTCATGAGATAAGGTGTTGGCAACATCAGCCAGAAAAAGAACTTAAAATTCAAGGAAATTGCAGGCTCCTATGACTCCCCCTCTCACACTTAAGCAGGATTTAAAGATTTATTAAGTAACATATCTTACTCATTTTTATATCACTCACACTCAATAACTATTGAACGTAATTAAATGTCAGAAGCAAGTCTTTATAGTTTACTGAGATTTACTGAGTTCAAAGTTTGATACCATGTTGCTAAGCAAGAAATGGAGGACTTTTGGGAAATCCTATAATGGTACTCCCGTCATGGGAAACTTCCTATCTCTGCAGTTACGGGAGGCAGAGTCATATATCAATATTATAGCATGGACAGTGAGCGTTCAACAAACTGTAAGACAGAGTCATGTGCAGAGTGGGGAGGCAGCATCGGTAAAAATGGAGGTCCTAGAACACCGTCCTCAGCAAGTTTAGCAATATACTCAGATGGTTGTAATTACCCAAGTCTGGGAGTCACTAATGAAGATGAAAGATCCCTGAACTCAGAACTAAATTAAAAAATCGGCTATGCCTAAAGTATTTATATAACCATAAGCAATACCTTGTCTATCAATCTTTTATTCAGTCTACAAGTATTAAAAAAAACAAACAAACACAGCACACAACTCAACCTCACAATAAAGCATTATACTCAATGAGTTTCAATTTGTTCATCTGTAGACTCAGGCCACTGAAACTGACAAAGTCGAATTCTTTCAGCCTCTAACATTCTACCCTGTAATCTAGGTTCTGATCATCCCACTTGCACTTGTTACATATCACCTTTTAGAGAGGCATTTGTGTGTGTCTGTCTTACACCCACCAGTCCAGGCCATGGTCTTCACAAATACTTAATCAGAGAGCTGGACAATCACTAAGGATGACAGAAGAAGAATTGATACCTTTGCATTGTGGTGCTGGAGAAGAGTACTGAACATACTATGGACTGCCGGGAAAACAAACAAGTCTGTCCTGGAGAGGGTGAAAGCAAGCTGCTCCTTGGAAGCTGGGATTTTGAAGCTTCAGCTCATATTTTTTGGCATGTTGCCAGGAGGGATCAGTCCTTGGAGAAGAACATCATGTTTGGAAGGGTGAAGGGACAGCACAGGAGAAGAAGGCTATGAATAGATGGATTGACACAGTAACTGGGGTAATGAAGGTAGGTGTCTGAGAGACTGTGGGACTGGCTCTAATAGGTCAGGATTCAGAGATATTGTATATACAGTGGCTATGAGTCACAGGCAACTTGATGGTACATAACACCACTGAAGTAAAATCAGCAAATACATACAAAATCAAGAAGAAATGTTGTTTATGCTAGAGAATTTGTAATATGAAGATGACAACAACTTCAACAAATATTGAAAAACAAGTCTACACAGGAAGAACATATAAGCAAACCATGACCTCATCTGTTCTGAGACCAGAAGACTTAGATGATGCCAGACAAATGTAAAACTGAGCAGACTCCCTGTCACCATCACACTGAGAGAATATTTAAACCTAAAGCTGAGTTTCTCTCTTGAGATCACCATTTAATAAAACAGAAAAGTGGTACACAAAATAAAAGAACTTTCTCAAAAAGTTGAAAATAGAACTACTATTTGACCCAGCAATTCCATTACTAGGAATATACCCTAAAGAAACCATACCTGCCACCCAAACAAATATATACACACCCATGCTTATTACTGCATTATTCACAGTAGTAAAGGGATGGAAGTAACCCAAGTGCCCATCAACAAATGAATGGGTAGAAAAACTATAGTATATTCACAAAATGGAATACTATGCAGCACTGAAAAACTAGGAACTCATAAAATACAACACAACACAGGGGACCCTGCAGGACATTATGCTTAGTGAAATATCTCAGTCATAAAAGGATAAATACTGCATAATGCTACTGTTATAAAACAGGACTGACATGGGGGTTGGGGGAAAATGAAGAAAAGAAGGGATGAATAATTAATACTGCATTGGAACAGATGAAGAAAAGAACTGTTTAAATGGGATATATGATTAGGCATTATATGTAGGACAACAGCACAGAATAATAGGTATATTGCAAAGAGGACTGCGGGGAGAGGTAATTGTCAACAATGAATGAATGAATAATTTTTTTAAAAAAGTGAACTGAGGGAGGGGCAAGGGAAGGAGAGGGTAAAATGTGCAACCTTTGAGTATAGACAGCTGGATAATAGCCAAACCTGGCACAAGGCCCCAGTCCTGAGGATTTGCACAAAATTGAAATCTTGTTTTTGTTTTTCTACATTTCTCAGGGAATGCATGAGAAAAACTAACAAAATATTCTTCATGTATTTGAGCCCAAATTCCCTCAATAAAATAATTTATGTGCAGAAAACTATAAGCCAGATAAAAAAAAATAATAGTTTCTTCTTAAGATTAACTGTGGATGGATTGAGAACTCTGTTGACAGGAACAGAATTCAGAAGATTACCACATAGTCAATTAGCAATTCACAGAATGTAAATAAGGAACAAATTCTTGGAGCATTCAAAATCTAGTGGATAATTCCACAACAGTTTGGTCTTAATTTATCAGAAAATCATCATCTTTAATTTAACAGTTAATCAGGTACCTCTTTGCCTTCTCCAATATAAAGGCTTATTCATTTCTTCATTGCATAACTTTTGGGTGTCAAGTATTGTTCTAGCCTCAGGAAACACTACTATACTAGCTTAAGTGTTCTTAGGCGTTGAGGCTAACAACAGGTATATAAACAGTTGTATAAAAGAAATCATTTACAATAATAATGTTATCAAACACATAAAACAAAGCCATCAGAAAACGAGAGAGTAAGGAAGCTATTTTACACAGACTTTGTTAAAAAAAAAATCCTTTCCAAGGAAATAGAATTGGAACCTGAATAAGGACAAATAGCAAGTCATGCAAAGACCTGAAAAGAAGTGATTCCCATCCTGAGAAAACAGTTACCACCAAAGCCTTACTAAATCTAATCAAGGAAGACCAAGAGGCAGATGACAGGGAGGTGGGCCGAATGAGGCAGGCTTGCTCCTTACATTTGCAGGGCCAGGCTGGCTCTCTGTCCCCTGTTCAGTTCATATCTATGCTTCTCCCCATGGAAAGCATCTTTCATACACAGTGGGTATTCTTCAGCCTGCTATGAGATTCTGTCAAAACATTAGGGGCATCACTGGACACGTACATGTGTTAAAACTCCCTACCTGTTTTCAACGTGCAGCCAGAAATGAGATCCACTACCCTAAGCTCAAATGTGAAGATTTAAGATAGAAACAGACAAGGAGTTGAATTTATAGACCAGGAGAACATTAATGAAAGGAGACAAAAAAGGCAAACATAGCTTGAGGAAAAGTTGAGAATGAAAAGTAGTTCTAATCTCAAATGATTTCCCTAAAATATAGGGTGTATTTTTTTCCTTCTCATGGCCTCACAATTCTGAAAAAAATTCTCTATTTCACAACAATAAGTAAATGTTCTACAATTTTAAAAAAAATGTTTTACAATGTTACAATTCATTTATATTCTTATGAACAAGAGTAACTATAGATGCAACAAAAATTGCCTATATGGTAAAATGGCTCACACACCACAAAAAAAACTTACCACCAGGACTACAAATATTTGCTTTTGATTTTATTATCTTATTATCATGCCTTCAACCTCCCTTCTCCTTGTGCAGTCAATGTTTCCCTCCTAGGGTAATCTATTTCAGAGGGCAGCATTGTAGAGGGTAGGAACCATTTATGTAAGGGTATGTAGGAAATGATAGTGATGATGATTAAAGATTATCATTGGGGACTTTATGGAAATGTTATACATGTGTTCACAGTGAGAGTAAAATACAAATTATAAAATAGAAATAGCCTCTGTTGTCCTCCAACTGGTCTATTGTGTAAGGCTGGTTTTTCCCTTCTGGCATCATACTGTCACATCCACCCTAGGTCCTTCCTAGAGGATACGGAAATAATAACTGATAACAGATGAGTGACACCTCCCAAAGGTATCATCTTACTACCTTTGAACAGGAGTTTGTTAAACATTCAAAATTTCCCAGATGAGAAGTTTCAGTTTCTCTCTCTCTCTCTCTCTCTCTCTCTCTCTCTCTCTCTCTCTTTCTCTCTCTCTCTCCCTCCCTCCAACTTCTCTCTTTCTGTGTAAGAATTACTCAAATTATTCTCTCTTCATTTTCCTTCTCCCCATAAAGTTTAAGGCATCTCTGGAATAATTAGCAAAAGGCCTAACATAAGAGTAGTTTGAAATGTACAGAAAGAAAAAAGATCACCCCCAATAGAAGCTAACAAATACTCATATAAGTCCATCATCTCACTAGCCTATGTGTGTATAGTATATGCATGTATAATATTGATTGAACACTTGATTAGATGCCAGATCCCATTTAACTGTGTGAAAAGCAGGCTTAATGAGAATATTCATTTCACAGATTAGACTCTTGAGGCTTGGAGATATTAAGTGATTTATCCATTGTTACACAGTTCAAATATGAGAAAAACAGGATGAGACCACATTACTAGGACTCTTTCTTAACATAAATATTTCTCCTCACTCATCCTTCTTACTGTTGTAGCAGCTTGAACTATAGCTGCAAATGGAAGGATCATAATTAGAATTCTGATAACTCCATTGTGAAGCCCAAATTATTGGGAAACCTCATCCATGAATGATGGGCAGCATGACTCTCTTCTTATGCCACACACTCTATGTACACCTACCCACAGAATCACAAATTCGCCAGGTTTCAGGTTCACTTGATCCAAGTCTACCTAATAACTGAATTCCTTCTATAGCAAATCAAGACTTAAAAACTTATGGCCATAACTGCAACCAAGTAACAGGTGCTGCCTTTTTAAAATTAGTTAATGTCCAAGTGGAAAATCAGTTGCCAGTGTATACTTTGAGCAAGGATCAGCAAGTTCACTGTCATATTAAAAATGTAGTGAATTTACCTAGTTGTTGTTGTTGTTGTCAAGTGCCATTGAGTCGTACATGTCTCATAGTGACTCTATGGAAGAAAAACTTGGACACTTGTATAACTTTCATCCTTTCTCCAGGTTCATAGGGTTTCTAGAGGCAAGCTTTTTTGGAAGTGGATGCCACTCCTGCCTCCAAGCTTGTTTTAAACTGGAAGCTCCATCAAACACTGTCCACCACGGTAACCATTATCACATTTGACACATCAGTGTACAGTGTTCAGTATCACAACAACCACGAGTTACCTCTATACAGGAAGTGGACACTCCAGAGCTATACGACCTAGAAGAATGTTTGATTAAAAACAATTAAAAACAGGCCTAAGGGCTGTGCATTAAAGTCACCCAATTTTGGCTTGGGAGTACAACTTTCTATCCACTAGGACAACTGATCTCTCTCTATGCTGTTGTTTTTGTTGTTGTTGTTAAGTGCCATCAAGTTGTAGGTGACTGGTAGTTGTAGAAATCTAGATATTGCCAATATTTTTCCTCTTTTTCCCCTACCAAAAATATTCCTAGTGTTTAGAGTATTTCTGTTTCTTTATTTCCCCCTCTTCAATCAAAAGGTTTTTGGACACATAGGAACAAAGAATGCACTTCTTTTTGTCACCATTTCCAGGAGCTAAGAAGTACCAGCAGTGCTTAAATACCAACGTTCGGCCATCTTTCATGCTCTGCCACAGCTTCCTTCTGTCTATCCCTCCACAGCCAAAACAGAGCAAGCTTTGTCACAGGACAGCCTTGACTAGAGAGACACGCATTTCAGAAGATAAAGGGGAAAGCTGGGATACCTTTATTTTATCATTTCTGAAGTGGTAATGGTCTGGGCTATGTCATTCTCCTGATAGCCTAGAACAGATGTGCTGGATGCAATGTGGCTCAGATGTCTGATGTCTTTAAAGACATTATCTGACTAATGCTAAAGCTTTCATTAAACTGGTTATTTGCATATTACTCATTCATTCAAGTCCACATTCAAAATGCTGACAAGTATCTATCCAGAAAGTGCTAACTCTATTACGTCTGCTAATGTGTCCTCACCCAGATGATCATATAGTGATGAAGTACTTAGGCTTAGGGTAGACTAATTAGAATAGAATCCTGGGTTTGCCACATTTTACCTATGTGATTTAGAATTAGTTTTCATTTTAGAATAATTAAAATATCTATCTTGTGGAACTAGTGGCAATATCAAGTAATGTGTGTAAAACACCCAGCACAATGTCTGACCCAATAAAGAAATGACCAATCAGTGGTGCTTTTCATTAGTATTGCTCTTCAACAATAATAATAGTATTAGTATTGCTTTTCAACAATAATAATAATTGGAAGCAGGAGTGGAATCCACTTTCTAAACAACATGCCTCCAGAAGCTCTATGAACTTTAATAAAGGTTGATAGTTATAGAAAGACTTCAGACCTTTTGTTCTTAGGGTCATTATGAGTCATGCTTGACTCAAAGGCAATCAACAACGGCAACAACAATAATACTAATCATCATCATCTGAGTTATATTTCATGAGTAGAATGATAGAAGGAGATGAATCTCATGGTGTAAAGGAAAAATAGTGAACAAGCAACCAAAAATACAACATCAGATAAACCTCAGTTGAACACCACACACTTGTTTCTGTCAGCACGTGCAGGAGAAACCTAAACCTAAATTGAGTTCCACAATATAATACTCTGATAAGAACTCAAAGAAAAAGTCAAGCATATTGTCATTGGGTTGGAACTGATTCATACATAGCTGACCTTCCAACAAATCTTCAAAGGCTGTAAATTGCAAGTGAGGAGATTCTCGTCTTTCTCCCATAGAGTACTGGTGTATTCTGATAAGGGTCATAGAATGAATAAAGAGGAGATGGCAGCAAACACCCAGAGACAAAACAGGAAATAAAACCAACCAGCAGCCAACAGAGCCAATTGGTGCACTCCAGGACTCAACCCAATCATCAAGGACCAATGAGGTTAAACTAAAAGGCTGCCACTATGGAAGATGCAGGTATTCACACAGAACCAGGAAGTGTGTCAAGGTTTATATGACTGAGGGTCCAGGAAGGGGACAGTGTCTACTCTTATCTCATGGGTAGACCCACTCTCAACTTCCAAGAGAGTCTTTCTTTCTTAAAAAATTTTCCTGTCTTTAACCTTCAGGCTGAGTTTTATCTTCTTCCTCCATTCTCACAACATTTTGAGAAGCAATCTTGCTAGACTGCCCCTGACTAACCAGCCAGGTCTTGGCACCTCTCAGTACACTAACATATTTTAACCACCAGAGAGGTAACTTGTTGAGTTAACAGTAAAAGTCTCTATGCCACCATAACTCCCTCTGAGAATAGACATAAAAATGCTTTTTGAAAGTATGTATAATAATATGGATTTCTCAAAACAACAGAGCTCTAGTGACACTCTGGTTAAGGCACTTGACTCCCAATCACATGGTTGCCACTTTGAACCCATCAAGCACACCATAGGAGAAAAAAGAAATTGTTTGCTTCCATGAAGATTACAGTTTACAGTGAAAACTTTATAGAATGGTTCTACTCTATCCTACAGGTTGACTTTAAGTTGAAATTGACTTGATGGAAATGGATTGTGTTTTTATTCTTGAGTCACTCAAAAGTGAAAGTGAAAATACTTTGTATGTTATTAAGTTCCACACTAGTGCCAGGATGGCACTTTTATGATAGTTGAAAGATGCATTGTTTCTTACCAGTGGTGCATATTCTTTTTTTTTTATAAATCCTTCTTAGAAAAACTAGAAGCTAGGGCTTCTAATATCATGATCAGACCAACTGCCTAGAAGATGCCCCTTTAACAGACTCTACACATTTGATGATTATTCAATCAATATTTACTAAGCACTTATTTTGTTATCAGAATCAACTCATATATTTATTGGATATGGAGAAAATCTAAGACAAGATACATGCTTGTGAAGATAGGAGTTATGTCTCTTGTTGTTGGGCTGAAAGGATATCTGCAGCAATGGACTCAAATGTGTTTGGGATGACGAGGATGACACAGGGTTCAGAACTCTTGGTCGTAGGGTCGTAATGAGTCATATTTGACTCCACAGCACTTAGAAACAAGAGGTCTGCATCCAGGAACTCATGCAAACTATTAAGAAGTGACGTAAAGTGTGATCATGGTAATCAAGGGTGGCATCATGGCTAAGTTCCAGGTGGGAATACATCTGTCAACTACCATCTTTCACATGAAAGACAACATACAATTTCATTCAAGACCCATCATCAAAGTAAGACCATTATTCTGGAAACAAGTAGTAAAAACCCAGTGGTGTAATCACAAAGCCACATGGTTGGAGTCCACCAGTTGCTCTGTGAGAGAAGGATGTGCAATCTCATCTTGTGTAATTAACTGCCTCCGAAAACCCATCAGAGGGTTAGCTGTGGGTTGATTTTGACTCGACAGTACACAACAACAAATGGTTTATGCATCAGAAAGCTAGACAATGACTAATGATGACAAAGGAAGAATTGATGCCTTTATGTTGTGGTGCTGAAGAAAAGTACTGAACTTCCTGTGGACTACCAAGATTACAGGTCTGTTCTGGAAAGTGTGAAATCTTTGGAGGCAAGGATTTTGAAGCTCTGTTTCACATACTTTGAGCACATGGCAAGGAGGGGCCAGTCCTTGAAGAAGGACATCATGCTTGGAAGGGTGGAGGGACAGAGCAGGAGAGGGATCCTGGATGAGATGGATTGACACCGTGACTGTGATAATAGGGGTGTTGTGATAATAGTTGACTGTGTTGGAGGCAATAAGATCGGTTCAGGATAGGGCAGTGTTCAGAGCTTTTGAGCACGGGGTGGATATGAGTTGCAGTTGACTCAACAGCACATAACAACAACAACAAATGTATCCACAATCCCCAACTCAATGGGCATTAGACTGAATTATCTTCTAGATAAACACCATGGAATAATTGCACTGCAAAAGGCAGAGAACATCACCTCCCCACTTGTACAAGTGAATCAAAGTGATCCTGTACAATGCCAGAGGGGACAACAGCTTTGGGTGACAGGTGGCACGCCTCCCCAGAAAAGAGAAGGCGTTGCTACTGGCAATTTTTTTCACTGAGGCACGTGACCTAAGTGGTGGCATTTCACAGCTTGTGATATGCTTTTGCTTCACTGGGAGGTGGGCCACATGTCCAAAGGCAGCAAGTCTTGCTGCAAAGTGTTGCAATACATTCAATTGTATCCTTCTTAAAGTCAAACATTATGCTACTCTGAAAATGGAAATTTACTGCCTGATTAAGGACACTTTGCCAGAAAAACAAAGAAGGTGGCACCCCTGCAGAGGTGTCTATCTTCAAAACCAAACGCTTTAAGGAGGAAAGAAAGGACGTGGAAAATATCTGGGCAAGAAAAGTTACACATAAGTCCATAATTTATCAGTCTTTGGTAGAAATTTTCTAAAATTAAGGTCTCTTCTATTTTGACTTCACAGAAGACAAACAGTCTCTGATATTTGCAGGACTCTGACAACTAAACCATTTTTATTTTTCCTAAGCAGCTCCTCTATAGCTTTTTCAGGTAATATCTACTCCTGACAAATCAAAAGCTATTCCCTGAGCACTTTACTGAGAGTCTTATTTATATGATTTCCTTCATTTGAAATTCTACTTGCATCTAACTCTGAATTTGTAAGCCTGGCTAGCAACCAAGGTCTTATTTTATATCCCTGGCTAGACATCTCCTTCCTTGAATCTCTGAATGTCCTCACATCATTATTATAGTAATTATTTCTTAATCTCTACCTCTGGATAGTAAGGAATAAGTAGGATCTTCTAAACATCCATAAAATCTGGAAACATAGATAATATTATTTTACAGTCTTGTTACATAATACCTGTATAATTTACTACTGAATTCTCTGCATGTCTGCACATTTATATTCATATGTGATTTTCTGGTGCCTGAAAAACTAATAAATGATTAGTAGGTGTTCAAGAAATACTTGTTGTAGAAGTTGAGTAACTGGTTGACTGATTGATATGATGTTGAAGTTTGCCCTTGAGTCAACATAGAAGGATTAAGAATAGATTCTGTGAAGTAATAAAATAGCATGATCATAAGATGCTTCCTACAAGATGAGAGAGAGAAAACTGTGGTCTAGAAGAAAGTCTTGATTCTTTATGGTAATTTGCTGTGCACAACTTCTGGTAAATCGTCTAACCTTTAATTTCCCTTTTAATGTTAGGGATGTGAACAAATGCCCCCTTCAGCACAAAATCTACCATTCCAAATAAATGCTGAATAGAAGTGATTGTATATAACTTTCTGAGGAGGGCAGTGGCAATTAAAATAAAAAAGTGATCTTAATATAAGCTATAGTGTAATACAACTAATAATAATAATAACCCTTCATGAAAAAATCTCACAGTTTTGAAATTACTTGCACATTGGCAGAAAATTGACTCATAGGAGTCCTGAACGAAAGGCAACTCTGAGGAGTAGACTTTTCTCAGATATAATGGACTTAAAGAGGTTAACTGACTTGACCACAAGCGTAATTGATCTGTGCACTGCAATCCCAAAGGCAGGCAATTCAAGGCCACCAGCTATTTCAGGGGAGAAGGATGGGTAATCTCCTCCCGTGCCTCTGAACTGCCTCGGAAAACCTGCCAATGAGTCAGCTATGGGTCGGTTCGGACTCTAAAGTACACAACCACAACAATAACAGAGTCACTAAGGTAACTGGTAGAGAAGATGACATTCTTCTTACTTCACACACATCACACTGTACTTAGACACCGAAGCCTAAGGGTTGTTGTTGTTGTTGTTGTTAAGTGCCATCGAGTCGCAGGCGACTCATAGCGACCCTATGAAGAAGAGTCCTCCATGCAGCCAAAGGGTATATAACGTATAAATAGCAGATGCCAATATTCTAAGTAAATGAGAAAAACATATCATTTTGAGAGTAAGTATTGACAATATATGTAGTGATTTTCTCTTAATTATTGGAAAAGTAAAAGGATACAAGATAGTAGTTAAGCAGACTCTTAATGTTTGTTGTTGTTGTTGAGTACCATGAGTCGGAATCGACCCATAGCTGACCCACCAAAGAACTTTCAGTGGTAGTTACTCAATCACACAGGAGGAGATTGCCTACCCTCCTGTGGAGCAGCTGGTGACCTTAAACTGCAGCACACCTTCTTGCCATTAGGCCACCAGAGCTCCCTTTAATATGTTTAAAGACATATTAATGTGTGGTTAAGTATAATTATAATTAAACATATATTACTGTAGTTAATGAATCATGCACTTCATTAATCTGAGTTTTCCCCCTCTATGTTATTCCACTTATATGAAAAAGGTAATTTCTATATTAATTCATAAATACTTTCATAAACATCAAAATACTTTCAAAGCTATTGATGCCTGGGAGTTGAAAAAATAGTCTAGTATTTTGTTTTACTTACCTTTATTGTGGTAGACAACAAGAATTGTAGTGAAGCCCTGTAATATTTCAAATCCTCAAACCCTTTACTGTGGAATAAAAGGTTGAAATAAAACCCTTTATTTAATTTAGTTCAAAAATATGTACTCAGTTTCTATTCTGTGTAGGACACTGTTCTAATTTGGGGGCTACATCAGTGAACAAACGAAACAAAGATCTTTTAGGAGTTTGCACTCCCCTAGAGGAGATGCCCTGTGGAAGCAGAGTACTATGGAGAAAGAAGACTTTCAGTGACCAGACATTTGGTGAGATATGAAGCTGCATTCAGCAGTCATTCACATGAGTTAATGCATATTTAAAAAGCACCCAGTATAAAAAAAATGAACAAACATCTTTATTTTAAATTTTCTAAGTATGCATATGTTAAAACTAATCTTCTGTCCATTTCAGAAGCACAGGCATTGCCTGTGGAGGGGGGATGGGGAACAACTCAAATTCACTGGCATGGTGTTGGTTTTCAGACTGCAAGTCATAACCAGAGGAGACGGCCCATCTTCCCACAAAGAGCAGTTGAATTGGAACACAACAGTCTATAAACTATGCTACCAGAGTTCTTTGTAGACATATATAAATAACTCAAAAGGAAGATAGTCAAAAGTATGTAGGAAACTACACAATACACCTTAATAAGGAGTACTGTATCTGAATGGTCTTTGGAAGTTCTACCCATACCATGGACCATGGGCAGCACCAGCCCATTAGACATGCATGCTTGGAGGCCCACCCCACACAAGCTGAACCAGAAAGTACAATTTAGTTCCTCTCATGGTCTGTATGCACATGAATATCTGAGAAGTGCTGCTCTTCTGCATACCTCTGCACTTAGGAGTCCTAAAAATAATCTACTAAAAGAAAGAATAGAAGCACTTCAAAAATTAGTCACTCACTTCATTTTTCATGTTTTGTTTTTAAGAAGGAATTTTTTTTCAAGCAAATTTTGACTTTTAAGATGACAGGTAAAAAACATCACAGACTAAGCTTTGCAGCAGCATGTATTAACACAGAAGAGAAAAAAAAAATGCCTTTTCATTGTCTCAATGTTTTGTTTAACCCAAAACATTGCTGTCGTTGAGTACTGTCAAGTCAGAACTTATAGTTCACCCTCCAGCAGGTTTTCAGAGGCAGTAAATAGAACAGAACAATATTGCTCATCTTTCTCCTGTGGAGCAGTTGGTGGATTTGAACCCCGTACTTGTCAGGTGGCATTGCAAATCCTTACCACCAAGGCACCCAACAGAACAAACAACTATGTCTTAACAAAGGCTCAATCAGAGTGCTCCTTGGAGGCAAGGATGGGAAAGCTTTGTCTCTCCTGCTGTGGACATGTTGCTAGGAGAGACTGTTCCTTACCAAGGGATATCATGCTTGGAACGGTAGAGGGTCAGTGAAAAAGAGGAGGAGCCCAAATGAGATTAGTAGAAATGGTGCCTGCAGTAATGGGTTCAAGTGTATCAGAGGTGATAAAAATAGCACAAGATAGGTCAGAACACAAGTCTGTTGTCCCTAGGGTCTTTATGTCTTTATGAGTCATATTTGATTCTATGACACCTAACAACAACAACAATTCAAAACAAAGGACTACATAGTGCCTTCCTTGATCTCTGTTGTTTTTTTTTTCTAGTTCCTGTTCTACTATTATTATTATTTCGTTTTTATTATTACTATTATTAATTTTAATGAAAATTTACAGAGACTTTGGATTTCCATTCATTCACTATTGCACTTTTCTCCCTGCCCAAACTGCCCCCTCCCCAGTTTGCTCTTTTCTTTGAAAAGTAAAAGAAAAATTCTTTCATTGTTATACAGTCCCTGCCCGCAAGTTTACCCCACTATGCAGCCTTTGTTCTGGACTCCTGTCTGACCATAATACCCAATCATAGATCCCATTTAAACAGTTCTCTCCCTCATCTGTTTCAATGCAGTATACATAATTTATCCCATCTTTCTCAGTTTCCCCCAACCCCAATGTCAGTCCCATTTTAAAATAGTAGCACTCTGCAGTAGTTGTCCTTTTGTGACTGAGATATTTCACTAAGCATAATATCCTCCAGAATCACCCATTTTGAATAATATTGCCTGAGTTCCTTGTTTTTCAATGCAGTGTAATATTCCATTGTGTGAATATACCACAGTTTCTTGGATTTAAAGATCATCTAAGCTTTAGAGGCAGTTAATGAGCTGCACAGCCAACTCAAAAGCAAGTGGTTCAAATATACTAGCTGCTCCATGGAAGAAGGGTGGACAGTCTCATCCCTTTTATAGTCTCTGAAAACCTCCTGTAGGTTCAGCTGAGAGTTGGTTCAGACTTGACAGCAAACAACAATAAGATACAATGTCATTGAAAAGCATGGGGTTTCTTACTGACATCATATTCTATGTCAAATTTGGTCTCACAAGTTAAATTAGGTTGACCTCTGCTCAAAGTAAAATACATTGTCATTGACACTGAATAAAATCAAATTCCAGATCACAGCAATCGTGGTCTGGAAATCAACTGATCAAAACATCAGAAAAATTCAGGAATGAGGTAAAGAGCAAGTGTCCTTGCCATTTGTCACCAAATGTCACTTTACAAACAGATTTCTTTTTCCTTGAGGTTAAAGGAGGGGAGAACAAGAAAGGAGGTTGTCATTAATTCACAGAGCAGCCTTGCTCAGAGAGTACATGGAAAGGAGAGAGAATGTGTCTCCCACACATACATCCTCTCAAAATCTGGCAGAATATCCAAACACAGCTTCCCAGCAGGCCTCAAAAAATACAAAAGAAGAGGACAATAGCAATTGGCAGATCATTGAAAGAGACATTCAAACTTCCACTGCCTCTGTGTGGATTCTGAATCTTAGTGACCCTATAAGGGAGATTAGAACTGCCCCTGAGGGTTTCCAAGGCAGTCAGTCTTCATGGACACAGAATGTCTCCTCTTTCTCCTGTCCAGCAGCTGGTAAGTTCTTACTATGGACCTTTAAGTTAACAGCCAAGCAATTTAACCAGTGAGCCAGCAAGATTCCTTGCTTATGAACCATGGAAGGAGCTTTTTCACTAATTTGAAAAGATAATTCTCTTTTATCCTAACCATCAAGGATTTTTCTGTAAACACTAGACATATAGAACATTTTCTTCCATATGTATTTAGTACATGAAACTTTGGTTGTAGATAATTCTTATTCCATGTTTTAAAAAGTTCTCCACCCAACATTACTGGCTGCTTGTTAACACTGAACATGCCTAAGGATCTGATCTTCAAGGGTCCCTTCTCCTTACATATATTTCTGTATCCTGACTTCTTCCACTATGGATTTGGGCATTTTATAGCGATATAAAAGTATAAGATGAATAAATTCTTCCTTCACCAGAAGAGATTCTTCACCTAGCCAGAGAAGATAGACGTTCCCCCAATCCAACTGGGATAGCAGAAGCAGCAATGGCTGAACTGGAGAAATGGGGGTGAGATGAGACTTCAGGGTGAGGGAAATCAGCATTGGCAAGACTGAGAACTTTGTTGAACAATTACGGAGGAAGCGAATATTGACAGGACTGAAAACGTGGAAACACTTAGAGCCATGAGGCTGAAGTGCCTGAGTGCACATTATGGGAGCTGTCTTGACTGTATTTTGTTATTAATCTGAATTATAACCTTTTAACTACACTCCCTACCCCCAAAAGAGTATAAGACAATGCCATTGAAAGAAGTTAGAGTAAATAAATGTCCAGAACTTTATGTTTTGTTGGGGATTAAACTTAGGGTTGTGTTTCCTGGCAGGAAAGTGGGGCAGTGGGGAAGGAGGAACCTGAACAGGTGTCATTCTCAATATTAATTACACTGAAAGGTATCAGTTATTTAAGAGAGGCAAATGGTATCACAGTATTAAGTGATAAATGTGTATTTTTACAATAAACTTTCTACAAGAGACATGAACTGCATAATAAATAACCTCTTCAACAATAAAAAGTGAAAATTATAAAGCCTTGTTTACACTTCAGTCCTTGTTCTAACCTTCAAGAAATAGAAAAAAAGATAGTATGAAAATGCAGTTCGGAAAAAGATGATCTTTCATAAAGAGTAAGCAAGCTCTGATATGTAATATTCTAAGGTTCTATTTTTATATAAAGAGATTGATAATAATCTCTTAGATGATAATCCGAGTATCAATTCTTTCATCTAGCCTTTTGACGAAAACTGGATAAAGGATGATTCTAGGTTATAAACTCTGACAAGAACGTGACATCTATCTAACAAGCTAAAGAAACACTCTGGCCAGCAGGTGGCCAAATTAATGAACCACTATGAAAAACTCCCTCTCCCGTACATGGGCCTGTACACTACTGAATATAATATCAGAAGATTATTAATTAACTCTACATATTGTCTAACCCAATACATGTTTTCACATCTCAATTGAACTATCTAAGCTTTCTTATTTGTACTTGCTCTTCTCTCTTCCCATTCTTCTTATTGAATAATTGAAAAACCAAAGTTTATCAGACATCATTTTCAGACTTTGCTTTGTTCTACCCCTAAACTTAACTATAATCACCGTCCAGAAGACAGACTCAATTGATTAGACTGGTCTTGCCACAGTGTATTCTTGCTGCTCTGTAACTTTATGTCACCACTTGTCTCCACTGTTTTGTATCAGCCCTTAAATCCTTCCCATTTCCCATTCCTGAGAAATTTCTAATTATCAAGCTTCCCTATTTCTCATCTTTCCTTCTCAGTCTCTAGGAACAATGTGATGTTCAACTTCCACTTCTTCCTGGCTCCTGAACTTCCAATAAACTCTCAAACTCATTGTCTTCAGTTCAGAACAGACCCATAGCTGACCCTCCAGCGGATTTCTGGGAGGCTGTCAATCATACAGGAGATTATCAATTTTTGGAGGGTTTGGATAAATACTGTGGGAAAGGGAGAAACAGAGAGGAAGTGGAAGGTCCTAGAGTAAGGCCCCATTTCTAGAGATATTCTTGTTAACAGCTCTGTGACATAAATCACGGCTTTGAAACTTTCCTTGCTTTCCAGGATACATGCTTCTTTCCTTGTTTTTCTTTTTACTTCTTTTTTTCTAACTGTTCCTTCTCTAATCCTTTTCTGGATCCTCTCTCTATCTTTACTCTTTCCCAGAGTCTTCTCTTTTTTTTAAATATTAGTTTATTTACAAAACTCAAATACATTGACTTCAAGAACAGATTCTTCCAATTCCCCTCTCGATCTTCTTAAGAGTCTATGCCCACTCCGCTGTCAATATTGCTCATTTCTTGGTTTTAAGCACAGTCAGTTTCTGACAAAGCCCAAATTTACCTCCCTTACCAAATATAGCCTAGCTTTTTTTTAATTCTCTATGTATATATTCAAAATAAAAATCCAGGGATTATTCAAGATTTCTCTTTCTCATTAATCCTTATAATCAATTTGTCCCTAAATTTAAATCTCAGTGCTAAATTATTAGAAAATCCCTTCTCTCCTTTTTACCTTGTCAACACTTCCTTTAGTAAAGATTTCATAATTTCTAAAGCAAAATGATTAACTAAATTCAATTGCATTTTCTTCTACCATCTTTCCCAACTCTCCTTAGTCAGCTGGCTTGTTTCCAATCTGACCTTCTTTCTTAATCTATCCTCTCCAAAAGCTGTTAGGGTACCTACCATTTTTGAAACTTAAGTCTGATCATGACTCCTATATTTTTTGGGGGGGGTTAATATTTTTTATTAATTTTAATGAAAATTTACAGAGACTTTGGATTTCCTTTCATTCATTGTTGCACTTTTCTCCTTCCCCAACCTCCCCCACCCCAGTGCACTCTTCTCTTTGAAAAGTAAAAGAAAAGTTATCCCATTGTTTTACAAACCCTCCCTCCAGGTCCACTCCACTATGCAGCCTTCGTTCTATGTTTCTTTTTTATTTCTTAATTTAATTTTTTATTTTTTATTGGAAAAAACATATTGGGGGACAAGGAGGTGAGGGTTGGGGGCAGAAGGGTGAGGATGGGCCAGGATGCAGTTGCAGAGCTGTACAGTTTGGTCAGTGGGGGAAGCAGGTGAAGGAAATGATGAGGGTCCAGTGGGGACCAGATGCTACAGAGGAATGACAAGCATTTTCCAATAGTAATTAAACCAACTGTCTTATTGATTTGGGAATTGGATGCCGACTCTCTGGCTTCTTCATGCTGAACAGGGGCGTAGATATAAAGGAAGGAAGGAAGGATGCTTTATCACCTTACTGGTGGTCTTGGGTTACAGCTGCTTGCCTTCTTGCTCCTGAGGGCCGCGACGGTTTGCCCGAACCGGGGGCCAAGCGCAGCCTGCCCCAGGCAGAAGGCCACGACGGCTCGCCCCAGGCAGAGGGCTGAGGGCAGCCCACCCCGGGCAGAGGGCCGCGACGGCTCGCCCCAAGCCGGGGGCTTAGGGCAGCCCACCCCGGGCAGAGGGCCGCGACGGCTCGCCCCAAGCTGGGGGACGAGGGCAGCCCGCCCCAGGCAGAGGGCCTAGGGCAGCCCACCCCAGGCAGAGGGCCGCGACGGCTTGCCCTGGGCAGAGGGCCGCGATGGCTCACCCCGGGCAGGGGGCCGAGGGCAGCCCGCCCCGGGCAGAGGGCCGCGATGGCTGAAGTAGTCTTTTTTTAAAAAAGAAGAAAAAAAGTGTGTGTGTGTGTGTGTGTGTGTGTACACCATCAAATTGTATCTGACTGGTACAGGAGACTGCCCCTCCTTCTCCAGCAGAGCATGAAGTAGAGTCTGGGTCCCCCCCCCGCCCAGGTGCCTGTCGCGGCCTGGGTTTCAGCTGTCCACACCACAGCAGTGGGCAACGAGCTTAAAGCCCCTGATGGCTCTGGGCACTGACTCTCACCAGTGACTAGGGATGAAGTCACAGGCGATTTTCAGCCAGTGCCTCTCGTTCTATGTTTTTAAAGATTCACCATGCCTGTAAGAGTGAAGGGAACTCTGATTACTTAATGGTAAAGAATCACACTACTAACTCAAAATCACATGGTTCAAATCTACACACTACTCCACAAGAGAAAGATGGGCAAACTCCTCTCATGTGATTTATGTCCCAAAAACCTGCTGGAGGGCCAGCTGTGACTCCACAGAAGACAGCGACATAAGAGTATAAAAGTCCTTGACTTGATAAGCACATCCCTTTGTGGATTGGATCTTATCTCACTTTTCAGTTAGATGATTCCCAATTCTGTTTCCCTGGAACATACACCAGAATTAATGATCCATTTTGAATTCTCTGAGCACCTTTATTTTTTTTTTCTCATGTCAGCAGCTCAAGTTCATTTCTTTGCTTCCTCCTCTTCTTCCTCTATTGCAATGGACCTGAAATGTCACCTCTTCCGGGAAGTTTCTTTGAGCCATCCCTCATTTCTCTCTTTGACCCAGAAAGAGCTAGTTGCACAACTGTCTGTCACAGCTCTGCATCATACATACTCTTGTGGTTGCATTTATTAAGTTGAACAATAATCAAGATATGATGATTTCATAACAAAGGGGTTATTGCTCATTTCTCTCTGGTTCTCAGTGATAGTGCTTTTTAAAAAAAAATCATTTAATTAAGATAATGGCTTAAATAAAGCTGCTTTTGTATGAACAGTGCATAACAGATATTGTTGACCAGTAACTGAAAATAACAGCTAGTATACTTGGAAGATGAAAGATGGAACTTATTTTCTATAATTTGCTTCCACTGTTCCAATATCCTCATAGCAGTTTTTTAAAGTCTATTGTGAACAATTTCTGCTCTTGAACACACTGTCAGCAATTTGTTTATTGATCTTTTTTTTGTTGTGCCCTTTATAAAATACAAATTATAAAGTATGTTAGAGAACCACAAAGAACAGAGGAAATTACCTCAGATTATCCAGCAGTCGCCAAAGAATAAACGTCCCAAAGGAAGGATGAAACTTTAGGTTCATACAGGCGGTTAAACATTAGCAAGTCAGCAAGATATTATCTCTATTTCTTTCTTTTCATATGCCTCCCTCCCATCAAGGACATTCTCTTTATTTCAGCAGGCTCATATAGACTAAAAGTACCTTTTTCTTTTCAAGTATAGAATAACCCACATAGATAACATGGAAATACTAATCATATTTTACATGAATCTTGCACTATTTATAGCCCTGTCACATCAGATGTGTACAATAAACGTATGCAAGTATTTTGGTCCATTTTACCTTGATGGTTCTCAAAGCATAGCTAATTCTATGAAACCTTCAAGCAAGGCTGTCTCTAATCTCTGCAAGCCAACCATAACCATTCTTTTATAATTTTAGCACCATTTCTATCCTTCTTTTGGTTTCTTTCATTGGAGAACAAGTTTCACTCTCTTTTCATTATCCATTTTGGTGGAATTTTATCTTTCTCTTTTTCTTAAATGACCTTTTGCTAATCTGGGCAAATTTGCTGTCAAATGTCCCTTTAAAATGTGAAAGAGTAAGAATGTTAAAGACTAAAGTTCATCTACTCAAGCCTTGGTATTTTTCAATTGTTTCACATGCATGTGAAAATGATGTTTTTTAATTTTGCCATTGGCAAAGAATATTGAACATACTATGAACTTTCAAAAGAGCAAACAAATATGTCTTTGAAAAAGTACAACCAGGACATTTCTTGACTATTAGGAGCTGTGCTCCTAACTCCAAGGTTGAGTCTCTCCTGCATTTCAAATCTACCAATGACTCCACACGAGAAAAGATAAGCAATCTCCTTTCATGCTTTTGCCTTGTTAACCCAATGAAGAGTCAGCTATGCATTGGCTCCAACTTCATGGCAATATGTGACTATCTGCCAAATTAGTTCTGACCTATAATTACCCTCCATCAGGGTTCTGATAATGTAAGTCTTTATGAAAAGAGACTATCTTTCTCCTAAAGAGCAACTCCAGAAGCAGAGTTTTCAGTTACTTACTCTAAAGTTATTGGGATTATGTTTTACACTTAAATTGCTGCTTTAATAACAGTCAAAGCTAACTTAAAAGTTTGTGTATTCACCTATGACACTCTGAGAAAAATATTTGATCTAAGAAAGTATCAAAATCAAAGCTGAAACAGTCCTGCTTTTGCCACTAATAAATTTTATTATCTTGAGAAAATAATTTTAATTCACTAGACTTTAATTTTCTCTCTTTAAATATGAAAGTTTCCTAAAACTGATAAGACACTACACTTCATCTTAATCATGAATTTCATTTCTATCTTATGTTGGTTAGTTTTAACCTGAAGGATATTGTTGTTATTGTTGTTGTTAGGTGCCGCTGAGTGGCTTGCAACTCATAGAGACCCTATGTACAACAGGTCTGAACCCTGCTCTATTCTGTGCCGGCTTCATTGTCTCTAACACACCTACCCCCTTTACCCCAGTCACTGAGTCAATGTATCTTGTCAAGGGTCTTCCTCTCTTGCACTGTCCCTCTACCCTCCCAAGCATGATGTCCTTCTCCAAGGATTGGTTCTTCTTTGCAAAATGTCAGATGGAACTTCAGAATCTTTGCCTCCAAGGAGCAATGTGGTTGCACCATTTCTGGGATGAACCTGTTTGTTCTCCTAGCAGTCCATAGTATATTCAATACTCTTTTCCAGGACCACAACTCAAAGGCATCAATTCTCTTTCTTTCATCCCTAGTCATTGTCCAGATTTCTGATACATAGCAAGTAATTGCAAAGAGTATGGCCTTAATCAGATACACCTTAGTCTCCAGACTGACATCTTTGCTCTTTAGTACTCTGGAGAGGTCTTTGACAGCAGATTTTCTCCTTGAAATTCATCTTTTGATTTCCTGGCTGCTGGTACCAAGAGTGTTGATTGTGGAGCCAAGCTAACTGAAACTGTTAACAATCTCAATCTCTTCACTGTCTATCATGATACTGCCAGTTGGCCCAGTGGTGAGAATCTTTGCTTTCTTAATGTTGAGCTTCAATCTATATTTAAGGCTGACAGGAGACAGTAACAGAACATCCCAAAGAAACGCTGCTTGGTTCAAAATCGGGAAGGGTGTACATTAGGGATGTGTCCTATCTCCATACTTTTCAATCTTTATGCACAACAGATCATCTGAAAGATTGCATTATATGAGGAGGAATGTGAAATCAGGATTGGAGGAAGACTCATCATCAATAACCTGCATTATGCAGATGGTAAAACCTTGCTCAACGATATAGGCCAGGTTAATTGATTTATTTTGCATTTGTTCAATAAGCTTCAACTAAGAACTATATGATACAGTAGATGATTGTTCAACTTGGCTTCCTTAGGCATTGGCTTTGTCTTTTGCCACTGGATTGGAACAGGTTGATATGCAAATGAGGTCAAGGTTACCTTTTGTGTTGAAACATGCAAACAAGGTATGTAGGCCACCAATGAAGGATATGGTCAGTCTTGCCATCCTACGAGGCTTAAAATGAGCATATTTAGAAGCAGAAAATGGGAATCTCACTACCAGCAAGAAAGGAAAGGACTGTGCAGCCCTATTTAGACTGTGCAATCTATTTGGACCGGGGAGCACAAGACAGATCTGGACTGAGACCAGAGCAGTAGCAGAAGAGGTGAAGAACCAGACAGTGAACTGGGACTGCCACCCAATGGAGTCAGGAACAAGGGCCTTGACTCAAGCTTGCTGGGATACTTGGGGGTGGGGGGGTAGATAATCCTATAATTGGCAGAACTAAGAGTGCTTTATAACATTAATCTAAAGCTGTGTGGTAAAAGGTCAAAGGGCCTGCAAGCATGCTGTGAAACTGTCCTTACAGAAGACTTGTATTCTGTTTCCTACCTCAATTGTAAGCATGCTAACTTCCCTAATAAATTCAGTAATTTTCAGTATGGTCCCCAAGTCCTGTATGGCCATTTCAACTGACTAACATACCCTGGTAGCCTACTGGTAGAAAGCTCCACTGCAATCATAAAGGCACACTGTTCAAAACCACTAGCTGCTTCACAGTAGAAGAATGGGCAATCTTCTCCTGTGCAATTTATTGCCTCTGAAAATCTGCAGGAGGGTTAGCCATGGGAAGGTTCCAACTTGCCAACACAAAACACATAACAACAACATATCCAGTAATAGAATAGCAAGATCCCAAGGAGGAATGGTTGGTGTTAGAATTGACAGAGGAAGGAACAGGAGTTTGGGAGCTTGTCTGTCCTCCTGGGAATCAGTTTGGTGTTGTAGATGTTATTTATGGGGACTGTTCCCCTTTAAAGAGCTAGTGGAGGTCAGATATGGTTGTCTCCACACCAGTCACACTCTTTTTACAGACAAATATTTCATGTATCAGTCTTTACTGGTAATTTAACTAAGATAATTAAAAATTCATTATGTACACTATCTCTTTGTCCTCTGAAACACTGCTTTGAGGTAAATAACATGGTAGTAATTATCCCATCTTAAAAATCAACTTATGATGTATGTACAGTATTTTCCATAGCCTTTCATGCTTTCTAACAATAAACCATGAGTAATTTTGCTTACTTGTAATTCATGAGCCTATAACTATCCAACAGTACAACTATTAAACACTAGACAAGCAGCTCCACGGAAGAAAGATGTGGTCGTCTGTTTCTGAAAAGATTACAGCCAAGAAAAATCTTATGGAGCAGTTTACACAAGCAAAAAACTCCTAAGGACAGTTCAATTCTGTCCCACAGGGTCCCTTTAAGTCTGAATTGACTTGAAAATCATTTCACCACCACCTACCTATATTTCTCCGTGTCCCACCATAGTGTAGGAAGCCTGAGGACTTTCATAATAATAAATCCTATTGTTATTACTTCAACATATGTGTTCCTAGCACAGAAAAGAGTACCTAACATTCATGTTCATTAATTTACAAATAATTGTTTCTTCATTAGAGGTCAAACTGAGTTATACGGTAAACAAGTAACTCTGCATCTCAAGGTCCTGTGCTTCCATTGCCGTTAAAACTTTTGCTTCAACAATTTAGATAATTACCTGATACTCAATTTGCCAACCCTGCAAGACTGAAATAGATAATCGTAAATCTGTCAAGTCACGGCCTATGACAAAGTTTCTGTTTGAGCCAATAAATTTGCTTCATAACAGCAATGCTGTATCTATTACCACACTGTCTTGGGTTTAAGTATGCAAAACTTCCTGTAGAGCTTTAAAAACTTAAAATTCAGTATTTCCATGCAATTTAAGATTTAAAATATTATAGACATTAATTGAGAACAATCAGTATGAAAACACAATAGAACTTGGATATAGAGATTAGATAAATATTCTTACATACATTTAAAATCCAGTGAGAGCTCATACATCATTTTGCTATTACCATACAAATGTCATTCTGGATTTCAACTATGTATGTATGATATGCATGTCAGGTATTCACGAATAGATTTGGACACATTCTGTCCTTACATACAACAGAACATGGTACATTTTCAACTATGCTGTTGTTGTTATGTGCCATCGAAGCGTTTGCGACTTACAGAGCGACCCTACATAAAAGAGCCCTAAACTCCGTTTCTATCCTGTGCCAACCTAGCCATCTCAAATGCACTCATTCCCACCACTCCAGTCACAGAATCAATCCATCTCATCAAGGGTCTTCCTCTCCTGTACCAGCCCTCCACTCTGGCAAACATGATGTCCCTCTCCAAGGATCAGTCCCTCCTTGCAACATGCCCCAAATATGTCAGACGAAGCTTCAGAATCCTTGACTCCAAGGAGCATTTCGGCTTCACCTCCTCCAGGACAAACCTGTTTGTTCTCCTAACAGTTCATGGTATATTCAATACTCTTCTCCAGTACCACAGCTCAAAGGCATCAATTCTCTTTCTATCGCCCTATTTACTGTCCGACTCTCCAATGCATAGCATGTAATTGCAAAGACTACAATCCTGCTTGCTGAAACTGAAGAGGACCTGAAGCGCCTGCTGCAGAGCGTCAAGGACTGCAGCCTACAATATGGATTGAGGCTCAATGTCAAGAAGACAAAGATTCTCACCACTGGACCAATTGGCAGCATCAGGATGGATGGTGAAGAGAGTGAGATTGTACACAGCTTTAGTTTGCTTGGCTCTGTAGTCAACAGTCTTGGCACCAGCCGCCAGGAAATTAAAAGGCACATTGCCATGGGAAAGTCTGCTGTTAGGGACCTCTCCAAAGTACTGAAGAGCAATGGTGTCTCTCTGGAGACTAAGGTGCGTCTGATACAGGCTATGGTCTTACCAATCACTTGTTATGCATCAGAGAGTTGGACAATGATCAAGAAGGACAGAAGGAGAATTGATGCCTTTGAGCTGTGGTGCTGGAGAAGAGTATTGAGAATACCATGGACTGCTAGGAAAACAAACAGATTCGTCCTGGAAAGGGTTAAACCGGGTGACTCCTTGGAGGCAAGGAGTCTGAGGCTCCGTCTAACATACTTTGGACATGTAGTGAGGAGAGACCGGTCCTTAGAGAGGGACATCATGCTTGGGAGGGTGGAGGGACAGCGCAGGAGAGGAAGGCCCTCTATGAGGTGGATTGATTCAGTGACTGGGATAATTGGGATGAGAGTGTCAGAGACGGTGCGATTGGCACAGGACAGAGCGGAGTTTAGGGTTGTTTTACATAGGGTCACTATGAGTCGCAAGCGACTCGACGGCACATAACAACAATAACCCAGATCAGGCACACCTTAGTCTCCAGCCTGATGTCGTTGCTCTTCAGTACTCTTGAGAGGTCCCTCACAGCTGACTTTCCCAATACAATTCTTCTCTTGATTTCCTGGCTGCTGTTACCAAGAGTGTTGACTGGAGCCAAGCAAACGAAAACTGTTAACTATTTCAATCTCTTCACCATCCATACTGATGCTGCCAATTGGCCCAGTGGTGAGAATCTTTGTTTTCTTGACGTTGAGATTCAATCCATATAGGAGGCTACAGTCCTTGACCTTCTGCAGCAAGCGCCCCAGGTCCTCTTCAGTTTCAGCAATATAGCTTCTCTAGAACTTGGCATGCTGAGGTGGAGTTTCCAATCAAACATCGGGATTAACATTCCCTGTAAGATATTTTCAGTGGTGCTCATGAAATTATTGTGCCTTCAATTGAGGATTCTCACTCAGCCTTCTGTGGTTTTACTGCAGGGTATGTTGGAAAGATGCATTGTGACAAATCCTTTCTGAAGACACAACTCTTAATGCTGCGCCACAAATTATTAACAATCCATAAATTATCTCCTTTATTAATGCCTGCAAAACATCGTTAGTAACTGAAGAGTAATGATAATAACCAAGTCACAAACATAAATCTGAAAATGGCCAAAGTTTCACCCTATTCAGACTCAAATCTTCTTAACATTTGCTCCAAGGTAAAGATAGTCACAGACTGACGTTATATCAAGACAATTGGGAAAATAGCAAGATTTCTCAAAATAGTAAAAGTTTAATTGCACACTTAATAAAATTAAATAACCTAGAAAACGGATTTACGAAGTCTAGCCACAATTACTCATCTATCACTTTGTTGTACTACAGAGGATTATACATTGCTATTGTTGTTATATGCCATCGAGTCACCCACGACTCATAGAGACCCTGTGTACAGTAGATCTGAAGCCTGCCCTATCCTGAGCCGGTCTCATTGACTCTGACACCCCTACATCCATTGCCCCAGTTACTGTATCAATCCATCTCATCTGGCATCTTGTTCTGCTTCACTGTCCCTCTACCCTTCCGAATATGATGTCTTTCTTCAAGGATCAGTCCCTCCTGGCCACATGCCCAAATTATGTGAGATGGAGTTTCAAAATCCATTGGTATGTTGTTGTTATTGTTGTTGTTGTTATGTGCCATCAAGTTGTTAGCAACTCATAGTGACCCTATGTACAACAGCCCTAAACCCTGCTTGATCCTGTGCCAATCTCACCGTCTCCAACCTACCTACCCCAATCACCCCAGTAACTGAATCAATCAATTTCATAAAGGGTTTTCCTCTCCTGTGCTGTTCCTCCATCCTCCCAAGCATGACATCGTTTGTCAAGGATGGGTTCCTCCTAGCAACATGTCCGAAGTATGTCAGACGAAGCTTCAGAATCCTTGCCTCCAAGGAGCAGCTTAGTTTAACCCTTTCCCAGATGAACCTGTTTGTTCTCTTAGCAGTCCATGATATTTTCAATACTCTTCCCCAACACCACAGCTCAAAGGCATCAATTCTCCTCTTATCATTTCTAGTCATTGTCCAGCTCTCTAACACATAACAATTAATTGCAAAGGCCATGCCCTGTATCAGGTGCACCTTAGTCTCCAGACTGACATCGTTGCTCTTCAGTACTTTGGAGAAGTCTCTGACAGCAGACTTTTCCATCACAACATGCCTTTAGCTTCCTGGCTGCTGGTGCCAACAGCGTTGATTGTGTAGCCAAGCAAGCTAAAGCTGTGAACAATCTCAATCTCTTCATCATCTGTCATGATGTTACCTATCTGCCCAGTGGTGAGAATCTTCGATTTCTTGATATTGAGCCTCAATCTATATTGAACGCTGCATTCCTTGACCTATGTGGTTTAAAATTGGGAAGGGTGCACACCAAGCATGTGTCCTACCTCCACACCTTTTCAGTCTATATACAAAACATATTATCCAGGAGGCTGGGCTCTATGAGGAAAAATGTAGTATCAGGATTGGAGGAATATTTATCAGCAATCTACATTATGCAGATTACAGAACCCTGCTTGCTGAAACTGAGGAAGATTGGTATTATAAGTTGTTAAAAAAATGTTGTTAGTATTTCAAATATCAGCAAAGTCACCCATAGTGGATATAATTCAGTAGAACTTCCAAATTAAGACAGGCTAAGCAGCAGAATCAGTGAAATAATTGAAATAGCTGTCCACTGAGCACCTTATGAATAACCAGCAGAATCATTGTCTGCTACGATGTTAAAAAATGAGCCTTTTAAATTACAAGTCTCTACGAGGAGAAGTATCGGAGGAAGATTCATCAACAGTCTGCGTTATGCAGAGGACACAACCCTGCCTGCTGAAACGGAGGAAGATTGGTATTATGCTTGGTAGTTATTGTTGTAGTTATTATTTACTGTCAAAACAGATCCAACTCTTAGCTGACCCTCCAGAGGGTTTTCAGAGGCAATTCATCATACAGGAAGCAACTGACCATCTTTCTCCTGAGAAGGAGTTGATGGATTCATATTGCATGCCTTGTATTGTTAGTAAAACTCCATTCCACGAAGCCTCTAGCACTCTCTTGGATAAAGTAGAGGGCCAATGAAAATTAGGCCGGGGGCTGATTGTGGAACAGACCACCAATTACTCATATGCAAGTTCAAGCTGAAGCTGAGGAAAATTAAACCAAATCCACAGGAGCC
>NW_006399852.1:6067051-6087655 GCF_000299155.1 Elephantulus edwardii
GCTACTCCTTGGAGGCAAGGATTCTGGGGCTTCGTCTGACATACTTTGGACATGTTGCCAGAAGGGACGGGTCCTTGGAGAGGGACATCATGCTTGGGAGGGTGGAGGGACAGCGCAGGAGGGGAAGACTCTCTATGTGATGGATTGATTCAGTGACTGGGGTAATCGGGATGGGTGTGTCAGAGGCGGTGCGGTTGGCGCAGGGTTGAGCAGGGTTTAGGGCTGTTGTGCATAGGGTCGCTATGAGTCGCAAATGACTCGATGGCACATAACAACAACAACAACCTATAGAGAAGGATTGACACAATGTCTGCCGAGTTGGGCTCAAACCAAGCAATGATTGTGAGGTTGGCAGAGGGTGAGGCAATGTTTCATGTTGCTCTGAAGAGTCACCATGAGTCAGAAGAGATTTTACAACACCTAGTAACAGAGACAAGAAGTATAGCCGATATAAAGAAAAAAGAGAAGGGAAAAAAAATAAAAAGTTTGGCAATCTGGAGCTAATCTAAGTAAAAATGAATGGCATTACATTTTTCAACAGACTCTATGATTATTACTGTGAGTAAAATGTAACAATTGACATTCATAACTATTTTGTATATTTAAGAAAAATGTATATTAAATTCAGCATTCATTTTAAAAGAAAGCAGAGAAGTATGTAATATATTTTGTAAAGATCACCTTACAAATTATTTAAGATGAAAAAGTTTATAGCTTAAAAAGAGCAACACTCAGACATCCAGGTCAGTAGCTATAAAAGTTGGATAATAAAGCCTATTCTTGGGTGTGAACTTTAAAAAAAAACAAAAACCACACCCAATTTCTCTTAACAATTCTGCATTTCTTTTGTCCATTCACTCTTAATAATAATGTATATGCATCAAGTTGAAATCCTTTTACTTTCTTCACTAATTAAATACACATTCATTCATTCATTCCCAGACATTATTCTAGACACCATGTTTTCTCTAACATTCTTGGCTAAATTTCACATGAAACTTAATACAACTAAATCTAAGCTATTGCTGTTAAAACCATTTAAAAGGAGGTTTTTAAATGAACTCATCACATAACTATTAATTACATCAAAATTGTTCTGGTTCTTTGCAATTGCAAAACTTATCTTTCTTTCTTGCTAATACTTTAATACATCTAATTGTATCATTTTGGAACCATTTTTTTAACCTTAGTTCCTATAATTCTATAATAACTAGACTTTTTTATGGTTCATTTTCCTCTTCTTTGCCATCTTTGCCTCCAAAAAGCACTCTGGTTGCATCCTCTACAGGACATAGCTGTTTTTTCTTTTGGCAGTCAACGGGATATTTAATACTCTTCTCCAACATCACAGATCAAAAGCATCAATTTTCCTTCTATCGTCCTTATTCATTGACCAACTCATGGCCTGAATCAGGCACACCTTAGTCCTCAAACTAACATCACTACTTCTCAAGAATTTGGAGGGTCCCTGACTGCAGACTTTCCCAGTGCAATATTTCTCCTGATCTCCTGACTGCTAGTATCAAGTGTCTTGATTGTGGATCCAAGTAAGAGGAAATCATTGACAGTTTCAATCTTTTCTCCTTCTATCATTGATGTTGGCTATCGGTCCGGTATGCAGTAGTTTTGTAGTGACTATTTTTTATTTATTTTAAATCTAACCACACTCTGCAAACTACTGAATAACTGAGACTAAAAATTTCAATTCCTTACAGATAGTTTTTTTAATGTTGTTGTTATTGTGCATTTCAAGTCAGAATTAAGTTACTGATGACCTTTCAGTGGGTTTTCAAAGATTATAAATCTCATGGAAGGAAATAACTCATTTTCTCCTGCGAAGTTGTTAGTGGATTTGAACCACCTGACTTTAGGAACAACTCCTTACCACTAAGCTACTGTTGTTGTGTAGCATCAAGTTGTAACTGACCCACAGCTGACTGTGAGGGGTTTTCAGAGGCAGTTAATTGCATAGGAGGATATTGCCCATCTTTCTCCCACGGAGCAGCTGGTGGATTTGAACCATGTGCCTTCAGGAAGAAGTGCAGCTTCTTGCCACAAGGCCACCAGAGCTCCTTCTCCCTAATTAAGCAGTTATTAAATTACTCAATAATTGAGACTAAAGCTTTCAGTGGGCTACTTTGCTGGCTTAACATGTAAAGGGTCACACTGTCAACTCAAAGGCAAGCAGTTTGAATCCACCAGCTGTTGGGAAAAGATGGGCAGTCTTCTCTCATACCATCTGTAGCCTCTGAAAACCCACTGAAAGGTCAACTGTGAGTTGATTCTGACTCAGCGGTGCATAACAACAAAACTCTTAGTTTCTTATAAGTTAGCTTTTTCATGTAGAATGTAGTAAATCTTCAATTGGAGTTTAATATCTATTGTGATGGCTTCTTATTTACACTACTTACATTTCTTTTTTTTTTAAATCCATGTATGTACCCACAAGATGATATAGTATTCAAGGGGGAGGAAATGTCAAAAGAATTTATAACAGGATGAATAACTATCAAAGTCAGCCACAAAGAAGTTTGCTGGACTTTCCACTTCACCCTCTTTTATTCCGTGTTAATGTCTATAAGCAATTGCTCAGGACACAAAACTGGAATGCTGAGTTTAGTAAGCAAAATCCTGTTCTTTAATATGATTGTTATGATAACTGTTGAAGCATCAAGTGGAGGAGATCTTGTGTAATAGCAGCACCTAGTTTAATAAAGACTTGTTATGTCGTGGTATGTACCATAGAGTCAGAACAGACCCAAAACTGACCCTCTGGTGGGTTTTCAGGGGCAGTTAATTGCATCGGAGGAGATTGCCCATTCTTCTCCAGCAGAGCATCTGGGGCTTCCAAGCATGTACTTTTGGGATTGCGCACAGCTTCTTGAAACTTGATATATCAGTTGATATATTTTATTCATCTGCGCTGCAATCCCAAAGCCACATGGTTTGAATCCACCAGCTGCTTTGTGGGAGAAAGATGGGCAATCTCCTCTGATGATTAACTGACTCAGAAAACCTACGAGAGAGTCAGCTATGGGTTGGTTCTGATTCAACAGTACACAACAACAACATACTATAGAAACTTGAATGTGCAGATGACAGTAAAGTATGCAAGAAAGAGGTTTCACTGAATACAAACACCATATGGAAAAGGAGAGTCTGAAGTATTTGGAATGACTAATTGGCAGTAGTCAGTGTAGGATCTATACAAACTTCAAGAAGTCAGTTTTAGGTCACTAGATAGAAG
This sequence comes from Elephantulus edwardii, assembly GCF_000299155.1. Classification (NCBI taxonomy): domain Eukaryota; kingdom Metazoa; phylum Chordata; class Mammalia; order Macroscelidea; family Macroscelididae; genus Elephantulus; species Elephantulus edwardii. The sequence goes on from NW_006399852.1 coordinate 6,070,299, forward strand.
AACTGACTGAAAATGTGGAATGCTACCTATGCACATAACTCCTATCTTCCCTCACTCTCATTAAAAGCCCTAACCTAAAATTAGGAAGGCTAGAACACTTGTGAACTAGCCCTTGTCTTGCACGTAACAATGGTAGTCTAAACATCCTCAACTGGATAAATAATCTTTCAAGACACTTTCTTCTTTATTTTATGATAAAATATATGCAATCATTAAAGTAATTTAATATTAAATAAGGTGGTTTTAAAGTAAGATGCTACAGAGAAAGTTATTAGTATATATATGAAAATTATATTTACCAGAAATAAAATACTATTCCCTAAAGTAGTTGACTTATGTTAACAACAATGTAGAATATTTTCCTTTAATGACATTAGACAGTTAAGAGAAAGTGTCATATGAACTAAAAGAAGTAAAAGGTAAAAATTTTTAAAGAAATGGAAAGAGTTAAAATTCATATAAAGTGTAAGCAAATATCAAATAAGTTCTACTAATTAATGAAAATCTAAATGTAAAAAAAGGCCACATTGAAGTAAATAAGCAGTTTTGTCATATCCCTTATAACAGCAATACCATCTGACTACCCAAGACAGAAAAATTTAAATAAAAATGTGTTCAATTTTTTTAAAAAAAGTAAGCTACAAACTCAAAGAGGATCATTTCTTGAACTTGTCAATGCTTTGAAGTTAATGAACTAAAATTCTGAGGTTTGTTGTTTCCTTTTTTAAAATTGTTCAGGTCTCTGCAGTCATTTTTATGTATTATCTTTTCCCACCTTTGGGATTGATACACTTTTTGGTGGAGAAGCTGCATTTTATCAGAAGGATGGAAAATACTGTCCTTGGCTGAGATGCTTTTCTCAGAAGTAGGCTATTTTTGTACTCTATGCTTAGCATATTTAAAGACACACATTCCAGGTGAGCAGTTTACTCCAAAGTGTATTTGAATTTTATTTGTTGATGAGGCTTTATTGCTTCTGTACCTCCCCTTTGTGGTTTCAACATTGCCTTCATAAAGGTTGTTGCGATAACATGCTATTGAATCAGTTCTGAGTTCCAGCAACTCTACATGCAACATAAACGCTACAGATTCCTGCACCCTCTTCTCAATGGCTACTAGGTTTATACCTTGTGGTGCAACCACTGTGTCAAGCTCTCTCTTTGAGGGTCTTCCTCATTTTGTGTGACCTTCATTAAAAATGTCCAGAGAGTTCATTGCTGGTAACTATAGGTGCAAAGATTCTTTCATATCAAAAATAATGACAATTGTCATGGCCTGAGGGCAAATTATGTTCTACTAGATGATTAGAAAGGATAGAAATTTATAATCCAACTAAATTCTGATACAAAAGAGAAAAACTCACTTCCAAGATTAACTTCACTATAAAAGGAAATAATAAAACAATATGGCATTAAAGAATTGCCATATTTATGATTTTCCCAATCTAAAATTAACCATAGAAATCAAGATACACTAATTAGTTCTTCTAAATAGTTCTTCTGTATTAACTATAACTGGATAACATCTCATTGAAAAAAAAATAATATTAATATACTGGATAACTTTTTATGGAGGGGAAAGAAGAAATAATAGTAGTATATTGACTGGAGAAATAGCCGAGAAAGAAAGGAGTGGAGAAGGTCACTTAGAGGTCCAAGAATTTCTTAGCTCTGAATTGTCAATATCCAGGCAAACTAGATCCCATGCTAAATAGTGCCCAGATGGTAGAGACAACACTGCAATGTGGTCTTAGCCGCTTTTTGACAGGAAACTGTCACCAGTAGGTGACCCGATCATTCTGACGGCAGGAAAATTACTAAATGATCCAAAAAAGTGCCTGTAGGCCAGAACACCATGCTCCCCAGGAAGTAGAAGGGCAGAACCTTAGGGGGAAAATGAATTTTTAGTTGAAGCTCAGGCAAAGGCAGTTATTACATATCTTTACAGATTAAAAAACTAAATAAAGACATTTTACATTCTACAAATTATCTTTGAAAATTAATAATATATCATATGTAAATGGCAAGGAAAATGGTGTAAATTCTTGGCAATAAAATAAACCTCAAAGTCATCCATGATATGTTTCTATGAACCCAATCCAGCCTGCAATCAATTATGATAGTTTAGAGACCGAATCTCTGCACACAACACAAGTCAGCAGGAAGGAAGGAAACAGAGTCACCAAAACTAATGCAAGGGGACATTTTAATAGGGCCATGACCTTAATAGAATTAGCAAACACATGTTCAGTCAGTTGTTCAAATTCATAATTCTAGTTGTTAAAAAAAAAACCTGCTGACACTCTTTTTTTCCAAAGTGAAGCAACTTGAAAATAGATTGATAATTCAAAGTTGTTCCACCATCCTTCTTGCCAAAGTTGTTACAATGACACATGGTTACAAAGCTAAAGTATAAAAATAAAAACTGATTTCTTCCCAATAAAAAGAGCTTTAACTCCTAACTTCAATAGTCAATTACCTACCTTGGAGGATGAAGAATTTTTAAATATTTAATAAATTACTTTCATGTTTGCTGTTACCAATTCCTTTTAGAGAAAGCTCTTCAGGGCTGATTTCTGAGCACATTTGCATCGTGAAATTTCAGAATGTTCCATCTAAACACTAGAAAAACTATACTAAATATTAAAAGTAGGAAGTGCAAATAGTGACATGTAAGAAATTAATACCTCCATGTAAACATATATTACTGAATTAATATATGAAAATAAGCATATTTTTGTTGGAAAATGCAGTATATGCTTTTTTTTAAAAAAGATCAAGATTCAGAAACATTAGTCAGTTTTTAAAAGTAAAAAATTGTAAAGAAATTGCAAAGAAAGTTTCTTTCAAAAGCAAAGTCTGAAATGACAATGTAGAATTCTAGAGCATTTTTGTTTGTTTTATCTAAAAACTCTTCTCAACTTTTGAACTGTCTGTGTTTATGAATAATAACCACAATTAATTTCTTGATTTCTGAAATAAGAACTCATACCAGAAATAAAAAATTGTCTAAAACATAAAGTTATGCCCTGTGGTTTCATTTTAATAATTTAATTTTGTGAAATATGAATACATCTAGCAATACCCTCAAGATTCTTTTTCACATGTCATCATGAACAAATGAACTGTTGTAGGCATTAATTTATAACCCAGGCCTCAGTTTCTTCCTAAGGAGGAAGTTACAGATGACCTCAAAAATCTAAGATAAAACAATAATTTATATAGGCTAAGACAAAGAAAAGAGTAAAGAAAATGTTCATGTAAGAAATTCTTTGGGAATTCATGTCTATAAGTCTCTGTAAAACTGAAAGCTGTTCACTTCAGGTAAATATACCTCATTTAAGCCATTTTAAATCTGACAACTTCTCCTACTTTGCTAGTAATTTTTAGTCTAACTTTCAAGCCTGATGATAAATTATCACATTAGACACTCCCCAAAAGGACTAGCAACTAAAACTCAAATACAAGATGTTGTCAGTGCTCTTTCCCACAAAAAAAGGTGATTCTTGTGATAAGTGTATCTTAATAATTTTAATATATGTATGTAATTGTTGTTGTTGATTACAGTCGAGTCGAGCACAACTCATAACAACCCTACAAATTAAAGGCCTGAATCCTTTCTATAACTATACAATATATATATTGTTGTTGTTGATGATGATGATTATCTTCCAGTCAAGCACAACTCTTGGTGACCCTATGAACAAAAGGCCGGAAGCCTTTCTATAACTATTGACATTTATCAAAGTTCATAGAGTTTCTGGAGGCATGGTGTTTAGAAAGTGGATGCCACTCCTGCATGCAAGGAGAGAGAGAAAAAAAAAAACCCTAACAATTTCTGTTATACATTTTCCCTTTCCATACTAGATACTCTAGAAGTTTAAATTTAAGTTTCTAATTTGAGAGAGGCGGTTGTACACAACCTGCATTCACAGGTAAGTCTGGAATGTATAAGAGACTACATCAACACAAAGAAACACCTTCAGCTCTTCTAGGCAAAATAAAGATTTCACGTGCAACTTGTAGATAGTGATTCCTTTCAGCCACTCTTTCCTGTTAGATGAGCCCTTGAAACTTTTCAAATCAGAGCAAATCACGTAAAGATAATGTCACACCTGTAGCCAATAAGCCAATGCAAACTCTGAACATGAGGGCAAATAACCAAATAAATCTAAAAAAGAAAGGAAAAATAATACAGTCGGGCACTTTGCATGGTGAGACCGGTATCTTTTTCAGCTCCCACTATCTCCAGAAGCACCATGGGATACAGCTTTCCTCCACTGTAATTAAGGAATGAGGAAAGAAGAGAATGCCTGGTGGGCGTGTACACACAAGGGTGAAGTCAGTTCCCCACGTGGCTGGAAATAAGTAGGGCCAATACTATGATGCCAAGCGCCCATCAAGCAATGCCCTGGCTCCCTGGGAACCTTTCTTTTCCAAATGCAATGCCTACCTTCTGTGTGGACTGCAGAGACATAGGTCCAGTTGTAACGCTTGACTATGTCAAGCATCGCCCTTGCCTGTAAAGTGTCAGACGGCACCACCCTCAGGAAGTACTTGTACAAAGTTTTGTCACTCAGGTCGATGCTCGTGGCGGAGTAAGCAATCTGAGGGATGTCGAAGAGCTGGAGCAGGTTCTGCACTTGAATGGCCACGGAACTGGAGCCCGGGCCGATCACGCCCGCGATGGGCTTCTTAGTCCTGCCTGGAGGGAGGGGCTGGCCGTCTGGGAGGCACCGGTTGAGCCCATCCTTCTCGTCTCTGATGGAAATCAGTGAATCCCGGATGAACTCAATGCTCTGCTCCAGGGCCACGGAAGAGTGCCAGCAGGAATCCCGGATCTCACTGCCCAGCGTGATGTTGGGCAGCAGCGCCGGGTCCGCGTTGATCTTGTCCAGGGTGTGGAACATGGCCTCCACCCTCTGGATGCCATACTGCTCTCGGATCTCCCCGCACTTCCTCTCGGGCACCTTCTCAGCGGGAGGCTGGTGGTGGACAGAGAACAGGGCCCCAATGATGACATCGCCGTCCATTCTGGCCACGGAGCGCTGAGAGGAGGCTCCCGCCAGCAGCACTCTCCTTCCCGGCTTTCTGGGGAGAAGGGTTACCTCCAAGAAGATCGCTGGGAAGAAGACCCAGAGGAATCCAACCATGGTGCCAAGGAGTGGTCCACACAGGCCACCTCGTTTGCCGGGCCCGCCTGCCTGTGGTGGGCGCACTCCTCCAAGACGCCCGACGCCCCTTCTCGCGCCTCTATCCCCCTTTGTCAGCACAGCTGTTCTGTTGGCTTTTGCTATTGTCACCACTACCCCTGGCCTCCAATTCTCCTTCTTTCAAGACTGTCTCTGGGCACTCGAGGCGTCTGGAGGAAGAATTCCAAGTTGCCTTTATTCACAATGCATTAAGGTAAAAGATCAAAGACACAGTGGGCTTCTTGGTTGCAGCTTCGAGGTGGACACTGTAGACAAAAGAGGGAAGAGGGGGGGAAATTCCCATTATCAGAGGAACTGTGTCAAAACTCGTGGGTCAGTGATGCTAATAGTCCCCCGCCCGCCTGCACCTCAGTACGCACAACCTAATAACGCGGACTGGGCAGCTGTGTCTGCGGAGGCACCTCTGGTCAATGCGGACAGTGGCTGTCCCGCCCCAGAGTCCTCCCAGGTCCCAGGCAGCGCGCCCCTCCATCACCCATCCCCTCCTCAAAGTCCAGATCCTCCAGGCCCCTCAAGTACCCACGCGACCCCATTTAAACACTTGAGAGACGGGAGGTGGGGAGCGGAGGGGAGGAGCTAGGTAGTAAATCCTATGAGAACTTTCCAAATTAGAAAAGATCAACTTTTCCCTGAAGAAAATGTTGAAACTTTTCCAATAAAAAGGTGGAAACGCCACTTCAAGGTGAACAAAAAGGCAAGAGGTGTCCCTATTACTCTAACTTTGAGAGGCTGAGGAGACCCTGGTATGCAATCCAAGCAGCAAATACAAATTTGCCGGTTTAAGGAAAATCTATATTAGTTACTAAGGCAACGCCTGGGAAAGTCTAGGTTGGAGTTTGGTGTGATTCCCCCTAGGAAGTCAGGCTTACTGTACATGTTCTGAAAAAAAGGGGTAAGTTGTCTCTCACCGAGACACAGGGAAGGGGTCAGGAGGCCCCTGTACGTACTTCTTCCCTAAATGAGGACCGTTTAGCTTTGCAAAGGTGATAAAAAGAAAATCAAGTGTAGCTTCGAGATTGCCTTTGCGGCTCCAGCCTGAGCGCCCCCGATTTCAGCACCGTGGACAGTGCTCGCCCTCCAGACATTCCTCCACACCGCGGGGAAGGGATGCATGCGCCCGGGAATTGCATTCCATCTCCCCGACAAGCAGAAAATTCAAAAAAAAAAAACACACACACACACACACACACACACACACACACACACACACACACACACACACACACACTCCACCCGAACCACAAGCCGAAAGCCTTACAGTCTGTGCTCCAGCAGGTAAACCTAATCGCTCCAGGGCACAGAGGCGCCAAATTTCAGCCGCCTGCTGGGCTGAAGTTGGCTCCCTCTCTCGTCCCTCCCAGTCCCTTTTCTCCTCAAGGTGAGAGTGGGACTTGAAAGGGGCTGTGGGAACGGGTGGCAACAAGAGGATGGGGAGGGAGAGGAGGCTAAAGGAGAAAGAGAGCCAAGGCTCTCACGAGTCCGAAGCTTCCCGGGGATGCAGGGTTAAAAGCAATAAATAGAGGAGGATGCGCCTGGACCAGTAGGGGAATCCAACAGATTGGGGCAGATTCTGCCGCTCTCGGTGGGTGGGTTTCATCACCGGGAGGTGCTCGCTCACCTGGTCTATTTGGAAGGCTTGGACTTGGTCATACCTGAGTCTGAGTCTGATAGCAGCGCTCTGGTCCTGGGGCCAGGGGGACCGCAGCCACACTCCAGTCACAGGCGCCTCCGCTGTAATCCACACTGTGCTAGGATGCGATCTGGGCTGTACACTAGTGCCCTCTTTCTTCAGCACTACTTTACCGCAAGGAAAAAACGGGGGGAGGGGAAAAAACAGGTCACCCGAGGCTTGTCTATTATCTCATGCATAAAAATCAGTCATTTGATGAAAGGGGGTGGAGGGAGACTAGGGAGAAATGTGGAATGTGGATTCCTTTACAACTGAAGGGTTCTTAAACGGGGCGCATAGAGGAATAATCAGAGCTGGTGAACGAACAGGAGCTGCCTGGACAGCTTTCGGGTGGTTAATCTTTCCATATACTTCAGGGATCCGGATACATTATTCTTTCCTGTAAGTGAAGCCCCTTTTGAGGGAGTAGTGTAGACATTCCATTCTTGTGTAGACACCTAGAGAAAGGATTTTCTAGGAGGTTTTGCAAGAAACACAGGGAAGAAGTGGGAGTGGGAGAAGAAGGGATGTGGCCAGAATGAACCAAGGTAAGCCAAAATGAAGGAGGCAAATCTTGGCTGCATTTTCCAGGTCAAGATGTAACTAAATTGAGAATGAGAGTCAGGTCACATGAAAAACACTGGAGTGAAAAACACTTATCCAAATTCTTTGCCGGCTGCCATCATCCTCCCCAGAGGTCTATGGTGCTGCATCTTACTGTGTGAAAAGTGGAAGCTCAATCATATCCCTGCAGGAACTCTTGGCTGGGCAGAGTGTACCCAGGCTTCCTCAGAGAGGAAGGGCAAGTGCCTGTGTGCTTCCCCACTGCGCTCAGCCCTTTGTGTTCAGCCCACAGAACAGAGGAAGTCACTTATGTGGGTCCCTTTCTAATCATCTTGTTCAAGTCATTATACTGTGGAATGGAGCTGTGTCAGGCTAGAGGGACAAATGACATGAGGTAGTTCTGCGTACTCATCGGAGTGTTCTATGACATTTAGGGGGGGCTAAACAAAGCTTTAGTTAAAAACAAATCTTTCTCTTCTGCATCTGGCCCCACCTCAACTCGACATGTGAGACCTTTTTAGACTCTTCTTGCACTTAGGGAGCATGTTGTTCTGTTGCGTACTTTTGAGTGGGAACTGGCTCATAGCTGACCCTCCAGCAGGTTTTCAGAGGCATTAATTCCCCGGAAAGAGATTGCCCATCCTTCTCCCATGAACCAGCTGGTGGATTCAGATTGAATGTCTTTGGGGTGGCAATGCAGTTCCTTGCCACTGGACTACTTGTGTCAGCTACAGGTCAATTTTGACTCAATGGTAGATAACTACAGGCCACTAAAGCTCCATATGTATATCTTTAGCACTAAAGCACTAGACTCCTCTAAGAAATAATTGTTTTTGTTATTATGTGCCATCTAGTCAACTATGACTCATAGTAATAGGATCTGAACCCTGCCCTATCCTGAGCCAGCCTCACCATCTCAGTCACACCTCATCCCATTGCCACAATTTCTGTGTCAATCCAGTTCATCCAGGATCTTCCTCATCTGTGAGGATCCTCTACCCTTCAAAGCATGATGTCCCTCTCCAAGGATTGGTCCCTCCTGGGAACATGCCCAAAGTATGTAAGATGGAGCTTCAAAATCCTTGCCTCCAAAAAGCAAACTGGTTCACCCTCTCCAGAATAGACATATTTATTTCTTAGCACTCCACGGTATGTACGTTTGTTGTTGTTAACTGCTGTCAAATAGCTTGCGACTCATAGCGACTCTATGAATAATAGTTCTGAACCCTGCTCTATCCTGTGCCAGACTGTGTCTCTGACACACCCATCCGCATTGCCCCAGTCACTGAGTCAATCCGTCTCGTCCAGTCTGCCTTTTTTGCATTGGCCCTCTACCCTCCCAAGCATGCTCTCATTCTCCAAGTACTGGTCCTTCCTTGCAACACATCCAAAGTATAGGATTGTTTAAAAATGCTTCCACAATGCAAAGGTCACATAATCTTTGGACTCTCTAGGAATCAGTTCTGGAGATAACCATATCTTCATTGTTGTTGGTACTTGCTGTCCAATGAGCTCCAACGCAGGGAAATTTTATGTATAACCAAATAAAGCACTGACCAGTCCTGCGCTATCTTCAAGACTGTTGGTGTGCTTGATTTGATTTTAGGTATACTCATTGTTGCACCTGTCCTGTAGTGCCTGCCACCTTAGAGGACTCTTGTACAAGTAGTCCAGTCTCTGTCTCCACACACAGGGCAAAATACTTGTCTTGTTGGTTAGGGTTCTTTCTGCTTACACCCCTGGAGAATGCCAATTGTAAGAAGAAAATGTCAAGTTATTCAGTGCCCCATGCTCTTTTGTTTCACTTCCTCTTACAGGATTGCTGGTGACCTAGTGGTAAGAAGCTGTGCTGCAACCACAAAGGCATGAGGTTCAAATCCACCAGCTGTTCCACAGGAGAAGGATAGACAGTTCTTGCAGTTTGATTTACTGCCTCTCAAAACCCACTGGAGGGGCAGTTATGAGTTGATTCCAACTCCACAGAACACAAGCCAAATCTGCCGGTATAGTACGAGTAGGACTGCTAGCTGAAAGGTCAGAAGTTCAAATCCACCAGCATACTCCTTGTGTGAAAGCTAATTAATCTTGTCTCCTTAAGATGTATAGCCTCAGGATGAATCAGAATAAACTCAATAGCAGTGGGTTAAATAGTCATTTAAACTGCATTTTATAAAATACCAGTCTAGAAAAATAAGACCTAAATAGATTATCCTGGAATATTTCAGATACAATAAATAAGCAAAAATTTCCATGTATAGTTTTTGTTGTTGTTGTTGCTGCTGCTGCAATCATCGTTGTTAGGTGTCATTGAATGGACTCAACTCATAGTGACCCTACAAAAAACAGATGTTAACCATGCTCTATCTTGTGCCAGCCTCATCACCTCTTATATACACTTGAACCCTTTGCTGCACTCACTGTGTCAGTCCATCTCACTGGGGGTCTTCCTCTTTTTCACTGAGCCTCTACCTTTCCAACACAATATCCCTTTCTAAGGAATAGCATCTTCAAAAAAAATATCCAAAGTACGAGAGACAAAGCTTCAACATCCTGGACTCCAAGGAACACTCTGGCTGTACCTTTTCCAAGATATTTCTGTTCATTCTTTGACGGTTCATTAAATAGTCAGTACTCTTCTCCAACACCACAACTAAAAGGTATCAAGTATTCTTCTTATTTACTGTCCAGCTCTCTTAATGGTATATGTAGGAATATATATACATAATATATGTGTACGTGTGATGTGTGTGTGTATGGTGTATACGTATATATGTGCGGTATATATATAAATGGAATATATATATATATACACTAATGTTGTATATGAGATGAATCAATTCCGTGATTGAGGTGGCGAAAGTAGGTGTGTCTGAGACAGTGAGATTGGCACAGGATAGAGCAGGATTTAGGGTTCTTGTACATAGGGTTGCTTGCAAGTGACTCAATGGCACAGAACAACAACAACAAGAGTGTGTGTGTGTGTGTGTGTGTGTGTGTGTAAATATAGCCTTAATTATGACGTGGAATTATAGAAAGTAATGTCTTTGAACTCATATTTAACTTCAATACGTGTTCCTGTAAAGTGAATATAGTTTTAGAATAGTATATAGTAGTATATGGACATAGTTTAAGAAAAATTGCTACACAAGAAACATTCAGATTAATTTGTTCTTGAATTCACATCGTAGTTGAAGTAAAACCTACATGTGTAGGTTATTTGAACAAACACTTTAAAGAGAATTAGCTTGGAAGTTGCAATTTATTGGGGCTGGGGGAGAGGGAGAGAGGGTGTTAGTTGGTGGAGAAATGTCAAGTTGAAATCAATCCATGCTTGATGCTCCTGCAGGTTTTCAGAGGCAGTAAATTATATAAGAGAAGACTGCCCATCCTTCTCCCACTGAGCATCGGGTGAATTTGAGCTGTATGCCTTTGGGATTGCAGTGCATCTTCTTACCATTAGACCATCAGTGGTCCCCCTGTGTCAATGTCACTGCAGTTTGGGATGACAATGTCATTTCAAATTTGTCAATTAAAATTATTAATGTATTGGTAATTATTTAAAATCAAACTAGAAGGCACAAAGGCAAAACCAAAGCAAGAAGTAGTTGAGAAAAAGAGAAGACAAGCTTACGCAAATATACTTGGAGACTTTACCAAGAGAAGAAGAACAGAACAAATGCAAACACCTAAAGAACAGTTGAGAGGATTTTGGCTTAGTGGTAAGGATTGCACGGTTAATGCAAAGATATGCAGTTCAAATCCACCAGTTGCTCTGAGGGAGAAAGATGGGCAATCTCTTCTCATTCAATTTACTGCTTCTGGAAACCCACTGGAAGTGGGGTTGAATATAAATAGGTGGTGATTCAATGGTTGTTGTTGTCAGGTGTTGTTGGATCAAGTACAACCCACAGCAACCTTATAAATAACAGAGCTGAACCTGTCTATCCTGTGCCATCTTCACACTTCCTTACATACTAGAGCCCCTTTCAGCAGTCACTGTGTCAAACCACCTGGTCATGGGTCTTCCTATCCTTTGCCAACTCTCTACCTTTCAGAGTATGTCCCTCTCCAAGGAAAAGTTCCTCCTAGCAACATGCTTGAAGTATGTGAGGCAAAGCCTCATCATCCCTGCCTCCAAAGAGTACTCGGGCTGCACCCTCTCCGAAACATATTTGTTTGTTCTTTTGGCAGTTCATGGGATGTTCAGTGCTCTTCTCTAACACCACAGCTCAAAGGAATCAATTCCTCTTCTGTTGTCCTATTCATTTTCTCACTCTCAGACACATGGCAAGTGATCAGAAAGACACTGGTCTGAATCATATGCCCCTTAGTCCTCAAATTGACATCAATATTCCTCAATAATTTGGAAAGGTCCCTAAATGCAGATTTTCCCGGGCAATGTGTGTCCTGATCTCTTGAAAACTGGTGCCAAATATGTTGATTGTGGATCCAAGTAAGATGAAGTTGTTGACAGTTTCAATCTTTTTCCATATAACATGATGTTGTCTGTTGGTCCAGTGATAAAAATTTGTGTTTTCTTGACATTGGGATACAATCCATGTTGAAGGCTGTATTCTTGATCTTCTGCAACAAGTGTTTCAACCTCTCCTCCCTCTCAGCAAGCAAGATTGTGTTATCTGCATAACATAATTTATTGATGAGTCTTTCTAGTATCCTGGAGTCTAGCATCTCAGATAACTTTTTCAGCATACAGATTGGATAGGTATTGAGAAAGAATACAACCCTGATGTATTCTCTGTCCACCATGGGTAAACATTGTGGCATTTGACACACCAGTGGCATAGCTTTCAGTATCACAGCAACCCATAATTCGGGTTCTTAGGAGGGGTTATTCCTTGGAGAAAGACATCATGCTTGGAAAGGTGGTGGTCAGCAAAGGAAAGGAAGATCCTCAATAAAACAGATTGACACAGTAATTATAACAGTGGACACAAGTACGTCAGAGATTGTGAAGATGGCACACAATACAGAAGGGTTCAGATCCATTGTTCATGGGATCACTGTGAGTGGTAGTCATTTCCATAGCACCTAACAACAGTAACACCTTCATGATTGTTGATAATCCTTCAGTTTTTTTGTGTATGTGTGGTCATTGTGTATTTTCAATGAATTCTAACTTGGGGGCTCACCTACCAATGCTACACTTTTTGTGATCCATAGCTTCCATCATAAATTTTTTTAAAGTGATCACCGAGTCTTCCTTCTTAGTTTGTGTTAGACTAGAATTCCCACTGAAATCTGTATACAGGATCAATCCTGCTGATAGCTGGAATACTGATGGCAGAGCTTCCAATACTACTGTCTACAGAATGTCATATTGATAGGTAAGTAGATGTAATGTGTAGAAGGGTAAAAAAGGTTGAGATTTTGGTTTGAAAAGTCTAATATAAAATGTAGTGGTAATCAAGCAAAGTAATATCTGACACTATCACAAAACAATTCATATTCTGCTATAACAGTAAGGACAACAATGAAACAAACATTTTCATGTCAAAACAATAACTCTTCTCCATAAGAATGTGGAAACATAAAAAAATTTAAAAAAGAATGTGGAAACATCTCACTACGGAGGTATATTATTAAGGAATTGGTCTAGAATGTAACTGAGTGAGAGAATATAAAGTTTTTGCATAAAATCAGGGTTGTGGTTTGGTTTTTTCCCCCCCTAAAGATAAAGGTAAGAAATGAAAACAAATAGGATCAAAGAAATGGACATACTAAGCGTGTATTCCAAATTACAGTGTACTCTAGGGGGTATTTTAAAAGTTAAGTTTTACAGTCATTGGAATATGGAAGTGAAATATACACAAGAGGTAATAAACTCATTACTGAAGAGATAGAACTAACTGAAAATAGAAATGAGATCAGAGAATGTCTATACATAAAGTTGATTTGTGGAAAATTGATATGTAATGTATTACTAAGGGAATATAATAAATGTTCAAGGTAGATCAATGTCACGGAAAGTAAATACCATGCTTTTCCATAAAATATCATGCTCTATGGTCAACTGATTTAATATAGTATGGCATTTCATAAATTCTTATATTTAATTCATGAATTCAACAAGATAATTCAAGTCCCAGTGAGACTTTTCAGATTATTTATCCAGTTTAGCAATCTACATCATTTATATCAAAAGGGAAATAGCTGTATCTTCATTGGACTGTATGCTCTAAGCCAAAAACAATGCAAATTACAGAAGAAAACCCGTTCCTTTTTGAAAGTTGAAAGATTTTTATAAAAGGTACAGGTTAACTAAGTAAACAAAATATTTTCAGAAGAAAAGAACAAAAAGAAGTCAACTTTAATTGATACCCAATTGTTATAACATTTCATTAATTAAATAATTATACATTTAGGCGTAAGATTAGAAAATATCATTTTTCATAAGCAACTAGATGTCATTAGTGGCTCTGACATAGTGAACTGACATAGATGACTAAAAAAACATACATTTGGGTCATGCTGCTCTACCACAATAGTTCAAATACACACTAAAAAAAAATAAAATAGAGGGCGCTCTGGTAGCCTAGTGGCAAGAAGCTGCCCTATAGTCCCAGAGGTGAACGATTCAAATCCACCACCAGAAGGAGGGACAATCTCCTCCTGTACCAGTCAGATCCAATTTGATGGTACACATACATAAAACCATAATTTTTTTTAAAGTAGAATGAAAAATTATATGTAAAAAGGTAAAATATAATTGGGGAGAGTAAGGCAAACACAATTATTCTGGAACAACAAGGGCTGTAATTATTATCTATTTTATTCCCTGCTGTATGTCATTATCTAAAGCCATGTAGTACATCATAAGAGCTCAAATATTTGTTAAATAAATTAATGGATACATTTTCTCTGAATACTAAGAATATCATCATCTGTTAATGCCTTTCTCTAAAAAGATTAAAGCCAAGCAATTTACAAAATTTTTTCTAATTTATTTTTGTATAATGTAGAGAGGGTAATTATTTTGCAACTATTTTTCAAAAGTGCAAGTAATCAGCTTAATCATCATTAAACCATTTGTGACCATAGTTATTCTTCAAACTTTATTATGCATGTGAATTATTAAAATTTGTTCCAAATGCGAAGATAAGATTTCCACTGTTGCACTATATATGCTAACTTCCAGCAAAAGAAACTTGGAAAATAAATATAAGATAAAATAATAAGGCAGTGAATCAAAGTGAGATCTTTTTTATCCAATATTGCGGGTACATGGCTTGAAAATACTATTTTAAAAGAGCCTTAAAAAGGATGGGGAAATTAAGCATATTATCCAAGGTTTAGAGATTAGAAAATTGAGCTTCTGAATTATCTGTCCTTTGCTTGAACTCAAAGATTAGAAAATATGCTACATCACACAATTTCAAACTAATAAGTTGGATATAATAAAAATTGACTATGTAAAATAATCAGTCCTTATTTTCAGTTTTATCTAAGCTTTGAAAGGATTATTATTCTAAAAAAATGTGGAAGTGATAAAACAAATCTGAATTCCTTTCTTTGGGCCTTTTATCTGTTGAGGGCATAGCCTTACAGGTGATTGTTCTATTTGCTTAAAATAGTCATCTTTTATAACAGTTCTAATAAAGGCCATAACCTACTTGCACAGTCTCTGAGAAAACTTCTGAACAATTAAGCAAGAAAATTATCTCGATTTTTCAGATACAATAAAAAGCCTTTGTTATTACCACAGTTTCACTAAAAAAGAGATAAAATTATTTGTTTTAACAGCAATATATTATGCATTTGCCTCACTGTAACAGACATTTACAACATGACAATTGTTCTTTCAGAATACAAGAAGGATATTGATCTACCTCAAGCACAGCTTTTATCCTTTTAATTCCATAGTTTAAAACCTATAAGAGACCCCCAGTTGCCAACAGGTAAAATATAAATTCCTTAGCATGATATCCAGTCTATTAATTAGGGTGGAGATTCATGAAAGCAGCACTGAATTATTTAAGGACCCTTCCCTTTCAGAAGAAAGAGTGTGGAACAAGAATAAGAGCAAAGAACCTAGAAACAGGTGTGTTCAATGGGTTCTCATATTGGAGAAAGTATATTTTTTAAAGATCTCTAGGAAATTCTGATAAATTTCCTTATAAAGTATCACCTCATTCTCCGACTTACACTTTTTCTAAACAAGTCTTTCATTTTTCTCATGCCTCAGTTCATACTGTGCTTCCTCTCAGAGGGAACTCCAGTGACTTAGTGGTAAGGAATTGTGTTTTCAGCTCAAAGGTACATGGTTTGAACACACCAGATGCACCAGCTTTTCTGTGAGAGAAAAATAAGCAGTCACCTCCTAGGCGATTAACTGCCTCTGAAAACCCATTAGAGGATCAACTCTGAGTCAAATTCTCAATCGATGGTACATCAGCACAACAAGCAGCTCATCTACCTGATATTGCCCAGCACACATATGCCCATTCTTCATTTCTTTTCAATCTATTTGTCCACTTGTGAAGTTCACGACAAATTCAACAAAATAACTTAACCATGAAAGTTTTCAGGTCTGAAAGAAATCATGAAAAATTCTCATTTAGCACTTTTATAGGAGATGAAGTAAAAAAATAGTATTACTGATATTGTTAAGTTTCCATTTCAGCTGATTTTATCCACAACTCTTGTGGTCAAATGAAAAATTCTATTTTTCTAGTGAACTGTCATTCAAGAAAACATTTTTAGAATATTTGTGAAAGTGATTTCAGAAAGCACAATACATTTTTTATTATTTTACTGTGTTTTAGGTTACTGTTTACATGGAAAATTAGATTCTCTTCAGTAATTCATATACAAATTGTTCCATGACATTGGTTACAGCCTCTGTAATGTGCTAGCTCTACTGTCATTTTTATTTTACATGCCCCATTTACAACCCGTTTTTCCGCCCCTCCTTGTCTTCTCGTTTTTTTGCTTTGAGGTACATACGTGGTCTCTTATAGTTGACTGTTTTTTGATTGATTTATTTTGTGTTCCATCTATTATTTGGCTGAAAGATAACTCCAGGAATGGCTTCAATTCCAAGTTAAAAGGTATCTTCAGGTGATAATCACTTTGGGCTTCCTCTAGTTTTTATCAGTCTAGGAATTCATTCTTTAAAAAAAAAATGGGCTTTGGTCTACATTTCTCCCACACAAAGTGAATCTTCTAAAACACTTATTCTTTCTATTTTTATTCTTTTCTTTGTCACTGTGCCAGTATTTTATCATTTGGCAATTTTTAGACACCTGAGGTGTAGAATGGTTGAACATTCAGCTGTTTACTGAAGGTCAGTGGTTTAGTGAAGGCCAGCAACTCTGTCAAGAAATAATGAAGTAAAAACAGCTATGAGATATAACTTCATCCAAGTAACAAATAACAAATAACAGCAAATAACAAATGCTGGCAAAGATGTGGAGAGACTGGAATACATATGCACTGCTGGTAGAAGTGTAAAATGGTGCAACAACTATGGAAGGTGGTATGGCACTTTCTCACAAAGTTGGAAATAGAAATACCATTTGACCCAGCAATTCCATTACTAGGAATATACCCTAAAGAAACCAGAGCCACCACCTAAATGGATATATGTACACCAATGTTTGTGCTGCATTATTCACAATAGCAAAGATATGGGAGAAACTAGAGTGTCCATCAATAAGTGAATAGATAGAAAAACTATGATATAAGTCAGAATAGCAAAATTTAACAGAACAGCAAGCAACAAATGCTGGCGAGGTTGTGGAAAAACTGGAACCCTTATTCACTGCTGATAGGAGTGTAAAATGAATGGTGCAACCACTGTGGAAGGCGGTATGGTGCTTTCTCAAAAAGTTGCAAATAGAGATACCATTTGACCCAGCAATTCCACTACTGAGAATATACCCCAAAGAGACC
>NW_006399852.1:6087755-6131867 GCF_000299155.1 Elephantulus edwardii
CTTCCATCTTCTTTTAGTACTTCCTGGATCATTTAACATTCTGCCGAAAGCATCCTTAATTATAGCAACTCGATGTTTGAATTTGTTCTTCAGTTCCTTGAGCTTAAGCTATGCTGAGCTTCAGAAGAACAAAACTGAAGAACATCCAAGGGTACATCTGTTAATTGAAATAAATCAATTGGCAACCGATGGATTCCTGTGGCCTTATTTTTAAGCTATTTCCGTCAATGCAGCTTCTACTTCCTCATTCATTACCATTGGCTGCTATTTATACGGTACTTTCTGAAATTTTTCAATGTCAATCAATTCTTTCAGGTATAGTGATTCTGTATATTCTCTCCATCTTCTTTTGATGTTTTCTGGATCATTCAATTTATAGTCCATACCATCTTACAATAATGTGACTCGAGGCTTAAATTTGATTTTCAGTTCTCTTTGCTTAAGAAATGCAGAGCAATTTCTTCCCTTTTTAATCTCTAATTGTAGCTCTCTACAGGTTCCACTAATACGTTGCTTTGTTCCTCTGCAGCTGCCCTTTGAAATAATAATACCCTTAAAATGCAAATTAAAATAAATAGAAATAGGACATCCGAATTCCCGCAGCAATAGAAATACTGATGCTACAAGATATACCAGTGTTAACAATCATTAAGTTGAATATAAAGATGTCTCACAAATATAAAAAAAGATTTTTAGGTATGTAATGTTGTTGTTGTTGTTGACTGCCTTCGAGTCGAGCATGACTCATAGTGACCCTATGAACAAAAAACCTGAAGCCCCTCTATGACTATCAACATTTATCAAAGTTCAAAAAGTTTCTGGAGGCATGTTGCTTAGGAAGTGGATGCCACTCCTGCTTCCAAATTAGCAATATCTATCTATCTATCTATCTATCCATCCATCCATCAGTCCACACACATTTACAACGGGTAGATCTCCTGCCAAAAAGCTCTTTAAAATATTAAATAATGGGGTTGGATGGAGACTAGAAGGATGGGTTCATTAATGTATACTGCATTTAAACAGATGGAGAAAACTGCTTAAGAGGAAAAATTATTAGGGATTTTTGCCATGACAGCGGTCCAGAGCAAAGGCTGTATGGTGGAGTGGACCTGGGGGCAGGGATTGTAAAACAAGGAAAGAATTTGTCTTTTACTTTTCCAAGAGGGTAGTGCACTAGGGGGGAGGGTTGGGAGACAAGAAAAGTGCAACAGTGAATGAATGGAAATCCAAAGTCTCTGTAAATTTTCATTTAAATTAATAATAAATTTAAAACAAAAGAAAAAAGTATTAAATAATGAAGATGTCACTTGAAGATTAAAGAATGCCAGATTCAAGGCATTGTATTTTTAACTATCTTATTTGTCCAGGAAAAGCTGGACAATGCCTATGGAGAACAGAAGAAAACATATACCTTTGAATTATAGTGCTGGTGAAGAATACTGAATATAATATATATATTGAATATACATGCACTGCTAGAAGAACAATGTGATTTAAGTTAACATGACAAGACTTGTGAAGTAGAGGATCAGTGAAAGAGAAGACTCTCAACAATACAGACTGACACAGGGACTGCTATACAGGACTCTGAGGATGACACAGGATAAAACAGGGTTCCATCCTGTCAGATACAAGGATGCTTATGAATCATAGCTCTTCTTTAATTGAACTTCTGACTCTGCTCAAAAGATAAAATGTTGGTGACTTTAGAAAAAGGGGAAAATATTAGAACAACATCACTGAGCATCATCATCTTCAACCCAGTACTCGTTTTAATATAAATACTGGTTTGGGTCTAACTCCTCTAAGTATCCTCTATATACTGTGATTCAATCATCGGCATGTCATCAGGAGGGGTCAGGCCCTGAAAAAGGCTATCATGCTTATATCCTCAATGGAATGAAATGGCAGGGACTGAAACGATGGTCTTCAGAACAGCAGAGATTGTGAGGATGAAGGAGGACCAGGCAGGGCTTCTTTCCATCACACATAGTGGTCATGAGGAGTTAGAGTCAACGCTATGGTTTCAAATTAACAATAGAGCCTTCCTGGTCTGTCTCCTTTTATTCAATAGGAAGTTACAAAAACACGGTAGGCACTTGGTCACTTTCCATTTCCAAACTCTGTAAAACGTAAAAAAAACCATGAAATAAATATAAAATAGCATCAATATAGTCTATAATTTTTATGCCCACAAGGAAGATATTCATTCTATCATCTCTCTGACATAAAACTACAGATCTCTTTGATGAGCTTAAATAAAAGGAAATCAAACTTGTGTTTGTCATACTAACAGGAATACTAATATGTCTACCGAGCAAGAAGACAAGTTTGAGTCAAGTGTGGCAGCAAAATTGGGGGTCACAGGTATTCCTGAAGTTGAAGATGTAGAAAAAGATAAAACCAGGAACAGTTCTAAGTGTATACATGAAACACTTTCTTAGAGCTAGAGAAACAGAAGAAGAGAGATGTAAATCAAAACAACTATGAGATATCATCTCACCCCATTAAGAATAGCAAAATTTAACAGAACAGCAAGCAACAAATGCTGGCAAGGTTGTGGAGAAACTGGAACCCTTATTCACTGTTGGTGGAAGGGTAAACGGTGCAACCACTGTGGAAGGCGTTATGGTGCTTTCTCAAAAAGTTGCAAATAGAGATACCATTTGACCCAGCAATTCCACTACTGAGAATATACCCCAAAGAGACCATAACTGACATCCAAGCAGATATATGCACAGCTATGTTTATTGTGGCTTTGTTCACAATAGCAAGGAGTTGGAAACAACCAGGTGCCCATCAACAAACAAATGGATAGAGAAGCTGTGGTATATTCACACAATGGTGTGAATTCACACTATGCTGCATTGAAAAACAAGGAGCTAAAAAAAAACAAATAAGGAACCCATGCAATATTTTCAAAATGGGAGACTGAGAAATATGGGTTCAATAATGTATACTGCACTGAAACAGATGAGGGAGAAAACTGTTTAAAAAGGGATATGTGATTAGGTGTTTTTGTCATGATGGGAGTCCAGAGTGAAGGCTGCATAGTGGAGTGGACCTTGGGGAGGATTTGTAAAACATCAAATAATTTTTCTTTTACTTTTCCAAGAGGGTAGTGTACTAGGAGGGAGGGTTGGAAGGGGAGAAAAGTGCAAAAATGAACAAATGGGAATTTAAAAAAAATCAATATGCTATGTAAATTTTCACTCAAATAATAATAAAACATTAGAAAAAAACCTTATGGTATAGTCACACAATGGAATATTACACAATATTATACAATTTAGGTGACCCTGGAGGACTTTATTTATGCTGAGTGAAATATTTCGGTCACAATAAAACAAATATTGCATAACACAACTGTTATGAAACAGGACTGGCCTGAGGAGTTGGGTGGAAATTAGGAAAAGAGGGGATAGCTTATGAACTGATAGTTCATTGGAACCAATGAAAGGAAAAACTACTTAAAAGGAATATGTGTAGGCTTTATTTGCATGACAATTGTCCAGAATGAGAGGTACATTGCAAAGTGGACTGGGGGAGGGGTGGGAGAAAGGGAGGAAATTGTGCAGCATTCAATGATTTTTTTTTAAAGTGAACTAGGGAGGGGTAGTGAGGAAAATGTGCAACAACAAGTAAATAAAAATTCAACTTTTCTGTAATTTTTCATTAAAATCACAATAAAAAATAATGGAAAGAGTTGAGCAGTAGCTTAGGAAGCACAAATCAAGAAGACCAAGACAAGTATTATAATGAAATGTGTGAAGATTAGGAGTTAGAAAACTAGAAATTAAGGACATATTCAGTTTTTATCACCATCAATTGAAAATATTCAAGACTACACCAATATTTGGGCATGCCAGAATTGTAAAATACTGTAATGTCTAGCCATGCCTGCAGGCTAAGGGCTAGTGTGTGGTGAATCTCCATCCAAGCTAACCTTAGGATGGCCTCTCGTTTCTTGAAGAGGGACACACACGTATAGAACACTAGGGGCTCTTCCAGCTTTCTTTTCATCCCAAGTGGGTGTCAGCAAAGGGGACTTGCCAGATGAATTGGGGGTCTCTGGCCCAAAATCCACCAGCATTTGGTTGCTATGAAGCTGAACACCGTGACACTGATGTGTCAAATGTGATAATGGTTACTCACGGCAGACAGTGTTTGGTGGAGCTCCCCAATTAAAATAAGCTTGGAAGCAGGAGGGGCATCCACTTCTGAAATAGCTTGCCAGAAACCCTATGAATCTGGAGAAAGGATGAATGTTATGCAAATGTTCAGGTCTTTCGTTCATAGGGTTGCTATGAGTCGCCTATGACCGGACACCACTTAACAACAGCAACAATTGAAAATATTCAAGTATTGGGTTGCAATATTGAAAGATTCCACAGATAAAATACTGAATGATGAAGGAAGCATACACTCTACCTATATCTATCTCATCTCTATCTCTATCTCTATATCTATATCATCTATAGCTATATCTATATCATCTATATCTATATCATCTCTATCTCTATATCTATCTATCTACCTATCTATATATATATGTATATATAACAATTTTGTATTCAAACTAATATAAACAAAAATACTTTTTAAAAGAGGAGACATAAGGGATGCATAGATTCAGTGTACCAAAATGAACAGGTTGACTGGACCATTTTAGGAAGGAGCATATATGATGAAGAAACAATGATATTGAAGAAAGAAGTACAAGCAGCACTGGAAACATTAGCAAAAACTAAGGCTCCAAGAATTGGCATAATTCTAGGTGAGGTGCCTCATCAAACAATTGCAGCTCTAGGTCTGCTCACTTGTCTATTCTAAGAAGTTTGGAATTCATACCTAACCAATTGGATGAAAAAGATCCATAATTACGCTTCTTACAACGCACACTGGACAGAATATGAAAATCATCAAACAGTACTATTAATACAAGTAAACTCTTGCTGAAGATAACAACAACAAAAAAGCTAGAAATTCCCAGAAATTTTAATTGGATTCAGAAACACTGTGGAATAAGAGATATCAGTGCTGATGTCAGATGTATTTTAGATTAAAACAGAGAATATCAGAAAGATGTTTCATTCAAAGGCATTGGATTATGTGAACCATAATAAATTATTAATAACATCGAGAAGAACTGGAATTCCAGAATGCTTAATTGTGCTCTTGTGAAACCTATATGTAGATTACGAGTAGTCATTCAAACAAAATTAAGGGCTGCTACACAGTTTAAAATTGGAAATGTGTGTGCCAGGGTTACTCCTTTGAAGCAAAGATGGGAGACTTTGTTTCATATACTTTGCCATGCTACCTAAGTAATTGTCTGTGGGTGACAACATACTTGGAAATAAAAAGAGAGAAAGCAACAATTTTGAAGACCTTAAATTAAATGGATTGAAGCACAGCTCATTTTTGATCAAGGGTTTCACTCTGTTGTACACAAAATTGTTATAAATTAATCAATTCTGTATCATCTCATAACACTAATAAGAGGGAAATATTGAATGAAGCAAGAATCATCAGAAGAAGATGCAGGGAATACACAAAATCAGTGGACCAAAAGAATTAATAGATGTTGAAATATTTAAAAGATAGGAAATAATCAGGAACAAATAGCAGTGGGGAAAAAAGTGCAAGCTGCACTGAAGGCATAGATGAAACAAGACTCAAAAACTGATGGGACATTAACAGAAAGTTTTCATCAAGCAAATGGAGCTGGGGAGGTGCTCACTTCTCTATGCCAAGAAGTTTGCAGAACAGCCACTTAGCCAATCAACTGGAAGATATCCGTATTTGTGCCCATTTCAAATAGAGGTGATCCAAGAGCAGGCAGAAATTATATAACAATGACAATAATATCACACATAAGTAAAATGTTGGAAAGAATAATTAGAAAATGACTGGAGAAAAACACACTGAAACTGTCAGAATCCATGACGGATTAAGAGAAGAATATAAAAAGTATTGCTGACAACAGATGGATCTTAGTCAAAAGCAAAGAACAATAAAAATATGTTTACCTGTGTTTCGGTGACAAAGCAAAAGTATTTTATTGTGTGGATCTTAACAAATTGTGGAAAATATTGAGAAGAATGAGAATTCCACAATTTGCTGTGTACATGTGGAATTTGAATATAGATGAAGAAGCAATGATTTTGACTCAGTCGTTAGACCCTGGGAGGCTTGAATTGACCCTGGGAGGCTTGAATTGTGCATGAGTGCCAGATTTCCTTTCACGTGCTTTTAAAAAGAAAAAGAAGCAGCAATGATTCAAACCAAACAAGGGAACGCTGGATAGGTTAAAATCAGGAAAGATAAGTGTCAGTGTCTTATCTATGTAATCTGCATGCTAAGTAAATAACTTAAAAAGCTGAAGTATATAAAGAACATGTACATAGAATTGGAAGAAGTCTAATTAACAGTTTGAGATGATTAGATGACACAACTTTGCTTGCTGACAGCAAAGAGTACGTGAAGTACTCACTGACAAAGGTCAAAGACTACAACTTTCTGAATGGATTACACCTCCATATTTCTTTTCAAAATCCTTATGACTAGACAAATAGATAACATCATGATAAATTGAGAAAGATCAAAGTTGCCAACTATTTCATTTTACTTGGATTTACAATCAGCATCCACAGAGACAGCAGTCAAAATAACAATGAGTAGGGTAAATACAGTGTAAGGGACTAGTTAAAGAGCAAAGATGTCACTTTGAGAATTAAGGTGTACCTCACCTGAGATGTGATATTTTTCTATTGCCTCATATGTATGTGAAAGATAGACAATGAATAAAAAAAGGAAGATCAAAGAGGAACTGTCCAAACAGAACAAGGAAATAGTGCTTGGTTTAAAATCTAAAAATGGATATGTTAGGGCTGTATCCTTTCTCTATTCCTATTCATTCTGAGTAAATCATTGGAGAAACTGAATTTAATGAAGAAGAAAGAGGCATCAGCATCAGAGGAAGATTCATCAACAACCTGTGTTATGCAGATGACACATCTTGCTTGCTGAAAGGGAGCAGGACTTCAAATCTGGCTGCAGATCGTAGACTTCAATATGGATTGAATATCTATATAAAGAAGATAAAATCCTCACCACTGAGCTAATAGGCAAAATCATCATAGCTAGAGAAACAACCTTTTGTACCAACAGTCCAGAAATTGAAAGATATATTATATTGGGAAAGACTGCTGTCAAGGATCTCTCCAAAATGCTAAGGAGCAATTGAGCAATTACGTAAGGTTAAAGACTAAATAACTTCAAACCCATGGTCCTTTTAATAATTTGCTATGCATCTGAGAGTTGCATAATGAATATGGATGATAAAAGAAAAACAATGCCTTTCAATTATGGTGTTGGAGAGGAGTACTACTAAAGAAAAAATAGGTCTTGAAGAAAGCGACACCAAGGTATTCTTTAGAGGCGAGAGTGGTGAAACTTCATTTCACATACTTTGAGCATGTTAGGAGGGGTTTTTCGATGGAAAAAGACATCATGCTTTGAAGGATAAATGAAGAAGAGGAAGACACTCAGAGATTGGTTTACACAAAGACTGTAACAATAGGCTCAAGTATGTCAGAGATTATGAGGATGGCACAGGACACAGCAAGGTTCAGATCCATTGTTCATAAGGTTGCTATGAGTCATACTCAACTCAACAGCTCTTATTAAGAACTAAGAAGAAAAGATGCCTTTGTATTTATAGACTACGAATACTGAATATACCATGAGCTGCCAGAAATATGTCTTAGGAAAAGTGCTGCCATAATTCTCTTCAGAAGCTAGGATAGTGAGCTTTTATATGACATAATTTGAGTTTATTATTAGGAGGGCCTAGTTCCTGGAGAAAGTCATCATGTTTGGTAAAGTAGAGGATCTGTGAAAAAGAAGAATCTCAGGAAGAAGGATTGATCCCTTAGTCTAACATGACTTGATTATTTCATCTTACTTGGATCCACAATCAATACACTTAGTACCAACAGTCAAGAGGTTAGGATATATACTGCACTGGGAGAGTATATAGTCAGGAACACCTCCAAATTATTGAGGAGCAGTGATATTAGTTTGAGGACTATGGTGCACCTGATTCAGTCACTTACTATGCTGCTGAGAGCTGGACAATGAATAAGGATTATAGAAGAAGAATTGATGCTTTTGAGTTGTAGTGTTGGAGATGAGTACTGAAGATCCCATGGACTTCCAAAAGAACAAACAGATATGTCTTGGAGTAGGTGCAGCCAGAGTGCTTCTTGGAGACAAGGATGGCCAAATGTCTTCTCACATACTTTGGGCATGTTGCTAGGAGAGGCTATTCCTTAGAAAGGGAAAGATGGCGGGGTGGTGAAAGAGAAGATGCTCAGTAAGGTGGATTGACACAGTGACTGTAGCAATAGGCTTGAGTGTGTCAGAGATTGTGAGGATGGCACAGGATAGGGCAAGTTTAAAATCTGTTTTTCATGTGGCCATTAGACTTACTTGACTCAGCAGCACCTAACAACAACACATCATCTTAGGTCTTCTGTATTAATTATCAAACTTTCATATGCCTGTTAAGCAACTGAAAATAACCACAGCTTGAATCAGGTATATCTTGGTTTTTAAAGTAGCATGCCTTTAATCATTAAAGAGGTGTTTGACAGCAAATTTGCTCAAGACAAATTAAAGTCTTTTGATTTCTTGATTGCTGCTACCATAGTTATTAGATCTAAGGAAAAGGAAATATTAGATACCATTGATATTAGATCTAAGAAAAAGAAAATATTAGATACCATTTATATTAGATCTAAGGAAAAGGGAATAATTTAACAACTTCAATTTATTCTCAATTTATTATGATGTGGTCTATTGGTCCAGTGATGAGTATTTTGGGTGTTTTGTTTTGTTTTGTTTGAGGGGTGGTGGTGTTAAGTTGGCTTTTTTTTTTTTAAAGTATTGCAGTTAGCCCCCTCTGGTCTCCAGAAACATTAACTGCAGAAATATGGTCATGCAAATCATCAACAGATGTGTGACTAGGATAAGATAAAGAGTGCTTCCCACATGGGGCAGCAAGACTTGAGGTGAGCAAAGACTTGTGGTAGCCAGATTTGAGGGACATTGGAGTAGACCTTGTGGTTGAGACCTTGGTGATGGTATTGGAGAAACCGGCAAAATGTGACTTTAGGCTTTTTGCATTTGTGCTGACCACAGTTAAAGGTTTTTGTTTTTCTTGCCAGTCATGATAGAAGGAAAAGATTCTGAATTGAAACTGGAGCCTGGACTAACTGAGAAATTGTGTCTTGAATTAAACTTGGACTTGTTTTGGTGGCACTCTGCCTCCCCCACTCTCCATCTTACTTCCCTATTAAAACCCATTGTTGGTACCATAACTATGAGTCTGTGAGTCAGCAATAAATAAACAGACCCCCTTGATGCTGTTGGGGCTTTATAGGCACCATGGGGCTGGGCTATGATCTCTTTATCTGCTTTCTGCTCTGAGGCACTGAGGAATTTTGCTGTTCTTACTTCCTCTGGCCCATTTAGAAAGAAGCTCGTAGTCCTATGCCCCCACGTCCCATTTTGTGCTCCTTAGACAGGGGGATCGAACCTCTGGTAGCCTAGTGATAAGGGGTAGTGCTGCCAACCCAAAGGCACATGAATCAAATCCACCAGCAGTTCTGCAGAAGAAAGATGGGCAAACTCCTCCCAGAGACTTACTGTCTCTGAAAACTTGCTGGAGGGTCAGTTATGGATTGGTTCTGACTTGACATATATAACAATCCACACTGAAGGCTGTAGTTTTTGATCTTCTTTAATAAGTGCAGCAAGTATTACACATTTTCTACTAGCAAGGTTATAATATCTGCAAAATGTAAATTGTTGACAAGTCTTCCTCTAATCCCAATGCCACATTCTTTTTCAGGTAATTCAGCTTTTCAGTTTATTTTGAGCATATAGATTCAATCTAGTGAAAGAATAAAAGCCTAATGTAATTTTTCCCTAATTTTAAAACAGTCCGTTTTCCTTCATTTTAAAGAACCAAATCCTAGTTCATAATCAGGTTCTTCATGAATCTACATAAATATTCTGGAATTGACTTTATTCTCAGTTTTATTCACAATTTATTATGATCCACATAGTCAAGCATTTTGGGGTAATCAATGAAATACAAATATTGTCTGAAAAGGTCAATACAATTCTGTTGGATCATTTCTTTTGGGATAGGCAAAAATATAGACCACCTCCAGTCAGTTGATCAAATAACTCTTTTCCAAATTTCATAACTCCGACTTTGGTTCTTGTGGATTGGATTAGATTTTCATTAGCTTCAGTTTGAAATTGCATATGAGTGGCTCATGATTTTTTCCACAATCAACACTTGGCCTCGTTTTCACAACTGATACTGAGCTTCTCCAATGATTTTTCCCACAGATCTTATATAGTCCATCGATGAGGTCAAATAATTGGCAAAAAACAAGGCCCAAGGAATTGATGGCCTACTAACTGATGTATTTCAACAAACAGAGGCTATCTTGAACATGCTTACCAGGTTATGCCAAGAAATCTGGAGGACAGTCCCCTGGCCAACTGACTGGAAAAGATCCATATTTATTCCCATTCTAAAAGATGGTGATCCAATAGAGTGTGGAAATAATTGAATAATAATATTAATATCATACACAGAGCAGGGAGACAAGGGATGGTTCAAAATCAAGAAAGGGGTCCATCAGGGATGTATTCTGTCTCCATACCTTTTCAATCTTTATGCAGAACAGATCATCCGAGATGCTGGGCTGTATGAGGAGGAATGTGGCATCAGGATTGGTGGAAGAATCATCAACAACCTGTGTTATGCAGATGACACAACCCTACTCACTGAAACTGAGGAGGACCTGAAGCAGTTGCTGCAGAAGGTGAAGGACTTCAGCCTTCAATATGGACTGAAGCTCACCATCAAGAAAATAAAGATTCTCACCACTGGGCCAATTGGCAGCATCAGTATGGATGGTGAAGGGGTAGAGATAGTTAACAGTTTTTGTTTACTTGGTTCCACAGTCAACACTCTTGGTAACAGCAGCCAGGAAATCAGGAGATGAATTGCATTGGGAAAGTCAGCTCTGAGGGACCTCTCAAGAGTACTGAAGAGCAACAACATCAGGCTGGAGACTAAGGTGTGCCTGATCCAGGCTATAGTCTTTGCAATTGCGTGCTATGCATCGGAGAGTTGGATAGTGAATAGGGATGATAGAAAGAGAATTGATGCCTTTGAGCTGTGATGCTCGAAAAGAGTGTTGAATATACCATGGACTTCTAGGAGAACAAACAGGTTTGTCCTGGAGAGGGTGAAGCCAGGATGCTCTGGAGTCAAGGATTCTGAAGTTTTGTCTGACATCCTTTGGGCAGGTTGCAAGGAGGGACTGGTCCTTGGAGAGGGACATCAGGTTTGGCAGAGTGGAGGGATGGAGCAGGAGAGGAAGATTCTTGATGAGATGGATCGATTCTGTGAGTGGAGGGGTGGGAATGAGTGTGTTTGAGATGGCAAGGTTGGCACATGATAGAATGGCATTTAGGGCTCTTGTACATTGGGTTGCTATGAGTTGCAAATGGCTCGATGACACATAACAACAACAACATCACATGCAAGCAAGATCCTGATGAATATTATCCAAAAATGATGAGAATAGTTCTAGATAGGAAGAATCAATATAGTGAAAATGACAATCTAAATACAGTTAACAAATTCATTTTTCAAACAGAAAAGACAATTGACAAGTTTGTTTGGAAATGAAAAAAACCCTTCAAATAAGCAAAGTACTTCTGAAAAACAAGAATGAGGTGGGAGGCATAGCACTCTCTGATCTAAAAAACTGTGGCAAATTTACATGATGGAATACTAATAGGCATCACTCTTCTAAGTGATTATAAAACATGGGAGAAACTGGATAGCATTATGGTGTGAAGCCCATACTATAACAATAGAAGATGTGTACAAAACTCCAAAGGGGAAAGGGAGGATGGTACAGGTCTGAGGGTGGAGAGGGGAGAAAAAAAAATCACAAAGTTGCAGAGTTTGGTGAGCAGAGAAAGAAGATGAAGGAATTAGAAAAGATCCAGTGTGGATCTGAAGAGGTGGGGTAATGGTCAACACGAATCAATGGTGATTAATTTTACAAACTACAATCTACGGGAATGATTATATGAAAAACAAGGTAAATAGAGGAATGTGTGAAACACTATGTATATAAATGAAACACAATGTATACAAATTTTGTATGCAAACCAAAATAAAAATATTTTTTAAAAAAATCCTACTACACAGCTATAATAACTAAACAGCCTGGTACTGGTACAATCAATGACAGATACATAGATCAATAGAATAGAATTGAGATCCCAGAGATTAACCCATCTACCTATGGTCAGCTTTCAATTTAACAAGGAAACAAAGTCTATCAAATGAAGAAACAACAACCATTCAACAACTGGTGCTGACAAAAATTGAATTCTACCTGCAGAAAGCTGAAGCAGGATCCACATCTCACACCATACATCAAAATTAACTCAGAATGTATAAGAGACTTACGGGTAAAAGGTCAAACCCATAAAGATCATCAAAGACAAAAAGGGACCAAACTTAGAAGGCCTTGCCTATCGTATAAAGAAGCTGGCAAATATAGCCAGAAATGCACAGTCAGTAGAAAATGACATCAATGAATGGGACCTTCTGAAAATTAAATCTTGTGTGCATCAAAAACTTTTTCTAGTAGGGTGAAAAGAAAACCGACTAACATTTGGCAATGACATATCAGACAAGTGTCTCATAACTAGATTTTACAGAATACAGGGCATCAACAACAAAAAGACTGGTCGCTCAATTACAAAATGAGCAGAAGACATGGGAAGATTTTTCACAGAGGAAGCTATTCAGACGGCCAACAGATATATGAAGAAATGCTGAAAATCACCAACAATAAAACAAATGCAAATCAAAACCACAATGAGATACCCTGTAGTAGTGACAAGGTTTAATAGGACAGCAAGTGATAAATGTTGGAGAGGATATGGAAAGATTGGAACATTCATACACTGTTGGTGGGATTGTCAAGTGGTACAACCATTCCGTAAGGCAGTTTGGCATTTCCTTTAAAAGCTGAACACAGACATTCCATATGGCCCAGACACAAATGGAGATTTTGTACACTGATGATCATAGCAGAGTTATTCACAATAGCAAGTAAATGAAAACAGCTCTAATGTCATTCAACAAACAGACTGAGAAATCATGGTATAGTAACATGATAAAATAGGAGACACTCAGGAACAATGATTTTGAAAAATATTATATAACTTGAGAGAGGCTGGAGAGAATTATACTGAGTGAACTAAGTCTCATAAGGACAAATACTGTATAAAATTATTATTGTAAAAATAGAAGGATAACTAAATGTGTAAAAAAAGTCCAAGAGAAGGGGAAGGAGGAAGAGTTGGAGGATGGGGATGGGAGAGAATCGCAAGATCTCAGAGTTTGATGGGCAGAGGGAGAAGATGAAGGAATTAGGAATGACCCAGTGGGGATCTGAAAAGGCATGGTAATGGCGGGCGTAGATCAATGTTGGTTAATTTCATAAAACACAACGTGTGGGAATGATCATATGAAACACGAATGAAAGAATATATGAAACATAATGCATATAAATGAAACACAATGTATTAATTGTATATGCAAACTAATATAAAATAAAAATAATTTTGAAAATTTAAATAAAAGATTGGTGGTGGTGTTATGTGCCACCATGTAGACTACTGTATATACAACCTTCTGAAACGGTTATGTGTAGCTAAATTCTTTTTGGTGCAGTGATTCTGTATATTCCCTCTATCTTCTTTTGATGTTTTACCTAATTGAGATTTTGCCTAAAAATTCTTGGATTTGTTCTACCTAATTGAGATTTTGCCTAAAAATTCTTGAATTTGTTCTTCAGTTACAGTACCCTTTCCTGATTAAGAAACTCAGCAAAATTGGAATAGAAGGGGATTTTGAAGGAAAAAAAAGAAATAAAACTAAAAGAAGAGGATTTT
This sequence comes from Elephantulus edwardii, assembly GCF_000299155.1. Taxonomy (NCBI): domain Eukaryota; kingdom Metazoa; phylum Chordata; class Mammalia; order Macroscelidea; family Macroscelididae; genus Elephantulus; species Elephantulus edwardii. The sequence continues at coordinate 6,101,835 of NW_006399852.1, forward strand.
GGAAGCATAGGGAAAATACATATGCAAAACAAAGATCCAATATCTTTCTCAATGGAGAAAGACTAAAAACATTTTTCTTGTGAACAGGGACCAGACAAGAATGCCCACTGTCACCACTTCTATTTAATATTCTATTGCAAGTGCTTGCTAGGGCAATACAACAAGAGAAGAAAATGAAAGGCATCCCAATTGTCAAAGAGATGTTGCTTTATGCAGATAATATAATAGTGTACACAGAAAACCCCAAAGGCTCAACAAAAAACTGTTAGAGCTAGTACAGTAATTTAGTAAAGTGGCAGTATATAAGTTTAATATTCAAAAATCAGTGGGATTTCTCTATAGAAACAAAGAGAACTCAGAGAAGAAAATCAAGAAAGCAGTATCATTTACAAGAGCCAAGCACAAATTGAATACTTGGGAGAGAACCTCTCTAGAGACATAAAAGACTTATACAAGGAAAAATAGAGAACATTTCTGTGAGACACATTAAAAGACCTAAATAAATGGAAAACTGTACCCTGTTCATGGATAGGAAGACTCGGTATTGTGAAAATGACAATTCTACCAAAAGAAATCTATCTGTTCAATGCAATCTCAATCTAGATACTAAATTCATTTTTCAAGGAGATCAAAAGGAAAATTTTCAAGTTTATTTAGAGAAGAAAGAGACTCCAAATAAGCAAAGCTCTTCTGAAAAAACAAAAATGAAGCAAGAGGCAAAGCACTCCCTGATCTCAAAACCTATTATGCAGCAGTAGTAACCAAAACAGCATGGTACAAGTACAATGACAGGCACATAGACCAATGGAACAGAATAGAGAACCCAGAAATAAACCCAACTATCTATGATCAACAGATATTCAACAAGGAAATGAAACCTATTAAGTGGAGAAATGACGACCTTTTCAACAGATGGTGCAGGCAAAACTGGGTGCTACCTGCAGAAAGCTGAAACAGGATCCACATCTCACACCACACACAAAAATCAACTCAAGGTGGATCAGACACCTGGAGATAAAGCCAAAACCATAACATTCATAAGAGACAAACTTGAATCAAGCTTAAAAGGCCTGTTGTAGTTGTTGTGTGCATAGAGTGAAAGATGACCCATAGTTGACCCTAATAACACAGGAGGAGATTGCCCAACCTTCTCCCATGGAGCAGCTGGTGGCCTCCAACCATGTGCCTTTGGGATTGCAATGCAGTTTCTTGCTATAAGGCCACAAAGAGCTCCCCAGAAGGCCTAGCCTATGGTACAAAGAGACTGCCACATACAGCCAGAAATGCACAATCTGAAGAATGGAAGCTCCTAAAGATTAAATCTTGTGCTCATCAAAAACTTTTCTCAACAAGGTGAAAAGAAAACCTACTGTCTACAAAGACACATTTGGCAATAACTTCTCAGACAAAGGTAACAAAAGTTTACAGAATACTCCTGGGCCTCCAGGAGAAAAAGACTGGTAACACCATTGAAAAATGAGTAAAAGACATAGAAAGGCTTTTCACAGAGGAAGACATTCAGATTGCCAACAGACACATGAAGAAATGCTCAAAATCATTGGCAATAAGAGAGATGAAATAAAAACCACAATGAGATGTCATCGTACCCCAGTGGCAGTGACAAAGTAGCAGGACAGCAAGCAACAGATGTTGAAGAGTATGTGGAGAAGCAAGAACTCTCATACACTACTGGTGGCATTTTAAAATGGTACAATCACTCTGGAAAACATTTTGGTGTTTCCTCAGAAAGTTGAACACAGAAATTATGTATGACCCTGCTACTAGGAATATACCCCAAGGAAATTCAAACTGAGATGCAAACAGAGATCTCTACACCAAAATCCATAGCAGCATTTTTCACCATTGCAAGATCACAAAATATCCAACTACAACTGAGTGGATTGAGAAATTGTGGTACAGTCACACAATGGAATATTATAAAAGCTATTCCACGATGCTGGGAAGGATGGAGGGTTGGTGAAGGAGAAGACCCTCAACTATGTGAATTGACAAGGTGACTGCTGCAACGGGTTCTTGCGTGTCAGGAAGTGTGAGGGTGGCACAGGATAGAACAGGGTTCATGTCTTTTGTTCATAGAGTTCTTGTGAGTCATATTCAACTCGATGGCACCTAACAACAATAACAAATGAGGAATATAATAGTCATTCTCTCTCATAATTTAAAACATTAGCTTTGCACTATAGAAAAATACCCTGGAGACCTGCTTGTTTACCATCCAGAAATCTTTTACCCACATTTTAAATAGTCCACTGTGACCTTGACAATTACTTGGCCCTTTTACAGTCCAAAGATTTACATCATTAGAAGAAAAATTATTCCACAAAATAAGAGCTGTCTTTCTGTTATTTATGGGATCTGCAGATCTGAAAAATTCCATTTCTAAAATAGTTTCACTTCACTCTTTATAATTTTATCTTTTTTTTTTACTACAGCAAGAAATGCATACAGAATTTGAAACAAAACTTATTATGTCTGTTGTGCTCTTAGTAATTTGGGCATTAGCGGAATAGACTGTCAAAAGAACAAACAATTCCATCTTGGAAGAAGTGCAAGCTGATTGTTCCCCAGAGGCAAGAATGATGAACGTCTCACATACTTTGGGAATATTGTCAGGAGGGGCTTTATAAAAAGACATTATGCTTATAAAAATAGAGGAACAGTGAAAGAGAAGACCATCCAGAAGACGTATTGACACAGTGACTGAAACAATGGGTTGAAGCATGGTGGATAGAGTGAATATAGTGCAGAATAGGGCTGGGTTTTAATATGGTGTTCACAGGTTATTTAGGAATCATAGTCCCCTCAAAGACATAACAAAAACAAATACTACTACAATGAGAACACCCATTAAACTCAAACCTCCAATGGAAGAAATCTCTTATGATTTATTATATTTTCAAGAGGAAATTACGTTTTAGGATTATTTTTACTGAGTCAATGTCATCAAATATATTCTGATGTAAAGCAATCCTACACAGTCAAGCTTCCCAGGAGCGTAAATCTTTGTTGAGGCAAAGTGTCTCCTCCTTCTCCTTTGGAGTGTCTGGTGGGTTTGATCGCCGCTCTTTTGTTTAGCTGCCAAATGCCGTCATCACAGTGCCAAGAATCCTCCTGGAAGGACCTTTTAGCTTTGCAAAAAGAATTGTCTTTGAGCTTTCACTTATTTGTGATGCACTTAGCTTTTGATGTTCAATTTTACCTGGACCAAAAGTTTAATGTTAAATTTTACTGTACCACAGTAAATGAATTTGAATAATTGAAAATGTATAAAACTGAAGTTGTAAAATAAAATTGATTTTTTTATTTCATCATTGACAAAAATTTCTATTTTAAAGTTATCGACTAAGGACATTTTATTTGGAAGATGGCATGCCATTCTTCAGGTATGTCATGTTATTGTTGTGCACCTTCGAGTTGACTCTTCAGAGGTTTATCACACTGGAGGACATTGCCCATCCTTGTCCCGTGGAGCTGCTGGTGGATTCAAACCATTCGCCTTTGAAATTGCAGGGCTGCTTCTTACCACTAGGCCACCAGAGCTTCCTTACGTAAATAGCACTTACAAGGCAGTTGGAAATACTGTCATTCATTTGTCATACACTATTAGGGAACCTTAGTGGCATAGTTCAAAGGGAGTTACACTGCCGACCCAAAGGCAGCATCACACTTGGTCCTCCATTGGTTAAAAGTCCACCTCTATCCATGTTATTAAAGTAGGCCCTAATTAGAGAAGGCAGCTTTCACCTGCTCATATTTTAAATGTTTCCCAATATGAGCGGCTCATCTTCCAACACTGTATCAGACCATGGTTTGCTGCTATTTATTGAGTTTTCAAAGGCTCATTATTTTAGAAGTGTCTGGCCAAAGCTGTTTGTATAGACCGTGATGGTCTTGGAGGTTTGCTGAAACTTGCCCACTATGAGGATCTCAACAATCCATTAGCACCAAAGTGACAGATGTTTACCTTTTCAATGATAGCCACCTGAGGATATGCTTCATTTTTATCCTTTCTTAGAAAACCACTGGAGAGTGTGTTTCATCTCCAAGTGTGAAGTGAATAAAGAAAGAAGATAGCATGGAACCACAGAAATGCAAAACAGGATGGAAGCTAAATAGTACTTGCGATCAGGGCAAAAGGATATCTCAATCTAAGTGATTCCCTTGCCTCTCAGGAGGTAAGAAAAAAACTTATCCAGATTGGGACAGGTCTGTAATAGAAAACTTTCTGGATCTGCATGTCCTAATAGAGATCTGTAAGTAAATGGTGAGTGTTGTGTTATATTAGTCATGAATCCATAGATAAAGAAACAAATAATAACCCTCCAAAACATAACTATCCATTCTAGGAAAAACAAAAGTTGTGCTTAAAAGGCAATGTAATCATAGTAAGGGGTGGGGGGGGGAGTCATCTTGTGCTAAGTAATTAATTGGATATAATAAAATTAACTATGCAAATTTTTCTAAAGAAACTCATGATATAAACTATAGTGCCAGGATGTAGAATGGAAATAGAAATACTAGAATATTTGAAAAAAGAACAAAGCAAAGGAGCATGGCAAAAGTCATTAGATAATACCTAACATTTTTTTAAAAAGAGCAGTGATAAAAGCATGTCATTGCACTTCTTAGATGCCATCAAGTGGGCTTCCACTCTTAGCAACAGTGTAGACACCAGATTTGCACTCTGCTAAGCCGTATGCCATCCTTGCAATCTTTACAATGCTAAAGCCCACTGCTGTGGTCACGTTGTCAATCTATTTCATAAGGTCTTCCTCTTTTTCACAGACCCTTTACTTTTCCAAACATGATTTCTTTTTCCAAAGGCTGATCTCTTCTAACAACATGTCCAAAGTGTGAAGTGTCACAATTCTCACTTTAAAAATGCACTCTGGTTGCATTTCTTAAGACAGATTTGTTCTTTGGCAGTCATGGAATAGGCAGCACTCTTCACCAGCATCATAATTCAAGTACGTTAATTATTCTTTGATTTTCCTTATTTATTTTTTAACTTTAACATGCACATGAAGCACTTGAAAATGCCATGGCTTGAGTCAGGCTCACCTTAGTCTTTAGGGCGATATCCTTGCTCTCTATCATCTTAAAGAGGTCCTTAAGAGCAGATTAGTCAAATGCAATGCAATGTTTGATTATTTAATGCTGCTTTCATGGGTGTTGATTTTGGATTTAAGTTAGATGAAATATTTGACAATTTCAAACTCTTATCCACTTGACATCATATTTCTTCAGTTGTGACTGATAGCAATCGTTTTTTTATCTTCTTCAGTATCTACTTCAAGTCCTCTTCACTCTCAGGAAGCAATGTTCTGTCTTCTACATATAAAGGATCATTGCTGAGTCTTCCTCCAATTCTGATGCCATATTAGTCTTCATATAGTCGACCATCTTGGATTATTTTTTAGCATTCAGATTGAGTAGGAATGGTTAAAGGGTAAAATGATCATTGACCTTTTAACTGTAACTCTTTTTTTAAAAATAAGTCTAAGTGGCAACAATAAATATTGCCTTTGCCTAATGGAATACAGAGGAGTCAAATTGTACCTTTAGAAAGAGATTAAGGGGAAACTCAATATCACCGTTAGTGCAAGAGTGTTGTTGTTGTTGGTGTTGTCGAGTCGTAGGCAACTCATAGCGACCCTATGAACAAAAGGCCTGAGCACTGTTCGAACATAGAGTTTCCGGAGGCAAGCCATTTCGGAAGTGGATGCCGCTCCTGCTTCCAGGCTTGTTTTAGTCGGGAAGCTCCAGCAAACACTGTCCGCCATGGGTAATCATTACCATGTTTGGCATATCGGTGTCCCAGTGTTCAGCATCACAGCAACCATGAGTTACCTCTGTACAGCAGTGCACAGACCAGTACTATACCACCTAGAAGAATGTTTGACAGGAAAACAATTTGAACCCGGCCTCAGGGCTGAAGATTAAAATCACTCACCTTTGGCTTGGTAGCATAACTTTCTGTCCACTAGGCCAATGTAGCTCTCTCTATGTCGTCACTGTTATTGTTGTTAGGTGCCATCCAGTTATAGACGACTCATAGCGACCCTATGGACGAAAGGCCTGAGCACTGTTGATACATAGTTTCTGGAGGCAAGCCATTTAGGAAGTGGATGCCGCTCTTGCTTCCAAGCTTGTCTTGTTATGTGTCATCAAGTCACCTGTGAGTCTATGTACAGCAGCTCTGAAGCCTGCCCTGTCCTGAGCCAGTCTCACTGACTCTGACACACCTACTCCCATTTCCCCAGTTACTGTATCAATCCATCTCATCCAGCATCTTCCTCTCCAGTTGTGTCCCTCCACCCTTCTCAGCATGATGTTCTTCTCCAAGAATTGGTCCCTCTTGGCCACATGCCCAAAGTATGTGAGATGGAGCTTTAAAATCCTAGCCTCTAAGGAGAACTTGGTTATACCCTATCCAAGACAGACCTATTTGTTTTCTTCATGGTCCATGATACGTTCAATACTCTTCTCCAGCACCACAGCTCAAAGTCATCCATTCTTCTTCTGTCATCCTTAGTCATTGTTCAGCTCTCTATTGCCTAGCAAGTAATTACGAGGACCATGGACTGAATCAGGCACACCTTGGTCTCTAGACTGACACTGGCACTTCTCAATACTCTGGAGAGGTCCCGAACAGCAGATTTTCTGACTGCAATTTGTCTTTTGATTTTTGACTGATGGTGCCAAGAGTTTTGATTGCAGAGCTGAGCAAGCTGTAATTGTTAAGAGCCTCAATCTCTTCTCTATATATAATGGTACTTTCAAATGGCCCAGTGGTGAGTATCTTTGTTTCCTTGATGTTGAGCTTCAATCCATATTAAAGACTACAGCCTTTGACCTTCTGCAGCAACTGCTTCAGGTCCACCTCAGTTTCAGCAAGCAAGGTTGTGTCATCTGCATAACGTAGGCTGTTGACGAGTCTTCCTCCAATCCTAAAGCCACATTCCTTCTCATAAAGCCCAGCCTCTGGAATGATCTGTTATGCATATATACTGAAAAGATAAAGAGACAGGACACATACTTGATACACTCCTTTCCTGATTTTGAACGATGCAGTGTTTCTTTGCTCTGTTCTGAAGACTGCTTCTTAGTCTGAGTATAGATTTCAAATGAGCACAATCAAGTGTTCTGGGATTGCCATTCTCTTCAAGGTCAGCAATGGGTGACTGGAATGCAATAGCTGGGAACCAGAAAGAAGGATCAGTAGTCAAAAACATGGGTTGGTGACAGAAATGAGGCTGGGGATAAAATGATAGAATTCTGCACAGTCCATGACTTATCCATTGCAAATACCTTTTATAAGAAACATAAACACTGGCTATACACATGGAAAGGAATCATTGGGGAAGTTCAATATCAACAGTGAAAACTAAGCCAAATGCTGATTGCAGAACAGATCATATACTACTCATAAGCAAGTTCAAATTAAAGCTAAAGAAGGTCAAATAAAATCCACAGGAATCAAAATTTCATCTTGAGTCTATCATTCCTGAATTTAAAAACCAACTCAGGAACAGATCTGAGGCCTTGGAACACTAATGAGCAAAGACTAGATTAGCTGTGGGAGGATATCAAAAAGACCATCCATGAAGAATGAAAAATACAAAGATGGAGGAAGAAGAAAAGAGCAAAATGGATTTCAGAAGAAACTCTTCATATTACACTAGAGTGCTGAGAAGAAAAGAAAAGGGAAGAAATCAAGAACTTGTGGAGCAGAATAGATTTCAAAGGGCAGCTTGCAAAGACAAAGCAAAGTATTATAATGAAATATGCATGAAGCTGGAGTCAAAAAATCTAAAGGGACAGATTTGTTCAGCATTTCTTAAGGTAAAGGAACTGAAAAAAATTCAAGCTGCAGGTTTCAATACTTACTGATGGTACAGGCTGAATATTGAATAATCTAGGAAGTAGTAAAAGATGGAAGGAGTATACAGAGTGACTGTACCAAAAAGATATGATCAAAAGGCAATGGTGGTGAAGGAAGAAGTGCAAGCTGATTGGAAGGGCTTGGCAAAAAAATTAGGCCTCAGAAATGGATAGAATACCGATTGACATAATTCAACAAACAGATGCTAGCCTGGATGTGCTCACCAGCTTGTACCAAGAAATTTGGAGGACAACTCTCTGGCCGACTGACTGGAAGAGATCCATATTAATTCCCATTACAAAAAAAGGTTATATAAGAGAGTGTAGAAATTATCAAACAATATCACTAATATCACATGCAAAAAAAATCCTGCTGAAGATTATTAAAAAATGACTGGAAGAGCATGTCGACAGAGAATTACCAGAAATAAAAGCTGGGTTTAGAAGAGGTCATGGAACTAGAAATATTGTCTCCAGTGTCCGATGGATCTTGGCAGAGAGCAGAGAGTACCAGATGTATATCTACTTGTGTTTCATTGACTATACAAAAGCATTTGACAGTGTGGATCACAACAAATTGTAGCTAACCTTGAGGAAGTAAAGATACAGGTAGTATATAATAAGTAAATTGACAACAAGATATTAAACTGTTACATAATACAGTTTTTGTTATGAAGAAAGGAAAAGAAAACGGAGGTAGTTACTCAACTTGAATGTAAAAAGAAGACCAAAAAATGGAGAAAATGTAAGCTCAAGAAAAGATGAAAAACTCCAATTGTTGTTATATGACATTGAGTCAGAGTTGACTCATATCTGACCCTCCAGAGGGTTTTCAGAGGTTGAAAATTACAGGAGAAGAATATCCATCTTTCCCCCATGGAGAAGCTGGTGGATTTGAACCATGTGACTTTATGATTAAATGTTAAGAGGAAGCAAGCAACAGAAATGTGGAAGGAGATGGCACAGGTCACCACAGTCCTAACAGTGAGCAAACATAGATCATTTTTGCAGGATAGGAGGCCGTCTTAAAGAAATGAGCTCCATATACTCTGAGAATTTTTTGTTTGTTTCTTCTACTGAAGCATACATAGAATATCTGCAATTCAGTTTTATTAGGATCAGGCTGAGTTCAAAACAGACCTTGTATTTTTAAAAACACGTAACACTTTCCTCTCATTCTTCTCTGAGACTGTCAGTGAGATTAAGTTTTCCCCAGTCTCTGGTATAATTAAAATTTTGGATAAAAATTGATCTCTTGTGGGAGGATGTAATAGAAATAAAGATGGGTAAGATCTCCTTCCATGTAATTTATAGCCTCTGAAAGTCTGCTAGAGGGTCAACTACTGGCTGATTCCCTCTTGAAAGCACATGGCGGAAGGGGAAGAAAGCACATGACAGTAACAGTAATACTGAAGATGATGAAAAGACTGAGATTGTTGAGAGCTTCTGTTTGCTTGGCTCCACAATCAACACTCTTGGTACCAGAAGCCATAAAATAAAAAGACAAATCACGTTGGGAAAATCTACTGTCAGGGACCTCTCCAGAGTACTGAAGAGCAACGATGTCAGTCTGGAGATTAAGGTGCACCTGATCCAGGCAATGATCTTTGCAATTACTTGCTATATATCAGAAAGCTGGACACTGACTAGGGGTAACAGAAGAATCAGTGCCTTTGAGCTGTGGTTCTGGAGAAGAGTTTTGAATATACCATGGACTGCTAGGAGAACAAACAAGTTCTTCGTGGAGAGGGTGAAATCAGGCTGCTCCTTGGAGGCCAGGATACTGAAGCTTCATCTGACATATTTTGGGCATGTGGCATGGAGGAATAAGGCATCAGAGGAGTATAATGCTTGGGAGGGTGGAAGTACAACGCAAGAGAGGAAGACCCTGAATGAGATGGAGAGGAAGACCCTCAGTGGGATGAGTTGATTCAGTGACTGGGGTAATGGAGGTAGGTGTGTCAGAGATAGTAAGGTTGACTCAGGATAGAGCAGGGTTCAGGGTGGCTGTACATAGAGTTACTAAGAGTTGCAGGCAACTCGATGACACATAACAACAAAAGCAAAAGTTTTAAAAGATCATAATTCACAATTTGGATCCTGCCACAACCAGGAATGAAATTACTTTTGAAGATTGTGGTGAGACGAGAATAATTTACTTATTAAATAAATTAGTAAATTGCTAAATTAATCTTTCCATTTATATCATAACAAAGAAATGAGAAAATCTTAAATCTAGCATAGTTACAGAATTAACTAATAAATAAATAATAGTTATCACAATAAAGCAATAAACTGATATTGACTAATTAGGCATTGTAGGATTATGAGATTTTAAAACTTCTTGGATATGTCACCTTCAAAAAACTGAAGTTACCAGTTCTATTGAGTTAATAATATCAGTTTACTTCTTTATTGTAATAACTGTCTATTTTTTATGTAATTGTCCATTCTGTAACAATGCTAGGTTCTGATACATAGCAGAAAGACCTAAAGCAGAAAAGTTTACCGCTTAAGCAGTAAACACTTTATAGCTTCCAAATTAAGAACTGTATATGAGGATTCACATTTTGGATTTTTCCAAAATAATGTTTAGCTGCATTGTGAAAGTTTGGTTCTCACATTCTGACGTCAACTAGTGATTTAACGTAGAGCTTTGATTCTGTATGCTGGCATTTCTATTTTCTTATCTCTTTGTAATGATAATTACTTTGCAAGTGATTTGATGAGTCAAAGTTTTTATAGCACTTTTAAGAAGGGCCTATATAAAGGTGCATCTTCAATGATGCAAATAATGTATAAATAATGTGTTTCCTTTGTCCCCTACTGCGTGAATAAGCAAAGGTTTGTATCATCCCACTGACTAATTATTATCATTGCACAAAGACAAAAATATTGAAAATAGATCATGGAAGAAGGATAGAATTATAAACATAATTTTGTAAATAAACTCATTTCAGAGGTGATTTCAAATAATGAATTATTATAAAGATTGGTTTTCCTTTTAAATTCTTTTACAAGCATCTATCACAAAAATTAATATAAGGCATCTAAAATGATTAATTGATATTATTCTAAAACTATTTTCTGGTAAAAAAAATTACACTCCAAAAAAAAAGTAGAATAGCGTGAAAGTATCAAAATTCAATTCTTGAAGTCACAAAATGTCTATAGCATAAAAGTATCAACAGAATTTACAGGTTACTTCTCCTGGTGCTCCACAAGTAAGAGAAGCGAGATTAATTTTATGTCCTTTTATACCTTCTCAGTGCTGGGAGTAAAATTATATGAAGGATGTAAACAAATAGTGTTCTCTAGTTTCAACCATATAAGCTGACTTGAAATAAATCACCCCAAAAAATTAATACATCTTAAAATATTAGAGCCAGGAAAGGTCTTGGTTTAAGTCTCTGAGAACACAGATAAGGAAGAGAAGACCAAAATGGAATGTGACAGGACTTCACATGGAAGAACAAACCTCTTGTTGTTAATCCAGACTGACACATAAATGACTGCAAGCACAAAAGAAAAAAAACAAAAAATCTATGCCCAATCCTTCACCAGCCTTCAAGTCCCTTCCATGCTTATGCCCATCAGTGAAGTCAATGAGTCAATCCGTCTCATTGAGGATCTTCATCTCTTTCATTGACCTTCTACTTGTTCATGTCATCTCTTTCTAGGGACTGAGTCCTCCTGATGACATGTCCAAAGCATGTGAGGTGATGTTCCAACAGCCTTGCTTCTAAGGAGCACCATGGCCCACACATCTTCCAGGACAAATTTGTCTATTCCCGTCCCTGGCTATAATATCAACAACAGCGCGATTCAAAGACACTGATTGTTCTTCAGTCTTCCTTATAACTCTCCAACTTTACATGCATATGAAACAAACGAAAATGTCAAGGCTTGAATGGATATCTGAACTTTTTAATATTTCAGAAGATTCTTTGCTACAGATTTGCTCAAGGCAATACATTCTTTGACTTCTTGCTACTGCTTCAATGGATGTTGATTATGGATCTGAGTAAAATAAAAACTTTGATTTTTCCCCCCCTCCACTTATCATGGTGATGATTATTGGTTGAGTTGTGAGGAATTTTTTTTTAATTTCTTGATGTTGAGACCTTCTGAAGGCTATATTTTGTTCTGTCTTCTTAAGTATATGCATCAAGTCCTCTACACAAGTCCTCTACACTGTCAGAACGCAAGGCTGTGGTAGGTCACTGGTGTGTTTTCCTCCAACCCTAATGCCAGTCTTCTTCATATAGGCCGACTTCTTGATATATTTGCTCAGTGAATAGGTACATGGGAAGAAAATTCTGACAAGCCTCTTTCCTTATTTTAAACCATGTATTATGTCCTTGTATGCTTTACATGACTGCTTCTTTGTTCATATACAGGCTACACAGCACTACAATTAAATATTCTGGAATTTCCATCCTTTACAAAGTTATCCTTAATTGATTATGGTTTAAAATCAAGCAAGGTGTGTGTCAGTGTTGTATCTTTTCTCCATATCTACTCAACCTGCATGCTGAGCAAATTACATGAGAAGTTGGACCCTATGAAGAAGAATGTGGCATCAGGATCAGAGGAAGATTCATCAATAAATTGTGTAACACACATAACACAATTTTGCTTGTTGAAAGTGAGGAGGACTTGAAGCAATTGCTGCAGAAGATCAAAGACAGCCTTCTCTATGGATTGCATGTCAACTTCAAGAAGATACAAATTTTTACCACTGAACCAACAGGCAACCTTATGATGGATGGATAAAAAATTGGCATTCTCAGTGACTTCACCTTACTTAGATCCACAGTCAACACCCTTGGTACTAGCAGTCAGGAGATCAGAAGATGTATTGCACTGGGAAAGTCTGCAGTCAAGGACCTTTACAAATTATTGAAGAGCAGTGACAGTTTGAGGATTAAAGTGCCCCTGAATTCAGGTCATTGTCTTTTCAGTCATTGCTGTGCATCTGAGAGCTGGACAATGAATAAGAAGAATTGCTGCCTTTAAGCTGAGTGTTGAAGAATGTCCCAAGGACTGCCAAAAAAACCAAATAAATATGTCTTGGAGAAACTGCAGCCAGAGTGCCTTCTGGAGGCAGAGGTATAAAGCCTTTTCTCACATACTTTACGCATGTTGCTAGGGAAGGCTATTCTTTGGAGAGGGATATCATACTTGAAAAAGGAGAGAGACAGAGGAAGAGAGGAAGACTCTCAACCAGATATACTAACATAGCGACTGCTACTTGAGAGTGTCAGAAAGTGTGAGGATGAACAGGATAGGACAGGGTTCAGATCTGTTGTTCATAGGGTCACTATGGATCGTACTTGAATCAAAGATACCTAACATCATCAATGACTTAGTTTAATGACTAATGTGGGCCTGATCCAAGCCAAGGTCTTTTCCGTTACTTTGCATGTATCTGAAGGTTACACAATGAATAAGAATGACAGAAGGTTCTATTCCTTTGAATTGTGGTATTGATACAGAACACTGACTATCTCATGGATTTCCAAAAGAGCAAATTTGTCTTAGAGGAAATGCAACGAGCAACGTGCTCCTTAGAAGCAAGAATGATGAAAGATGTATTTTGACCATAAAATCAGGAAAAGCCAGCCTTGGGAAAACACATCATACTGGGAAATGTGTAGGGTCAATGAAAGAGAGGATGACTATCAAGGAGATGACTTGACACAGTGACTGTACCAATTGGCTCAAGCATGGAAGGGTCAGATCTGTTGCTCAGAATGTTGCTACGAGTCACAGTTAATTCAGAGGCATCTAACAACTATCACAGACACCACCTACAAGAATTGGCTCTTCCTGACAACATTCTCAAAGGACTTTGTGAAATGGAGAGGGTAGGAGGTGAGTGAAAGAGAGGAAGACCTTCGGTGAGATAAACTCGCACAGTGACTGCAACAACGGGTGTGAACATGGTGGAGATTCTTGTGATAGTAGGTTCAGATCTGTTGTTCACAGTGCGCTTGAAGGTACCTAACAATAGCATTACCAACAGCTTTGCATGTATGGAGAGATTTTAAAATATTCTTTTTTACATTCCTTTTCAAGTTGTTATTGCAAGCATAGCAGTCCATGATTATCTGATTCCCAACAGTCAGTATAGTTCATCTTATTGCATTAATGATTCCAGTATCAATCTTTGTACATTTTACTTTTGATAACTTCCAATTTTTTTAGATTCATAGTTCATACATTCCCTATTCCAATTTTCATATATATATATATGTATATGTATATACACACACACATATACTGTTGCTGTTATTATTATGTGCTATCGAGTCACTTGAGACTCATAGAGAACCTATGTACAAGATCCCTAAACCCTACTCTATCTTATGTCAACCTCAGTGTCTCTGATACACCTACTCCTAATACCCCAATAACTGAATTGATCCATCTCATCGAGGGTCTTCCTCCCTTGTGCTGTCCCTCCACCCTCCCAAACATGATGTCCTTCTCCAAGGACTAGTCCCTCCTTGCAACATGCCCAAAGTATGTCAGATGAAGCTTCAGAATCCTTGAGTCCAAGGAGCAGCCTGGTTTCACCCTCTCCAGGACAAACCTGTTTGTTCTCCTAGCAGTCCATGATATATTCAACACTCTTCTCCAACACCACAGTTCAAAGGCATCAATTCTCTTTCTATCATCCCTAGTCATTGTCCAGCTCTCTGATGCATAGCACGCAATTACGAAGACTATGGCCCAGATCAGGCATACCTTAGTCTCCAGCCTGATGTCATTGCTCTTCAGTACTCTGGAGAGGTCCCTGACAACTGACTTTCCCAATGCAATTTGTCTCTTGATTTGCTGGCTGCTGGTACCAAGAGTGTTGATTGTAGAACCAAGCAAACTAAAACTGTTAACAATCTCAATCTCTTCACTATCTATCATAATGCTGCTAATATGCCCGGTGATAAGAATCTTTGTTTTCTTGATGCTGAGCTTCAATCCATAATGGAGCTGTAGTCCTTGACCATCTGCAGGAAGTGCTTCAGGTCCTCCTCAGTTTCAGCAAGCAGGGTTGTGTCATCCGCATAATGCAGGTTGTGAGAAGGGTGGGGGGAAATAAAGTAAGTACTGGAGTGATTGAGAACGTTCTTTGTACTAGATAGTACTTTCCAGAAAGTTTATCCTTAAATTACCATAAAATGCTTTCATTTGTTTGAGTTTTGTCCATGTGTTTAAGTATTTTCAAATGAGAAACCTTGCTAAGTCCCAGTTGCCTGTTCTCAAGTGAATAACATAAAGAGAATGAAATTCTCTCAGGTAAAGAGAAGTTTCAGTTGGCTATTCCCCCCTGTGCTTTTAATTCGAATCGTTTTTATTTTTACCCGTTATACTTCTCAGCACTGAAACAGTCCGCTGTAGAAACAGCTTTTGGATATATGTTGTTCTTAATGACTAGTCACCAAGTATTTTCAGATCTTACTTTTGAGGCAAGTTCTTATTGTAATTATGGATTTCACCTTAAACTTATTTAATCTCTGTGCCGAACAAATCAAGCTAGACTTTATAAAGAAGAATGCAGCATTAGGATCTGAAGAAAACTCATCAACAACCTATGTTGTTCAGATGACACAACCTTGCTTGCTAAAAGTGAGAAGGACTTGAAGCTCTTGCTGCCAAAGACCAAGGATTACAGCCTTCAGTACGGATTACATCTCAACTTTAAGAAAACAAAAATTCTCACCACTCGGCCAAAAGGCATGATGAAGAATGGAGAAAAGATACAAATTGCCAATGATTTCATCTTTCTCGACTCCACAGTCAACAGCCTTGATGAAGACCAGCAATGACAGTGTAGAGACTAAGGTGCAACTGATTCAAGCCATAGTCTTTTCATTACTTGCTAAACATCTGAAAGTTGCACAGTGAATAAAGATGACAGAACAAAAATTGATTCCTTTGAGTGGTGGTGCTGGAGTATGGCACTAAATATCATATGAACTGTCAAGAGAACAAGCAAACACGTATTGGAGAGAGTACAGCCAGCATTCTTCTTCGAAGGAAGGATGATGAAACTTCATCTCATATACCTTGGGCATGTTTTTGTTGTTGTTAGGTCGCATTGAATCAAGTATGGCTCATGGAACAACAGATCTGAATCCTGTCCTGTCCTGTGCTATCCTCACCATCTCTGATATACCTGAGCACACTGCTGCAGTCACCATGTCAATCCATGTTGATGGGGGTCTTCATCTCTTTCACTAAGCCTCTACTTTTTTCCAAGGATTAGCTTCTTCTAGAAACATACTTAAAGTATGAGAGACAGAGCTTTGTCATCCTAGCCTCCAAGAAACATTTCAGAAGCACCTTTTTTCAAGATATATCTGTTAGTTCTTTCGGTAGTCTAGAAAATATTCTTCTCAAAAACCACAACTCCATGGCATCAATTCTTCTTTCCTTTTTATTCATTGTCCAGCTCTCAGATGCATAGCAAGTAATTGAAAAGATCATGGCCTGAATCAGGTGCACTTTAGTCTTTAAACTTACCTCACTGTTCTTCAGGATTTTATAAATACTGTATAAACTATTATTGTAGAATGAGTATGAGGATGGGGGCGGTGTGGAAGCAGAGGGGTGAGGATGGGCAGGAGTGGGGTGTTAATCACAGGATTGCACAATTTGATGGGGGGTAAAGGAAATGGAAAGGATCTTCTGTGAAAAACAATGTATTAAAATTTGTAAATAAATCAGTATAAAAGAAAAATGTATTTGCTATGAATAAATCACTGAATGTCAAAATTCAGTCATTCACTCACCCATCTCATTTCTGTCACCAAGTCTGTACTTTCCAACTATCATTCCTTCCTCATTGTTTCCAACTTTTTCATTCCAGTCTACAAAACTTATTAGTGCATCTTGATTGTTTATTTTACCAAGTTTCTGGCTGTAAAACTTCGTAGAAATCTTCCATTTTCTCCTCTTTGGCTTTATTTGTGGTGCATATATTTGAATAATAGTGTGTTAACAGGTCTGCCTTGTATGCATATGGACATAATCCTATTACTCATGATATTGTATTTCAGGATAGCCCTTGAAACTTCCCTTTTCATTATGAACACCACACCATTCTTCCTCAGCTTTTCATTTCTAGTATATTTCCAGTCATACGATCCTCTGGTTTAAAGTACCCCTTGCCAGTCAATTTCAGTTCACTAATATCTACAATGTCTATTTTCATGCATTCCATTGCATCTTTTTACAACTTCTAGTTTTTCTACATTCATAGTTTGTACATTGCACATTACAATTATTAATGGTGTTTGCAATTGTTTCATCTCATACTTGAGTGACTTCCCATCTGATTTCTACTTCTGATACTATCACTACCTGACTTTCTCTATTGTTCATAGGCTTTGCAAAGGCCTGCTGTCTCAGAAGTGGATGGCTAGCCCTGCTTTCTAGACTCTCTTATTCTAGGAACCCTTCTGCAACCTGTCCACCATTGGCAGACACTTGACACACCATGTCACTGGACACTCTCTGGCAGTTGACACACCAGTGTCACAGTTTTTAGAATAATTGCAATTCACACATGACACTAGGACAGCTGATTAACAGAAAAGTGCTCAAGTATCAAAAAGAGCAAACAAAAAAGGTCACGCTGCGAGGAGGCACCAATCCTTGGAACAACACATCATGCTCAGAAAAGTGGAGGATCAATGAAGGAGGTAGAGACCCTCAAGAATTGAGCTGACAAAACAACTAAGATATTATCTCACCCCAGTCAGAATAGCAAAATTTAACAGAACAGCAAGCAACAAATGCTGGCGAGGTTGTGGAGAAACTAGAACTTTTATTCACTGTTGGTGGAAGTGTAAAATGGTGCAACCACTGTGGAAGGCGGTATGGCATTTTCTCAAAAAGTTGCAAATAGAGACACCATTTGACCCAGCAATTCCACTACTGGGAATATACCCCAAAGAGACCATAACTGACATCCAAGCAGATATATGCACACCCATCTTTATTGCAGCTTTGTTCACAATAGCAAGGAGTTAGAAACAACCTAAATGTCCAGAATGGATAGAGAAGCTGTGGTCACACATGGAATACTATACTGCATTGAAAAACAAGGAACTCATGCCTTATTCAAAATGGGTAGCCCTGGAGGACATTATGCTGAGCGAAGTTATCTCAAGTCACAAAAGGACAAATACTGTCTGTGCCACTGTTGTAAAATAGGACTGACCTTGGGGTAAGGGGGAGACTGAGAAAGATGGGTTCAATAATGTATACTGCATTGAAACAGATGAGGGAGAAAACTGTTTAAAAGGGATATGTGATTAGGCATTTTTGTCATGATAGGCGTCCAGAGCAAAGGCTGAATAGTGGAGTAGACCTGGAGGAGGGTTTGTAAAACATTTAATTTTTCTTTTACTTTTCCAAGAGGGTAGTGTCCTGGGGGGAGGGTTGGGAGGGGAGAAAAGTGTACTAATGAATGAATGGAAATCCAAAGTCTCTGTAAATTTACATTGAAATTAATAATAAACTAAAAAATAATTGAGCTGAAACAGTAATTATCACAATGAGCTTTACTGTGGCAGAGATGACGAAAACGGTACAGCATAGGGCAGGGTTCAAGTCTGCTGTTCATGCAGTTGCTATGAGCCGTACTCAACTCAACGGCACCAAACAGCAATAATGATGTTGAGCCAAATCCTTATTATAATTATTTATTTCGCTTTGAAGATTAAAATAAAGGGGCTATTAAACACTCTTGTAAGTTATTACATTGCATTCTTTTCAAAATTTTTCAAAAGACACTCTAAGAATTTTGCTTAATGTTGGTTTGTTACCCTGTTCATAAGTAGAGCTCATATTTTCAGATATAATAAGGTAATAAACCAAAAGGTCAAAGAGTCAGTTTGTTGAATAGTTACAAGCAAAATCTTTTCATTCATTCAACACATATAAGAGTGATGATGTTGCTAAGTGCTGTAGAGTCAACTATGACTCAGGTCCATCCTGTGAAAAACAAACCTAAACCTTGCCTCTCCTTCACCAGCTTCACAATCTGTCGTGCTCAAGTCCTCTGGTACAGTTACCACATCAGTCCATCTATGTGAAGACTGTCCTACTTTCTCTGGCCCTCTACCTTTCACAGTCTGATGTCTTTTTTTTTCAAGAAATGACTTTTGCTGATAAGATACTCAAAGTATATGAGACAAATTTTTATCATCCTTCCTTCTAAGAAACACCATGGTTGGGCTTTCTCCAAGACAGATTTGTTTGTTCTTTAGCATTCCATGGGATATCTTTATACAATTTAAGATCTATCCTGAAATGTAATGCTATGAGAGAGAGGATGCTGTCCATATGCATACAAAAAACAACCTGTTAATACAGCTATTATTCAAACACATACACCAACCACTACAATGAAAAATTAGGAAACTGAGGGCCTCTACTTACTTTTATAGTCTAAAATTGGTAGAACATGTAATCAAGATTCATGTTGTTATTGTTGTTATGTGTTGACTGCATAGTGACACAATATACAATATCTCTGAATTCTGCTCTATCCTGAGCAATCTCATTGTCTCTGACACACCTGATGCCATTCCCCCAAGTACTGTGTCAATCCAGCTCATCCAGGGTCTTCCTTTCCTGTGCTTTCCCTCCACCCGTCCAAGTATGATGTCCTTCTCCAAGGACCAGTCTCTCCTGACCACATGCCAAAAGTATTTGAGATGGAAGTTCAAAATCTTTGCCTCCAAGGAAAAACATGGTTTCACCTTCTCCAAAATAGATCTGTTTGTTCTTTTGTCATCCAAGGTTTGTCCAATACTCCTTTAGTCCTCATCCAGCCCTCTGATGTGTAGCAAATAATTATGAAGACCATGGCCTGGATCAAGTGCACCTTACTCTCTAGACTGACATCATTGCTCCTTAGCCCTCTGGAGAATTCCCTGACAGCAGGTTTTCCTACTGTAATCCATCTTTTGATTTCCGGACTGCTGGTTCCAAGAGTACTGATTGTGGACCCAACCAATGAGATGGTTAACAATCTCAACCTCTTCTTCATCTGTCATGGTGTTGTCAATGGGTCCAATGGTGACTTTTTTTTTTTTTGTAATGTTGAGATTCACTCCATCCTGAAAACTACAATGCTTGAGCTTCTTTTGCAAATGTTTCAGGACCTCCCCAATTTCAGCAAGCAAGGTTGTATCATCTGCATAATTCAGTTTGTTGTTGAGTCTTCCTCTAGTCCTGATGCTGATTCAGTCCATAGTCTTTCTGATTACTAGCTATGCATCCAAGATATGATCAATGAATAAGGATGACTGAAAAAGAATTGACACCTTTGAACTGTGGTATTGGAGAAGAGCACTGAACATCCCACGGACTGCCAAGAGAACAAACAGATATGTCTTAAAGAGGATGCAGCCAGAATGGTCTTTGGAAGCATTGATGAGGTTTTGCCCCACATACACTGGGCATGTTGCTAGAAGAGGCTATTCCTTGGAGAAGGACATGTTGCTGGGAAGGGTGGAGGGTCAATGAAGGATAGGAAGACCCTCAACCAGGTGGATTGACATGGTGACTGCTCTAATGGGATCTTGTGTGTCAGGAAGTGTGAGGATGGCACAGGATAGAAGAAGCTTCAGATCTTTTGTTCATAGGGTTGCTTTGAGTTGTACTTGATTTGACAGCACCTAACAGCAAAACCACCATGTCTTTTGTACTCCATTTTAGTCTGAGGGGAAAAAATGGAAAAAATATATTCCAGTGTACTGAATTCTAATTTTTTTATAGTTAATCTTCTATTCACAGCATATGTTCCAGTTACAAATCAAGTGTTATTCCATGTCATTAAACTGATTAAATGTGATAGATAACCACAGGCAGAATTTACAAATGTAGCCTTGTTCTCTTCCTGCCCAAGGGAGCTATCCCAATTGTCTAGATACTTCACAGTCTAATTTAGTTACTATAGCTGAAAGTAAATAGTTATTCTCAAGTTGAAGATTGGGTCTTTTTAGGGGGAAATAATACATTAGTTTGTTTATAGAGGTTCCAATAGCTTTGTCTCCCACAAGGTATATAAGACAAATATTTTCAATGTTAGGATTTGTCACCTAAATTTTCCAATATTTCAAAAGCAAAATTGGTTTAGGATTTTTTTTTTCTGTTCCTACAAGGAAATCATTAGGCTGTATATTACAAGCTAAATGTGCAAATGCAGGGAAAGCCTCTTTCTTCCAGCATATATATTCCCATTCATTATTATTCTTAAAGTGTACATATGATGGTAATTTCGCTTTTGTAGGTTTAATGCATACATCATATATACACAACTCTGGGCAGAACTCGAAAAGTACATCCATTTTTCTATTTTCTAACAAGCCAGCCAACCAAGCTGTTAACTAAGCCAGCACAATAGTCTCTTATTATCTTCTCTAAGCAGAGATACATATAGATGAATTTTGTGTTAGGCAATCTTCCTTTTTAATGCTTTTATTGCCTTCTCACTAGAATCATTCTTTCTATTTTCATAACTTCTAACCTCAAATCAGCAACTCAACTGAATACATCTACCTTGGTGTTTTTTAGTTGGCAGTGATATTGCTTATCAAATCAATAAATATGCCTTTCCCCCCATTCATTATGTGCTCTGTAGAGTCTTAAACAATTTGGCTGACACTAGTTAATGAGGAGAAAGAGAATGTTCCTTCTACATCACTTTGACATACATTGTTGTTGTTAGGTGCTGTCAAGTCAAATACAACTCATAGTGACCCTATGAACTAAAGATCTGAACCCTTCTCTAGTCTGTGCCATCTTCACACTTGACACGTAAGGACCCATTGTGGAAGTCACCATGGCAATCCACCTAGTTGAGGGTCCTTCTTTTCTTTGCTGAACCTCCACTCTTCCCAACATCATGTCCCTCTCCATGGACTAGATCATCCCAGTAACATGCCCAAAATAGTGAGGCAAAGGCTCATCATTCTTGCCTTCAAAGAGCACTCTGGCTGCATCTTTTTTAAGACTTGCCTGTTTGTTCTCTTTGCCATCCATGGAAGGACTCTGTGCTCTTCTCCAAATAACAGCTCAAAGACATCATTTTTTTTTTACTGTCATCCTTATTCACTGTCCAGCTCTCAGATGCATAACAAGTAATTAGGAAGCCTATGGCCAGAGAGGAGTTTAGGGCTGTTGTACGTAGGGTTGCTATGAGTCGCAAGTAACTCGACGGCACATAACAACAACAACAACATGGCCTGAATCAGACGCTCCTTAGTCTTCAAACTTACATCATTACTCCTCAATAATTTGGAGAAGTCCACATACATTTGAACTTCCTAAAACCCAGGTAAAATTACTTTATAAACTCTAAATTGCTAAATTATGTATAGTGCATTGAAGCCTATGAGGAAGAGAACAGTTTAAAAGTAATATATTTTAGGGCATTATGATTATCCTAAGAGTATGGAATGAGGGTTGCAGAGTGGAGTATACTCGGGGTGAGGGTGGGAGGGTGCGGGGCGAGGGGATTGTATACCATTGAAGGAGTTTTCCTTTTGCTTTTAAAGAAGAGCGAACTGGGGGTGGGGCAGGGGGGGGCGGGGGAGAAAAGTGCAACAATGAATGAATGGAAATCCACAATCTCTGTAAATGTTCATTGAAATTAATAATAATAAATGTAAAAAACCACTCTAAATTGCTATGTATACATACTACCATTGGTATTAATATTATTACTAATTTAAAAACAATATTCTTTTCAGTGCCTACTATGTGTTTTGGAAGCAGGAATGGCATTCACTTCCTAAACCCCATGCCTGTGGTAACTCTATGAACTTGGAGAAAAGACGATAGTTACAGAAAGGCATTAGGTCTTTTGTTCATAGAGTCACGATGAGTTGTATTCGACTTGATAGAAATCAACAGCAACAACTATGCATTAAGAACCTTACTTTTTGCACATGCAAAAACTTCTCCAACAGAGTAAAACAGGAAGCCACAGATTGGGGAAAAGTATTTGGTAATGACATATCAGATAAGGGACTTATATCCAGAATTTATAAAACACTTGAGCACCACAACAAAATAAAGGTAAATAATCCAATTGAAAAATGGGCACAGGATATGAAGAGACACTTCACCAAAGAAGACATTCAGATGGCTAACAGCACATGGAGAAATGTTCAAAATCCCTAGCTCTGAGAGATGCAAATAAAAACAACTATGAGATATCATCTCACCCCAGTGAGAATAGCAAAATTTAACAGAACAGCAAGCAACAAATGCTGGCGAGGTTGTGGAGAAACTAGAACCCTTATTCACTGTTAGTTGGCGTGTTAAATGGTGCAAGGCAGTATGGCACTTTCTCAAAAAGTTGCAAATAGAGACATCATTTGACCCAGCAATTCAACTACTGGGAATATACCCGAAAAAGAACATAACTGACATCCAAGCAGATATATGCACACCCATATTTATTGCGGCATTACTCTCAATAGCAAGGAGTTGGAAACAACCTAAATGCCCAGAATGGATAGAGAAGCTGTGGTATAGTCACACAATGGAATACTACACTGCATTGAGAAACAAGGAACTCATGCAATATTATTCAAAATGGGTGGAGGACATTATGCTGAGTGAAGTATCTCAGTCACAAAAGGACAAATACTGCATGTGCCACTGTTGTAAAACAGTACTGACCTTGGGGTTGGAAGGAGACTGAGAAAGATGGGTTCAATAATGCGTACTGCATTGAAACAGATGAGGGAGAAAACTGTTTAAAAGGGCTATGTGATGAGGTATTTTTGTTATGACAGGAATCTAGAGCGAAGGCTGCATAGTGGAGTGAAACTGGGGAGAAGGATCGTAAAACAATGAAAGAATTTTTCTTTTACTTTTCCAAGAGGGTAGTGTACTAGGTGGGAGGGTTGGGACTGGAGAAAAGTGTAATAATGAATGAATGGAAATCCAAAGTCTCTGTAAATTTTCATTGAAATTAATAATAAATTTTAAAAGGAAAAAAAAGAACCTTTCTTTTTGTTCTCTTTATTTTAGGAGCTTTAAAAAATTATTTTTATTTTCTATTGATTTATATACAAAACTTCTATTGATTTATACACAAAATTGATATGTATTGTGTTTAATTCATACATATTGTTTCACACATTCCTTCATTCATATTGTATTTCATAAGATCATTCGCATGTATGTGTTTTATAAATCAATCACCATTGATCTATACCCACTATGACCCCATCTCCTTAGGTTAGAAACTTTGCTAATTCTTTCATCCCCTCCCTCACCCCTCCAAACTCTGCAACCCTGTGATTTCCCCACCTCTCCATCTTTAGTATCCCTGTCCCCTCCCCTTTTCCCTTTGGATATTTATACACATTTTTACTAATTATCATTCTGTTTTTGCAATACATTTTGAAATGATCATGTAATTGTTGTGTACCATCGAGTGGGAAACAACTCAGAGCTGAACCTCCAGTAGATTTTCAGAGTGATAAGTCACAGGAGAGGAGACGCTCATCTTACTCCTGTAGAGCAGTTGGTGGGTTTGAACCACATATCTTTGCACTGGTAATGCAATTTCTTAACGCTAATTCATCAGAGCTCCCTCTAAATCAGGATATGTAAATGAAGAGATTACTCAAAATTCTCAAGACTCTTAGTATTAGAGAAGAAAAAACATTAACAATAATAACACTAAAATAGTAAACAAGAAAATTACATATGTTACAAGTGCATAAAATTCAGTGCTGTGAAGTCAATTCTAAATAATAGGATCCTCCAAGATGGTAAATCTTTATTAGAAGAGGTTGCCCATTGATTGTCCTCAGAGATGTTGGTGGATTTGAACCACTGATTTTGGGGGTAGCAAAGCAACAAGTAGTACATTATATCACCAGAGGGCATTACAAGTTCAGTTTCAATGAACTGAAACTCACTTCTGTCACTTTGGTTCCATCTCATCATGCCCCTTCATCAGGTTTCCAAGAGCATAAATCTCAATGAGAGGAGTCTCCATCATCCTCCCCTGACGAAGCTGCTTAATCTGAGCCACCAGAGACAGTGTCTTTTGGTCAACAGTTCAACAACTTAGCTATTTAGCTAAAGGGACAGGAGAATAAAACGAAGGTTAAAGAATTACTTTCTGGTAAAGATTCAACATTCAGTATTGACTACAACTTAACACTAAAGAAAAATATAATCCTCTTAACTTGACCAGACAGTGGTATCATAAGTGGGAAAAAGAATGAAACTGTCAATTTTTTCTTGGTTGTCACACTTTTCTTGGTTCAACAATCAACACCCATAGAAAAATCAGTGAAAAGATGGGGAAAAAATATATTACATTGGGAAAATATGCTACAGAATAATTCTTTAAAAAGCAATTATTTCACCTTAAAGACCAAGCCATGGTATTTTAAATCATCTTATATGTTCATGAATGTTGGACAATAAAAAAGGATGGATGAGGAAGAATCAGTGCCTTCCAATTGTGGTGTTTCTTTATATTTCAAAGAAAGTTCTAATCTTCTCAGCCAGTAGATTTTTTTTCAATTAAAAAGAATTTTATTATTAGAGTGGGAGTAAAGTTTTGCCCATTAACACAAAGAAACAAGTTACTGTCCACAGACACACACCTTCCGTGAACCTCAATTTCATACCTAAATGCCAACACCTCCTACACCTTCTCCCTCTTAAAAGAGATCAATCAGGTGTGACTCCCAGGGCAGAGCCACATAGCACCTAAAAATGAACCTTGTGGCACCTGGCTGCCCTCCACCCTCCCCTGTATATCCCTCATCTTCCCTCCCCACAGCCTGGCTGCTGGTCCAGGGGGGGGGGGGGCAGAGGTTCCTGATCCTGCAGGAGGCCCATGAATCAGAGTTAGTCCCCTCCATGAAACTGGCATCACGGCCATTTCCACTGAGCAGAGGGGGAAAGCCAGAGCGGTGGCCACCATCAGCCTCCCCACATCATAAACTGGGGACCAAATCCTACTCCGCAGCCAGTAGATACAACCATTCCAATATTTGTGAGCTCATCACATCCCACTCTACCATAGTTCATATACGGCCCATAGTTCATACACAAAACCCTGATGTGATAGTGTGTAACCTGTTAACCAAAAGGTTTGTAGTTTGAGCCCATCAGCTTCTCTGTGAAAGAACAATGATATAAAAAAAGCAATGCCTTTGAGTTGTGGTGCTACAGAAGAGTACTGAATATACCATGGACTGCTAGGAAAACAAACTGATTTATCCTAGAGAGAACAAAACCAGGCTGCTTCTTGGAGGCAAGGATTTTGAGTTTTGTCTGACATACTTTGGGTATATTGTAAGGGGGTACCAGTCCTTGGAGAGAGACATCATGCTTGGAAAGGTGGAGAAATAGCACAAGAGAAGACAACTCTGGATGAGATGGATTGACTGAGTGATTGGGTAAGGGGGTGGATGTGTGTCAGAGACAATGATGTTGGCTCAGGTTAGAGCAGGGTCCAGAGCTATTGTACATAGGGTTGCTATGAGTTGCAACTCTATAGCACATGACAACAACATCAACAACATGGACAGAGTCTTGAAAGATCCAGGGAGCACCAAAAGAAAATGGAAGGAGTACATAGAGTCAATAAATTAAAAAGAATCGACAAACACAAAAAAATTTCATGAAACAACATATGACCAAGAGGCAATGGTGGTAACAAAGGAAATTCAAGCCACTATAAAGTAACTTGGAAAAAACAAGGCCCCAGGAATTGATGGGATATCAATTAACATATTGACATATTGGAGGACAGCAATCTACTCTACCCAAAGGAAGAGATCCATATTTATTTCTATTCCAAAGGAAAGTTACCCAGAGAGTACAAAAATTATAGAAGAATATCACTAATACCATAGGCAAGCAAAATCCTGCTGAGAATTATTCAAATATGACTGGAACAGTACATCAACAGAGAACTGCCAGAAATGCAAACTGGGTTTGAAAGAGGTTGTGGTATGAGGGACATCATAGTCAATGTCAGATGGACTTTGGTCTAAAGCAAAGAGGACCAGATGAATAATCTGTGTTCCATTGACTATGCAAAGGCATTTGACTATGTAGATGACAACAAATTATGGCCAACCTTGAGAAGAATGGGAATCCCAGAACACTTGATTGTGCTCATGCAAAACCTATATTTTGACTAGGAAGCAGGCATTAGAACAGAGCAGGAAAGCACTGCATGGCTCAAAATCAGGGAAAGAGTGTATCAGAGATGCATCCTTTTCAATCTATATGTGGAACAGATCAATCAGGAGGCTGGACTTTATGAGGAGGAATATGGCATCAGGATTGGAGGAAGACACATCAACAACATACATTATGCAGATGACACAATCTTGCTTGCTAAAACTGAGAAAGATCTGAATATTTGCTAAAAGAAGTAAAAAACTGTAGTTTTCAATATAGATTGAAGCTCAACATCAAGAAAACAAAGATTCTCATCACTGGGCCAATTGGCAGCACCATAACAGATGAAGAAGACTTTGAAATTTTTAACAATTTTATCTTGCTTGGGTCCAAAATCATCCCCTTGTCACTAGCAGTCTGGAAACAAAAGATAAATTGCCTTGGTAAAACTGCTGTCAGGGACCTCTCCAGAGTGCTAAAGGGCAATGGTGTTAGTCTTCACACTAAGGTGCACCTGATCCAGGCCATTTCTTCACAATTGCTTGTTATATATCAGAGAGCTGACTAAGGATGATAAAAGAAGAATCAATGCCTTTTAGTTATGGTGCTGAAGAAGAGTCTTGGACATACCAGGGACTGCCAGCAAAACAAACTGGTCTGTCCTAGAGAAGGGGGGGGGGGAGCAAACTGCTTATTGGAGGCAAAGATTTTGAAGCTCTGTCTCCAATACTCTGGGCATATTGTCAGGAAGGACCAGTCCCTGGAAAACATTATGCTTAAAAGGGTGGAGGGACAGCACAGGAAAGGAAGACCACGAATGAGATGTATTTACACAGTAACTGGAGCTATGGGGCAGGTGTGTCACAGAGGATGAGGTTCACTCAGGATAGGAAAGGGTTCAGAACTATTGTGCTATGAGTTGCAGGTAACTTGACAGCACATAACAGCAAACAACATATTCTCTTATTAGGGAGCTATGGTGGTCTAGTGGTAAGAAGCTGTGCTGCAATTCCAAAGACAATTCGAATGCACCTGCTGCCTCATGGGAGAAGACTAGGTAAACTCCTTCCATGCAATTTTCTGCCTCTGAAAACTTGTTGGAGGATCAGCTGTGGGTCAGATCTGACTCAATAGAACATAACAACATATTCTATTATTAGGCAGCAAGTAAATGAACAGTAACTGTGTCTCATTCAACTTCACGTTATCAATATTTTTACATTGTCATATTTGACTCATAAGTCTGCATATTTTCTCAACAAAATCTATTCTTTATCAAGAGGGAAAACCCTATAAGATATATGTGATGTCTTATTCCAAACAAATGATTATATGCTTTGAAACACCAAAACAATTGAAGTAATATTTTGGAAATACAGGGACAAGCATCTCATGAATCCCTTAAATTATTTCCACATGCCAATTCTCCTAGGCTCCACATGCTAGCTTACCTAAGCTCCATCTGCCCCATGAACTTCATACATTTTCCTTAGTATTGCATCACACTAGATAGCAGAGAAATCTCAGCTCTGTAGAGGGTAGAGGCAATGTTCATGCAGAGTTTGACCTCTTCTGTGCATCATGTTACATGCCACAGGAAGTGTGGAAATTGTACAGCAGTATCACTAATATCACACACTAGTAAAATCCTATTGAAGATTATCTAGAAATGACTGAAACAATACATTGCAGGGAACAACCAGATTTAAAAGAGGCCATGGCACTAGAGATATTATTGCATTTGACTGTGTGGATCGTATAAAGTATGGCTAACCTTGAGGAAAAATCCCAGAACACTTGATTGTGCTTTTGTGAAATCTATATTTAGACCAGGAAGGAATCCTTGTACTAGGAAGCATTCTTCAGAACAGAGCAGGGAAACACTGCATGGTTCAAAGTCAAGAAAGGACTATGTCAAGGATGTAACCTGTCTCCATGCCTTTTCAATCTATAATGCAGTACAGATCATTCCTGAGTCTGGGCTTTATGAAGAGAACTGTGACATTAACTTTGGAGGTAGACTCATCAACAATGTACATTATGCCTATGACACACCTTGCTTGCTGAAACTGAGGAAGACCTGAAGCTCTTCCTGCAGAAGGTCAAGGACTATAGTTTTCAATATGGATTAAAGCTTAACATTAAGAAGACAGATCATACCAAAACAAGTAAGGAAAACTGCAGATCAATATCTCTCATGAATATAGATGCAAAAATCCTTAGGAAAATTCTGGCCAACAGAATCCAACAGCATATTTAAAAAAAAAACAAACAAAAAAACTGCCATAACCAAGTGGGATTCTCTACAGGTATGCAAGGATCATTCAACATAAGACATACAATCAACATGTCATTTCATTAATAATGCAAATAACAAGAACCACATGATCCTAAAAATTGATTCAGAAAAGGCCTTTGACAAAACCCAACACTCTCTTCTTAATAAAACACTCAGTAAGTAGGAATAGAATGGCATTTCCTCAACACAGTGAAAAGTATACACACAAAAAACAAGAGCCAATATCATTCTCAATGGAGATAAAGACTAAAAACTTTTTGTTTGAGAACAGGGACCAGACAAAAATGACCACTGTCACTACTTCTAAAATTGTAATAGAAATACTTGCTAGGAAAATATGATAAGAGATAGAAATAAAATAAAAACCTACAGATGGGGGGGAAAAGGCGACAAATTTCTCACTACTGGGCCAATTGGTAGCATCATGATAGATGGAGAAGAGATTGAGATTGTTAACAACACTTTCAACCAAGAATACTGTACCCAGCAAAATTATCCATCAAATATGAAGGACAGATCAAGATATTCCCAGAAAAGTAAAACCTAAGAGAGTTTGTAAAAACAAGGCCAGCACTGCAGGAGAGACTCAGATATGTCCTTCTTACAGATATACCACAGAAAGCTCCATGGTC
>NW_006399852.1:6133309-6135714 GCF_000299155.1 Elephantulus edwardii
TCCCAGATTCATTCTATGAAGCAAACATATCTTTGATACCAAAGCCAGGAAAAGACACCACCAAAATAGAAAACTATAGGCCAATATCTCTCATAAACATTGATGCAAAAATCCTGAGATTGTCAACAATTACCGCTTGCTTATCTTTACAATCAACACTCAACACCAGCAGTCAGGAAATCAAAAGATGACTTGCACTGAGAAAATCTGCTGTCATGGACGTCTCCAGAGTACTGGAAAGCAACGATCTCAGTCTAAAGACTAAGGTGTGCCTAATCCAGGCCATACTTGCAATTACTTGAAATGCTTGGACAATGATGAAGGATGACAAAGAAGAATTGATACCTTTGAATTGTGGTGCTGGAGAAGAGTCTTGAACATAAAATGAACTGCCAAGAAAACAGATAGGTCTGTTTTGAAGAGGGTGAAAACCAAGTTTCTCCTTGGAGGCTAGGATTTTGAAGCTTTGTCTAACATACTTTGGGCATGTGGCCAGTAGAGACCAGTCCTCAGAGAAGGATATCATGTTTGGAAGGGTAGAGGGACAGCACAGGAGAGGAAGATCCCAGATGGGGTAGTTTGATTCAGTGACCGGGGCAATGGGGGTTGGTGTGTCAGAATTAGTGAGACTGGTTTAGGACAAGGCAGGGTTTAGAGCTACTTACTGTACCTAAGGTCACTATGAGTTGCAGGTGACTCAATGGCACATAACAACAGCAAACAACTTTCATATACACACTCCACCAAACCACTGCATTTTTCTTCAAAATTTGAGTGGTGACCATTTTCCTGTAAGATTTGACCACAGTGTAGGAAGGAACCTGATGTTTCTCCAAGAAATAGAGTGATATTAAGCAATAAGACTATACTCAGATTTAGAAAATCTTTCTTGATTGACATTTGGATATCTGTTACAAGTTATTTTAATACAGACGGTTAAATAAAACACTCTGAAGTAGCAAAGGGACCATAAGATAGAGATAATACGAATAAAACATTTTTGCTATTTTATTTTGTTGTACTTAGCTCTACTTAAAAAATAAAATATACAATACAAAGGTTCTAAAAGCAACTTTAATGTGCATCTACAAATAGAATTCTTTCCACTATTCATTTTCTATTTTAAATTTTTCCAATGACTCTATAGGCAGGAGTCATCATGGAAAACTTTGAACTCCTTTAAATTCACATGATAAAAGGGTTGAGCACGACAAGAAATTCTGGTCTTTTGGGCATAGTAATTTCAACCAACGTAGAGTGTTTCTAAATACAATTCTGTATCTAAAATGATAGAGAACATCCATTTATAAATATTCTATTATACATAAGAAGATGCTCTTTGTAATCAGTGTAGTAATCACTGATGATTTGGATTTATTTTAAATAGTTGATTAATGATTTCATTTCTGTCAATATAACCATTATGAATACTCCATGGTTAATGAAATAAATTTATGCTTTCCAGGTTGATTTTAATATATCACATTAAACTAGAAAGAAATTGAACAAATATGCTATTTTGTCTATGCAGGAGAAAATACTGTTTTAAGCAACCAGATTCCTACATCAGTTTCTAGTATAATAGGATAATTAGTCCTCCCCACCCCTTTCCCAAATAGAATATACAAAATTGTTACTTATTCAAAATATATGAGGCAGGGGAAATATCCTAGTTGATCTCTTATTGTCCGACTGGAATTTTTCCCACAGAAAGAATTACTTTTCAAAGAATGAAAATGTAAAAAACATAATTTCAATGTTATCAATGGTCATTTTAATTTTGTATTTTCCTAAAACATGGTGAAAATCCATCTCTTTTGTTTCCATTACTAAATTATCAAGGCAGGAAGTTAAAATCCACCAGCTGCTCTGCAGGAGAAAGATGGGCAATCACCTCCCATGAGATTTACTGTCTCTGAAAACCCAGTGGAAGGTCAGCTATTGGTTGATTCTGATTCCATGGCACATAACAATAATTCTACTAAGGGCCACATTATCTTAAATGCTCTTAATCCTTTAACAAACACAGCAAATTAGATAACAGTTATCTCAGGGGAAAAGTAGTTTTGCAACTTGTCCAAATGTCTTGCTAACTTCAAAAAAGGTTTTATCCAGTCGAATAATATTTCCCAAAATATTAAAAAAAAAGTCATACAAATTTCACCACAAGGAGTCCTAAGATTAAGTCGCTTATAAAAGGTGTCCCACGTGTGTCAGGAAGAGGAAGTCTTACTCAGATACAGTGCCACCCAAAGGTAATAAAGGAGGTCAAAATTGCTTCCACTGTGGAAAGCTGGGCCACTTCAGTAGACAGTGTCACAGACGAGAGCCACAGATAGGCAAGGGAGTAGAGAGGAAGCTCCCACTCACTTGCTTTAAGTGTGGCTCTGAAGGACACTTGGCCA
>NW_006399852.1:6136299-6139596 GCF_000299155.1 Elephantulus edwardii
GGGCTAAGCACAATTGATAACAGTGCATCTAAATTCCAAAATCAATCTCCATAATAGTCTATGTGTTTCCTACTGCCAAAGGGGCCCTTTAGAGTAGTGACAGAAGACATTCACCCTGAAACATACAGTGTCCCTTTTCAGTAGGAAGTAGTTAAGAGAATATGCCATCCCCTTTTCCTTATGAATCAGGGTGAAGTCTCTCTCAGGGAGGAGTGATAGGGAATGGCAAAGGACACACTGACAAAGGAGATTAATCAGAACTGGCTTTGACAAGCACTGTGGCAATTGGACAATTAAAACAGACATGGCGAGGGGAAGAAGAACGAACTGGGGAGGAGGGTAGAGAAAACAGTGCAATAATGAATGAATGAAAACCCAAAATCTCTGTAAATGTCCATTAAAACTAATAAAATTTAATAATAATTTAAAAAAGGTGCCCCAACAGAGTGTGGATATTATGAAACAATATTACTAATTATCACACACAAGCAAGATCCTGCTGAAAATTATCCAGAAATTAGTGTAACAGTAAGTACATCGACAGAGAACTATCAGAAACACAGGCTGGGTTGAGAAGAGGCTGTGGCACTAGGACAACCTAGCCAGCTTTTTTTTTTTTAATCTTGGCTGAAAGAAGAGAGTACCAGAGGAATGGCTATCTGTGTTTCATTGACTATGCAAAGGCTTTTGACTGTATGGACCACAACAAACTCTGACTGATTCTGAGAAGAATGGGAATCCCAGAACAATTAATCAAGTTCTATACCCCCTGGTTCCTCCCTTCTGCCTCCTGCAAGACAGATTTCTTTATTCTTTTGGTATGTACGAGATCACAATTCAAAGGCATCAATTCTTCTTTGTATGTGTATTAATGGAGTTGCTGCTGCTGTTGGTAGATGTCATCATATTGGGAACTTGCCATCCTCACAAGCTCTGCCATGCCCAAGCTAATTGTTACTGTCACTGTGTCACATCTCCCTGAGGACTTTCCTGACTATCTTTTCCCAGCTTAACATAATTTTTCAAGGACTAGCCCCTCCTAACAACATGTCCAAAGTATGTGAGCTCAAGTTTCACCATCCTTGGCTCTAAGAAGCAACCTGGTTGCATTTCCTTCAGGTCAGATTTGTTTGTTCTTCTGGCAGTCCATGAGATACTTGGCAGTCTTCTTCAACACCACAATTTAAAGGCATCAATTTTTCTTTGGTCCTCCTTATTCACTCCCCAACTTGCAGATGCATATGAAGCAACTTAAAATACCAAAGCTTGACTCAGGTGCTTCTTAGTCATTAAGGTGCTATCTTTGCTCTTTAGCATGGTGGAGAGATTTCTGACAGGCTTTCTCAGTGCAACACATCTCCAATAATGAAACTAGATAAAAGTTAATTGTGCATCAGGAGTGAACTGACAACACACACACTATGGTGGTGCAATGATTAAAGAATTAAACTACTAACCAAAGAGGTCAGTGATTTTAACCTACCAGCCATCCAGAGGAGAAAGATGTAGCTGCCTACTCCTATAAAGATTACAGTGTTGAAAATTCCATGGGATAGTGCTTCTTTGTTCTATAAATCCTCTCTGAGTGAGAATCAACTTGATGGCAGTAAGTCGGGTCTGAAGGCATGAAAGACTACACAGTCATAGAATAAATCAAGTTAGAGTGCTGGTCATTTTGAATTTGTTCCCACAGACACTTTCTACTTTCCTCTGCCCTTCATTGCTCCTTGAGAAATCATGCCTATAGACCACAACACTTTAATTCTATCCTGAGCATGCTTTTCGTTAGATCAGCCAGTGGGAGAACCAAGCAGAAGATTGAGGTACAAGCAGAAAGATAAGCAGGATTATTTATCACCTGTTCCCCACTCTTGCACTTTATATTTAATTTCAGGCCATGGCTGTATCGCTGAAGATTTCAGCTTCCTTTAGATATCAGTTATCACAAGGCTCAGGGAATATTACTATCTCATTTAATCTCTATGCTGAGCAAATAACACAAAGTGCTATATTACACGAAGAAGAATATAGCATCAGGATTGGAAGAAGCCTCGTGAAAACCAATGGTATATTGATGGTACAATCTTGCTTGAAGAAAGTGAAGACTTGAATAATTTTTTTAAAGATCAAAAGCCTATGGCTTTTTGTATGGGTTATACTTCAACATCAAGAAAACAAAAATCCTCACAACTTGTCTAATAGATAACATCATAATAAATGTCAAAAGACTCAAATTGTGAAGAATTTCACTTTCCTTAGATCCACAATCTACATCCATACAAACAGCAATAAAGATTATAGTGTTGGGTCTCCTTCCGGCTGATCTAATGGAAAGCAAGACCAGGCTAGAATTAAGTGTTATGAGCTACAGGCATCATCTCAACTGGGAACAAACATTTGGTAATACCATTTCAGACAAGGTCTCATAACGAAAGTTTACAGAATGCTTCTCTTTTTCCACAAGAAAAAGACTGATAACCCAATAACAAAATGGGCAAAAAACATGGAAAGAATTTTCACAGAGGAAGATATGCGAATGGACAACAGACACATGAAGAAATGCTCAAAATCACTGGCAAGAAGAGAGATGCAAATCAAAATCACAATGAAATACCATCTCACTCCAGTAACAGTGGAAAAGTTTAACAGGACAGCAAGTAATAAATGTTGGAGACAATGTGGTGAGATATGAACTCTTATACATTATTGGTAGGATTATGAAATTGTACAACCACTCTGGAAGCATTTTGGTGCTTCCTCAAAATGCTGAATATAGAAATTCCATATGACCCAGCTATTCCAGTGCTTGGAATATACCCTGAGAATATGAAAACTGAGGCACAGACGGAGACTTGTACACCCATGATCATAGCAGCCTTTTTCACTGTCACAAGAATACTAGCTGAAAACAGCCCAGATGTCCAATCACAATCGAATGGATTGAGAAATTATGGTACATTCATACAATGGAATGCTACACAGCATGCAGGAGCAGTGATTTTGTAAATTACCATCTAACTTGGGAGGGACTAGAGAGCATTATGCTGAGTGAACTCACTCAGTACCACAAGAAAAAGACTGTATAAAACCGTTGTAGAATGTGTATGAGGATCCAAGAGGTGGGGAGGGTGGAAGAAGAGGGATGACAATGTTAAGGGGCGGCGAGAGGGAAGGGAATTAACCAGAGGTTGCTTGTACAATTTGATGTGGGGTGTGGGAAATTGGAAGAATCTGGTCTGAAAAACAATGTATTCCAATTATGTAAATCAACTAGTATAATATTTTTTTACAAATTTT
>NW_006399852.1:6147376-6149969 GCF_000299155.1 Elephantulus edwardii
CCAACTCTTCAGCACACAACACCAAGAAAGCCAAGGTAGGAAACAAAGAAAAAAGAATAAGTGGTATTTTTATAATATTGTCTTAGTGACAGAAAAGAAACTAGAGATTGAATGATAGAATTTTGTACAATTACCATTGAAAAAACATATTTTAAAAAAAAAACATAAATGGTGACTATAAACACGGACCTGACCTGATGGACTATACAGAAACTAGAATTACTACATCTATAGAAAGAGTTGGTAGAGAAGCTTAATATCAAAAGTCAAAAGGAACCAAGAGCTGACTATGGAACTGACAATCAATTTACTCACATGCAAGTTCAAACTGAAACTGAAGAAAATGAAAACAAATTCAAGAAAACCAAAATGCAACGTTGAGTCAATCATAACCAAATTAAAAAATTATCTCAAGTATAGATGATGCTTTGAACAATAACTACTGAAGACCAGATGAGTCCTAGGATGACAGCGAGGATATTATTCACAAAAAAACCCAAAAGGTAATTAATAACACAGACATAGGAGAGAGAAGGACCAAAATGGTTGTCAAAAGAACTCTGAAAATTGCACTAGGATATAAGCCAAAACAAAGGAAGAAAAGCTGAAGAAGAGAGATGAACAAAATATTACAAAGGGTAATTCGAGAAGACAAAAGAAAGTAGTATAATGAAATGGGCAGAAAGTTGGAGTTAAAAAATCAAAAGGGAAGAACATGTTCAATATAACTCAAGCTAAAAGAACTAAGAACAAATTCAAGTCCCAATTTGCAATATGAAGGATTCCATGGGCAAAATCTTTAATTATATGAGAAGTTTCAAAAGAAGATGCAGAAATACAGTCATCATTTAAAAAAAGAAAAAAAGTCAACACTGAACTGCGGTTAAGCTGATCAAGGCAGGAGCTGCCTGAGTTAAGACAAAACAAATAGTACGTTCCTCAAGACCTTGATTCTCACACTAAAGCTGCCTTCTGATAAAAACCAAAAAAATATGGTTAAGGAAACAGGGAAGGTTAGCAAATAAGAGAAGAAAAATGAAAACTGAGGCACAAACAGAACTGTACACCAATGTTCACAATAGCATTAATCACCATTTTAAGAACATGGAAAGAGCCCAAATGTCCAACTATAATCGAATGGATTGAGAAATTATGGTACACTCACATGATGGAATACTATGCAGCATACAGGAGCAATAATTTTGTAAATTACTACCTAACTTGGGAGGGACTGGAAAGTATCATGCTAAGTGAATTAACTCAGTCCCATAAGGACAAATACTATATAAGATCATTATTGTATAATGTGTATGAGGATCCAGGAGGGAAAGGGTAGGAACAGAGGACTAAGGATGGGTGGAGGGTTGGTTGGGAGTGGGAGCAAAGGAGTAAGAATGGGCAGAGAGGAGTTGGGGGGATTAAGCATAGCATCTCAGAGTTTGATGGGTGAAGGAAGGGATGGGTAAAGGAAATGGGAGAGATGCACTGTGAAAACAATTATACAAACTTTGTCATTAAACCACTATAAAGGAAAAATTTTATTTAAATTTTAAAAAATTTTAAAATCTCAAATTCCAGTTAACATATTTTACTGGTTATGTAGTGAAAAACACCCAGTGAGGACACCCAGCCGTGAGTTTCGCTCCCTTTACAACTGGACTAAGGAAAGTCTGAATTAGTTCATTCCAATCTACTTTCCTGCTGGGCAGAGAGAGCGCAACATATGGTGACCCCAACATGATAGGAGAAAAACAACAGCAATCAGAACTACTCAGATGAAAAGTGGAAATGTCCGGACTGCTTCATATCTTTAAGAAATAAAGCCAACGAGCACTACTTATCTCAGTAAGAGACAGTGCCATTGAGCACCTCCCGTCTTATTTTATGTGTGTGATCTGAGTGGGACAGGAGGAGATTGCCCCTCCTTCTCCAGCAGAATATCTGGTGGATTTGAACCGTGTATTTCTGGTATTGCAGTGCAGCTTCTTGCCACTAGGCCACAAGAACTCCCAAACAGCTCCCGTGTAGGTATTTATTCGTGAGGGGATTTTTGTAGATGGAGCAAGAGTTGAAAGCCACCTCGTCATGCATCCCTTTGTGCCACTTCATCTTGCGGCCTCATGTTGCCCCTTCATCTTTGACTCCGAGTTGGTGTTTGCCCCTCGCGTGGAACTCCAGTCCGGGACCCCTCAGTTTTTCCCCAGGCAGTTCTCTCGCAGTTCTTGTTTCTCTGAAGGGTGATGTACTATTTTACTTTCTTTTTCCACTGCTACTGCACATAAACTGTATTACTATCTTCTCTCTCTCTCTCTCTCTCTCTCTCTCTCTCTCTGTGTGTGTGTGTGTATTATTATCTTTTTTATATTCGACCCTGCTAAATTAAGTGGCCATAATATAAGTAGCTCCTTAATGCTACAAATTGGCTTAGTTGGGCAGGATCTAAAGAATCTGCTTTCTTTAAGAAGTCTGAATTTCAGGTATAATTGTCATGACAGGAGTTTAGAATGACGGCTGCATAGTGGAGGGGACTTGGGATAGGGTTTGTGTAACAATGAAAGAATTTTTCTTTTACTTTTCAAAAAGAAGAGTGAAA
>NW_006399852.1:6150069-6154657 GCF_000299155.1 Elephantulus edwardii
AAAGAAATCAAATATTAAATCAGGAAAAAAGAAATAAAATTATGCAAGAAATTGGACAAATCTGTCATCAAGGACCTATTTAAAGTGCTAAAGAGCACAGATGTCAGTTTAAAGACTAAGGAGCATCTGATCCAAGCGACAGTATTTTCTTCATATGCGTGTCAAAGTTGAACAATGAATAAGGAAAATGAAAGAATTAATGTCTTTGACTTTCGGTGTTAGTCAAGAGTACTGACTATACCACAACTGCCAAAAGAGCAAACAAGTCTGTTTTGGAAGAAGTGCAGGCAGGATGCTCCTCAAGAGACAAGGACGTAAGATCTAGTCTGACATATTCTGGGCATGTTGCCAAGAGAGGCCAGTCTTTGACAAAGGATATAGATCATCCCTGAAAAAGTGGAGGGTCATCGCAGGAGAGGAAGACCCTCAACAAGATGGACCATCACAGTGACTGGCACAATGGGCTTAGGAACCACAGTAGAGATTGTGAGGATAGTTCGTGATAGGGAAATGTTTTCATCTGTTTTACACAGGACTGCTTTAAGTCAGAGATCACTCCAGAGTGCCTAGCAATAACCATGATCTTATGCCTCTATCTCCTTTACAGAGCCTTGGTGCTCATTGGGCTGCTAGGTGAAAGGCTGTGGACTCCACCTAGTGCTCGGTGGGAGAAAGCAGCTCAGTCTCCTCGCTTAAAGATCTGTATTCCTTGAAATCCGATAAGCCACGGTGAATTGGAATGAATTCAATGACAACAGGTGTGAATAAGAGCCAAGTCAGTAACAATAGGTTTGGTTTGAGTTTAAATCCCCTCAGGGAACTCTAGTTGCAATGTGATTAAAACATTTGACTGAGAAAAAAAAAACCCAAAAAACAAACAAAAAAACCAAAACATTTGACTGCTAACCAAAAGGTCTGCAGTTCAAACTCACCCGATGATTCACAGGACAAAACAAAATAATCAACTTCTAGAAAGATTGCAGCCTTGGAATCCCTATAGGGCAGTGCTACTCTGTCCTGCAGTGTCACTATTATGAATTAACTCGATGGAGTGTTTTTTTTATATTTATTCTTTAATATTTCTGTCAAGCTAGAGTTATTAATGGCTTCCCCTGGTCTAGTCTCTGAATATCTAATCTCCTTTGTTAGCTCCCTACCCATCTCCTTGTGAGTCTCCATCAAAGTTTCTTAAATTATTTGAATTACAATTTTTTTCATGTCCAAACTCTGGCTGATTTTTTTTTCCTCTCTCTTTCCTTCTTTGTGTGTGTGTGTGTATTTGTGTTGCATGTATGAGCATGTATATGCATGGAATATGGAACTTCAACATATTTGGAGACATAAAAAAATAATCACACAATAAAGTATAAGCCAACAGCAACAAAAAGATCTCCATGTTTTCTTAGGTGCATGTACAGAAAAAAGATCTAGAAGTATATACAACAATATACCACAAGGATTTGGATTGATACAGAAGGCTTGAGTTAGAAGATAAGATTAAACTTACATTTGGAAAAAAATTTAATCTGACTTGTAACACATAACTTTTTAAGGTGAACATATTCGACTTAGTTAATCCATGATTTTTTTCAAACATATTTGACTACATAGCTCTTTTTCTTAGAATCCTTGTTAGTATCTCAAACAATCTAGTAAATGTGACATCAGACCATCATCCCCAGGCTAAGTTTGGGTAAGAGAACTATCTTCATTTGTTTGTTCTTCTTGATACTTTACAGATGTATACCTACTTAGGTGCAGTTCTTCACTTTCCATATTATTTTGTTCTGGACTTCCAGTCCATCAGAGGTATCCTCCATGAAGGGAAAGACATTTTCTCAGCTCAGTGTCAAGAATTATAAAGACAAATTCATAATTTGAAATCTTGTTCTAATGTGACAATCTTGTTTTAAATTTCCAAGCTCCTGGGTTGCCCTGTCCTGTGCGATTTACTGCCTCTGAAAACCTGCTGAAGGGTCAACTACGGATTGGCTCCATAGATAGCACACAACAACAACCATAACACTCACATGCAACCCTTGAAAAGGGTCTAGTCTAAATGGAAATGTGCTGCATCTATTGTAAAATATATAAAATTATTAATTACTTCTATAATAATTGGATATTTCAATGATAAAATTTTCAGTCTCATTGAAATGCAAACTCTTCACCATTGAGCCATCCCTAATTCATGGTGACCCTCCACTGGGTATCAAAGGCTGTAAATCAAAAGAGAAGACTTTTTCTCCTGAGGAGCCAAGGGTGGATTTGACTAGCTTTTGGTTAACAGTGCAGTCACTAGGAACTAAAACATACTAATAAAGTTAATATTACCTCTTTCTTTTCCTTTTTTTAATGTGTAGAGTATAAAAGTTAAAACTACATAAGTAGTTTACATTATATTTCTATGACAGAGTTGTCCTAGAGAAGGACCACATGTCATAGAAAAACAATGTCAATCCACAGGAAAGCTAACTGGACAGACAGCATATAGTCTTAATGGACACACATTCCTGCCCCTCCAGGAGGTAGATGAAATGCATAGCTGAATTGGCTCTGGAACAATCGAGGTTTAGCAATAGATAGAGCAAATTCATTGCTCTCAAAGTGTTTACCATGTACCAGGGAAGTGAAAAATGTTGTACATAACTAATCAAAACGTAGTGTTAAAAAATGCCATGGATACAAATGCCATGGGTAACCCTGAAAGACATTATGATAGTAAACTATCTCAGTCACAGAAGAATAAATACTGCATAATACTGCTGTTATAAAATAGGAATGATGTCGGGGAACATGGGGGGCGAATAGGTAAAGAGTAGATCGACAATGAACACTGCATTGGAACAGACAAGGAGAAGACTGTCTGAAAGAAATATATGACTAGGCAGGATATGTATGACAACAATTTGGAATCATTGCAAAGAGGAGAGAGAGAGAGGAAAGAGAGGAGAGAACAGAGAGAAGAGAGGGGAGGGAGAAAAATGTGCAAAAATGAGTGAATGAAAACCCAATCTCTCAGTTAACCTTCATTAAAATCATTCTTTTAAAAATTTACAACAAAATGCCATGGCTAGGCCGTTACATTCTGAGAACACTAAGGAGGAGCACAGTGACCCTCACTGGACAGATCAAGGTAATGCAGTTTGAGTTCCTCATAGTGAACAGAAGGGAGCTGGTATTAATTAGGGAAGGCATGTAGATAGAAGCAGCAGCAAGTACTCACGCTCAGCGAGTAGAAAGAATGGTGCTGGAGGAGCTACAAGTAGCCCAGTATGGTTACAGTACAGAATTCAAGAACGATGTAATGGGGATAAGGAAAGATTGATAGACAGAAGCCAGGCTGAAAAAAAACCCAAAAATCTGGGGGGTGATTGTGCAAGACTTAATAGGTAGAACCCAGGTCTGAACTGGGAAAAACGAGGGACTTCAGAGTGAAGAAAATAAGGAGCTACCGAACAGCGCTAAACAAAGAAACTAGCTTAACCTGACGGTAAATGATTTAGATAATAATATTGACATTGTAGAAAATGGTGCAAAGAGCATAGTATTTGAGCAGGGTGACCATTAAAGCTGGTACAGTCGTCATGTGAGAAGAAAATGGTGACGTGAACAAGGATAATAATAAGAAAGATGATGTTCGGCGGACTTGATGACAATCTGTCGGGGACAAGAATCAAGAAAAAAGAGTGGAACCATCTCAGAAACAAATACTGCCTGTTCCTCCAATATGCTCAGAACAGTACTTCTCTTTTCTGCAAACCCTCAAAAAGAAATACTATTACCAACTGTTCAGGAACAAACCAGAGAATGAAACTAAATGCAAAGCAAAATTCAACCACTTCAAGCTATCTTCTGTATTTCTAGATACTGTTGCATAATCTATTAAATTTACAATCCTATCAAGACAAGTTAGGATAAATTTCCCAGTAATAGTTTCATCTTGTTTTTACTTTAGTCATTTATACCACAACTTCACAATCTACCATTGTAGGATTTAATGTAACACAATATAGTTATGATTCCCAGTAGATGTAAATCTTTTCACCTAAGGTGAAATATTATACCTTCTTTGTCGTATGGAAATGGGTTTAACCAAAGGCATCTCTCTATTTGAAAATATGAAATTTTTTAAAGCTGCCAAGTTTTTAAAAAACTTTAAAATGACATCATAATTTAAATAATTTTCCATTTTAAGTTTTTATTGTGGTTTTCATGAAAGTCAAAAAGAAAATCCATAAATAAGGTCACGTCACACAAGTGAAATTATATAAAAATCTCCTAGACTATGATCCAATATCAATCTTAAAGTACAAAATTGTGAATGATAGTATGTTATCTACACATATAGAATGAAAATCTATAAATATGACTATTAGTGGTAGGATTTGCACTGCCAATACGGTGGTTGTTTTTGTTGTTACATGCTGTCAAGTCGCTTGCGACTCATAGCGATCCTATGTACGAAAGCCCTAAATGCTGCTCTATCCTGTGCCAACCTTGCCGTTTCTTGACACAGTCATTCCCACCATCCCAATCACAGAATCGATCCATCTCATCAAGATGTCCCTACACTCTCCCAAACATG
>NW_006399852.1:6159967-6210442 GCF_000299155.1 Elephantulus edwardii
TGAAACAATGAATGAATGGAAAACCTAAGTCTCTGTAAACTTTCATTAAAATTCATTTAAAAAGAAGTCTGAAGTGAAATGTGCGACAATGAATGAAGAAAAATCCAACTTTTCAGTAAACTTTTGTTCAAATCACAATTAAGAAAAAAAGTCCGAAGTGAAGTGTGTTGTTTGTGACGTTCCTTGGTGGAAGGCTCTGCTTTATTTGCATAACTCCAGGATTCAGTATCAATACTGGGATTAATACTATGGAGCCAGCTCCCGAGGACTGAGCCTGACCAGCAAAAGCATGACAATCTAGGCCACTAGGTGGCAAAGTTTCCAGAACATCCTAAAGCGGGGCATGTTGCCGACTGCTTCAAAGGCAGCCTCAATAAAAGACTTCTATGCTAGAATACTAGAATAAGAGGATAACAGAGTTCAGCTGACAAGGCCCAGCGAATTATATAACCCCAGCTGATAGGAATCAGCAGCCGCAGTTCTACCGACTGAAGCCTGAGTTCTTGCTCATGTGAGAGGTAATCAAGTTCTTGTTTAAAGTAAATATCATTTTCCCAGTTTTACCATTTTTTAAGACTGTTTGTTTCACCCAGAGTGTAAAATTAAAACTGTAAACATAAAGAATAACTTTAAAACAAAAACTCCTGCCTTGCAGCTTTGTGCAAAATTCAAAAAAGCTGCATCTTGCAATCTCTTGTTTACATGCTTAAGTGTTCAACGCCAGACTCAGACAAGTACAAAGCTTGCTTGCTACATTAAGTGCCAGCATTTTCTAAAAACCAGAAAACCTTCTCAAAAAGCTTTAAGCACGAGGAACTCCAAAACTATGGGATATCTCTATGACGGAAACAACAACACAAACCCAACAAAACAAAAGGCCAACTATGATAAATAGCAAAAATTATCAAAAATAAGAGATACTTTTATAATTCAAAACCAGTTTATGCTCACCTAAAAAATAAAGCAAGGGACATTCTTAATATTATGCAAGGAACATCTGCACAGCTCCACCATCTGCCATATTATGGTTGATAAAAATTTAATTTTTATTTTCTGCTGTTAGTTTCATTGTACTAATGCCATTATATTAACTACTGAAGATATTTCTCTGTTACAAGATTATGTAGATACTCTAATTATCCACCTATAAAAGAAAAAATGAACCATAAATCTGCAGATGTTTCAGAAATCAATGTTGATACAACTCCTGAAAACTGGGTAAGTAACTGAATGAAACCTACGTAGTGCCTGAAGCTAAAGTGCAAATTTGTTCAATTTTATTAGTAAGAAATGTGAATCTTTGTCAGAGTGGACTAAGCAGTTGTACAAAGAATAAGAGTTTGTGAGAAGTGATTAAATAGTTGCAGAAGGCATGAAAAGATGTGTGTAAACCTGTAGCTAAGTAAAAGGATAGTTGTTGTTGTTGTTACGTGCCGTTGTTTGTGAAGCATAGTGACCCTATGTACAACAGCCCTAAACCCTGCTCTATGCCTTGCCAATCTCACTGTCTCCGACACACCTATCCCCATTATCCCAGTGACAGAATCAATCCATCTCATTGAGTGTTTTCCTCTCCTGCACTGTCCCTCCACCCTCCCAAGCATGATGTCCCTCTCCAAGGACTGGTCCCTCCATGTAACATGTCCAAAGTATGTCAGATGAAGCTTCAGAATCCTTGCTTCTGAGGAGCAGCCTGGCTTCACCCTCTCCAGGACAAACTTGTTTGTTCTCCTAGTCCATGGTAAATTCAGTACTCTTCTCCAGAAGAAAACAAGTAGGTCTATCTTGGGGAGGGTGAAACCAAGTTTCTCCTTGGAGGCTAGAATTTTGAAGTTCCATCTCACATACTTTAGGCATGTGGCCAAGAGAGACTCATACTTGGAAAAGGACATCTTGCTGTGAAGAGTGGAGGGACACCACAGGAGAAGACCCTAGAGGAGACGGATTGATACAGTAACTGGGGTAATGGATGTAAGAGTGTC
Organism: Elephantulus edwardii; assembly: GCF_000299155.1. Taxonomy (NCBI): domain Eukaryota; kingdom Metazoa; phylum Chordata; class Mammalia; order Macroscelidea; family Macroscelididae; genus Elephantulus; species Elephantulus edwardii. The sequence goes on from NW_006399852.1 coordinate 6,161,950, forward strand.
AGAGTCAGTGAGACTGGCTCAAAATAGGGCAGGCTTCAGAGCTGTTGTACATAGGGTCACTATGAGTCACAGGTGATTTGAAGACACATAACAACAACATTAATACATCAAGAAGAAAAAGACAAACAACTCAATCACAAAATATGCAGATGTGAACAGATGGTTCACCAAAGAAGAAAATCAGATGGCCAATAACACATGAAAAAATTGCTCAAAATCACTAGGTATTAGATGCGAATCAAAACAATATCATTTCTAGCAACAACAGCAAAGTTGAACAGGACAGAAAACAACAAATGCTGGCGCTAATGAGAAGAGATCAGAATTCTCACACACTGCTCATGGAGATTGTAAAAAAGTGCAACCATTATGGAGGGCAGTCTTGTGCTTCCTCAAAAAGCTGACAAGAGAAGGACTATTTAACCCAGCTATCCCACTATTGTGAATATACCCCAAAGAATTCAGAGCTGTGCCACAAACTGATATGTGCACACACATATTTATTGCAGCCTTATTCACACTAGCAGAGACTAAAGCAGCCTAACTGCCCTTTAACATAGGAGTGAATAGCTACAACCCAGAAAGGATAAATTAAATGAACGGGATCTTCTAAGAATCAAATCCCTATGCACATTCAGAAACTTCTCCAACAGAGTAAAGCAGGAAGCCACAGACTGGGGAAAAAAGTTGATAATGACATGTCTAATAAGGGACATATATAGAATTTATAGAATGCTCGAGCATCACAACAAGATAAACAACCCAACTGAGAAATGGGCACAGGATATGGACACTTCACCAAGAAGACATTCAGCTAGCAATCAAACACATGAAGAAATGTTCAAAAGTCCTAGCTCTAAGAGAGATTAAAATCAAAATAACTATGAGACATCATTTCACGCCAGTAACAAATTTAACAAAGCAAACAACAAATGTTGGCAAGGTTGTGGAGAAACTGTAACCCTTATTCACTGTTGGTGGGAGTATAAAATGGTGCAGCCACAATGGAAGGCTCTATGGCGCTTTCTCAAAAAGTTGGAAATAGAAATACCATTTGACTCAGCAATTCCACTACTGGGAATATACGCTAAAGAAATAAGAACTGCCACCACCCAAACAGATATATGCACACCTATGTTTATTGCAGCTCTGTTTACAATAGCACAGAGTTGGAAACACCCCAAGTGCCCATCAACAAACGAATGGCTAGAGAAGGTGTGGTATATTCACACAAAGGAATATTATGAGCACCTTTTATGCTGTGGCTGGCATTTCTCTGAATGACCACTTTGTCAAACCCGTTTCCTGCTATGACAATGTCTTTGGCTATAGCAACCAGGTGTTCGACCTGATGGTTCACATGGCCTACAAAATATAAGAGCCCCTTGGATCACGAGTCCCACCAATAGCACTAGAAGATATATATAGGGAGATCCTCAGCTGTTGGGGACTTCTTGCCCCAACTTGACACCTACACACACACACACACACACACTGAGAAGCTTACATCCATGACACAGTTCCATCTAGTCTCCCTGAGAAAGAAGAGGGGCTCAAAGAGCCCCTCATATCATGTGACATCAATAAGGACACCGTATTCAGAGAAAAGGAAAAAAAAAAAAAGAATTCCACCTATCACCAGAAAATTAAAAAGGGAGAATTTTGTTTCACTATAACCACATGTCAGTGCATAGAATTACATTTCTATACTAGATCTAGTGCTTAGTAACTTGCACAGCATTGCCGTCGTTTCCTCTATACCAAAAACCTCCCTACGATCCAGATGACACAGACTCTCGAGATGACACACACTCACAGCGACACTCTATTTGGTTTCTGAGGCTGTAAACCTTAAAAGGAGAAGACAGTTAATCTTTCTCCTAAAGAGCCACTGGTGGATTTGACTGGCTTAAAATGCTTCATCTTTTGGTTCACAGAACATGCTTTTAACTAGCCACTATTTCTACAGAAAGGAACTAACCCCATCAGCCCCACCCCCCAACTAGACTCAACCAAATGATGAACCTTATTCTCTGCGCCAGTAGTAAGGATCAAGAAAAGGCTTTCAAAGCTGCTTTTTTTTTTTTTTAAATCACAAGTTAAAACCTGAGTTACAAATTGCACTATCAGAATAAAGCTTCCATTATGTCACTCTCCCAAAATAACTGATTTCCACAAAGAATAACGTCCCCTGCCCATCTTTCCAGCAACGATACTGCTTTTTCAACTTGTTGGAAGGTAACTGCATCAACTTTTATAAAGTTTAGTTAGGCAGATGCTTCTATGTCTGTGTTCAAGTTATGGTAGGACATGGATCACTCTACCACATCTCCACGATCAAAGGGGATGCATGCTTAGGCTAGAACCTGCATTTGTTTCTGTGAACGCATGGTTAGACATGGCCTTTCACAGTATCACCAAACTCCACTGCTCTGAAGTTGATTCTAATAGGACCCCAGGACACTACTGTTGTTTAGTGCCTTAGAAGTACCTCTGAGCCAGAGGAATCCTGTGCACAACAGAAGGAAAGCTTGCAATTGCTATGCCAGCCACACACTCACTTTCAAACTTAAGCCTTTTGCTGCAGTCTGTGTCAATCCTTCTTGAAGGTCTTCCTCTCTTTCCCTGACCTTCTACTTTTCTAAGCATGAGGCTTTTTCAGGAATAGGCCACTCATGATAGAAGTCTCACTATCCTTGTCAAGAACTCACATTGCTTCCTGGGAGTCATTTGCTCCTGAAACCTTTCCATTTTAAAGTTAATTAAGTCTAACTCTATGAGATCCACGGTCAACACTCTTGGCACCAGTAGCCAGGAAATAAAAAAATGTATTGCAATGGGAAAGTCTGCGGTTAGGGACCTCTCTAAAGTATTCAAGAGCAATGGTGTCTCTCTGGAGACTAAGGTGTGCCTGATACAGGCCATGGTCTTTGCAATCACTTGTTATGCATCAGAGAGTTGGACAATGACTAGGGAGGATAGAAGGAGAATTGACGCCTTTGAGCTGTGGTGCTGGAGAAGAGTACTGAATGTACCATGGACTGCCAAGAAAACAAATAGATTCATCCTAGAGAGGGTTAAACCAGGCTGCTCCTTGGAGGCAAGGATTCTGGGGCTTCGTCTGACATACTTTGAACATGTTGTAAGGAGAGACAGGTCTTTAGAGAGGGGCATCATGCTGGGCAGAGTGGAGGGACAGCGCAGGAGGAGAAGACCCTCTATGAGGTGGATTGATTCAGTGACTGGGATAATCGGGATGGATGTGTCAGAGGCAATGAGATTGGCACAGGATAGAGCACGGTTTAGGGCTGTTGTACATAGGGTCGCTATGAGTTGCAAGCGACTCGACGGCACATAACAACAACAGCAACTATGAAGGCGCAGCTACCGCTCAGATGCAATCAATTACGGGAAGATTAACTTCGCCACAACACATTGAGATTGTTCTCTCACAATAGTTACTTCTATTAACCTTGAAATGTCTTAAAAACTACTTCTGTGATGGGGATAAGGTTCATCAGTACTTATTAAGTAGTTGCTTTCTATAATTAATAAGTACTTCGGAAGAACTTTTTCTTGCCTTTTTATTAAAGGCACTTACACCTGCTCCAAGGCTGGCAGGGCTCCTCCAGCAGAAAGCCACGCCCACACACGCTTATTGCCCCGCCTCCTTGTTATGGTGCGGGCCAATCTTATATGCGCTAATGGCGCAAGCCAGAGCTCCCGCGAGACTTCAGCTGACGGCTCAGCGGGGCTTTAACTGTGTGGGCGTGCGCAGAAGAGCCACTTGAAGCCATTGCAGGAAAAGGGGGGCGTGGCGCTCCCGACGTGCGCGTTCGCCTTGACCTCACGCTCGAGCGCGCCTGGCAGCTGGGAGCTGTGGTAACTGGACTTCGCAGGAACCTTCACACAATCAGCGCAAGTGCTTCTGTCCCCTCCAGGAGGATGCTCTGTGAATGGCACATGCGACTCCTGGAGCTGCGCAGGCATTAAAGGGAGCCGTGCGTTGGTGCTGAGAGGCCCAGCATTCTGGGAGAACGAGTCTAGGTAAGGTGGGTGATGGAAGGGTCAGGGGTCAGAGGTCCGGGGAGAAAGCCTTTCTCTGACCCCTTGCAGCGCAGATTGAGGACTCGAGGGTGTCCGGAGACCGGAAGCTTAAGGGCTGGGGGTGGGGGGAGGAGCTGGGTACAGCGCGAGTCCCCCCGCTTCTCTTCCATCCCAGAAGCGCGGGCCTCTGGACCCCACCGTTCTCTTCCAGCGGAGCTGGGTGGGCCACCGAGGGAGAGGGGCGGTGCTGCTGCGTGTGCACTGGGGGGCTGCGGGGGTTGGTCCATCCTCACGCCCCTCGGCCTCGCAGGAGCTGGTTTGCGGGGCCTCCTCGAAGCGATCGGATCCCGACTGCCCTGCTTAGTCTCGAACCTGTTTTCGGTGTTTGGGGTGGGTATCTCCGCACGGATGTCCCTGGGGGCTGACAGCGAAGCCGGATGCCCACCTGCTTGTGCGGGTTTGTAACATAGTGCGGTCAGGGGGCGGAGCCAGGCTGCTAGATGAGCCGCCTTCAACTTCTCAGTTACCGGTGGACGGAGACTCACTGCGTTCCGCATAACACCGCCTTTGCACGGTATTTACACTCTGGTCCTCAGGGTTGTTAATGTCAGCATGGTGTCTGATGACTGATGCTCGTGGCCATCACCCCTTGCCACCGAGGTGGAACCGACCTATGGCTGATCCTCCAGCGGGTCCCCCTCCTCCCGCGCCCCGAGACTCCAAATCGCAGGGGAGGAGATTGCCCATCTTTCCACGGCTGAGCGAGCATCTGGTGGGTTCCAGCTGCAAGAGGGGCGCCGCCTTTGAACTAGTAGCCCAACTGTCTGCGGACTACGCCACCAGAGCTCCCGGACATTCCCTTATATGTCGTATTAAGTCATGACCACCCAGCTTGTGTCTTTTTTTTTTTTTTTTTCCTGAATAGCTTGTGTCTTTTTTCTGAATGGCATGGCGGTATCCACAAACTGGAAATCCTAGTTGCTTGTTGTTTTTTCTGTTTGTATAAATACACTTAAAAGTGAAGGCTTTAAGTGAGAAGAAGTGATATAATTTGCAAGTCCTAGTTATCGGACAGTCTTGGGCGACTCCCATGTAGCCAACAACCACCACTGTTGGGGCCAGTGTTAGCTTTTCGTGAAATGCATGATTCCATAACTAAATGCTCACCCACAACAACTGTTTACTCATTCTAGAAGCAAAGTAGCAGTGGAATTAAGTGATTCAGTGCTGGGAAACCAGTTCTTTCCAGAGCATGGATTTAGCAGTTAACCAATGAGCTTAGAGAGGAGGGGAATGAAATTGTTTGCTTTGGTGAGAAAGTAATACCTTTTTATCCAGTCTGGAAGAACTGTACTTACAGAATTATTAAATCATTTACTGAGACCTTTTTCAAGTGTGTTTGTGACTGGCGTCTGTTTTAGGGTTTGACAGATGAAAATAAGGAGCCTGGTAGCACCTTGGTCCAAGCACAGGTTGTTAACTGAAAGTTCAGTGATTTGACCACAGCTGCTCTGCAAGAGAATGATAACCAGCTTCCACTAAAGATATACAGGGTTTATCCTGGCTTTCACGGTCACCATAAAGGAATAGTCCCTGAAGAAAAACGTCATGCTTTGTAAAGCAGAAGGTTGTGGAAATAGAGGAAGACCCCCTATGAGATGAGTTGACAGAGTAGTTACAACAGTGAGCTCAAGTTTGGTGATGTGAGGCTGGTGCGGGTCTAAGGGTAGAGTCACTATGAGTTGGAATTGAGTTAACACCCAACAAGAATAATAGCTCAAACAAGCTTGGGTTTGGGCATTTTGCTAACCAGAAGGTTGATGATTTGAACCCACTTAGCATATTCTCTCAAGGAAGACCTGATAATCTGCTGTAAACATCACAAGCTAGGAAGTCCTCTTGGACAGTCCTTCTGAGTGTTAGGGAGCTCTGGTGGCCTAGTGGTAAAGAGTTGGGCTGCCACCCTCCTGTGCTATTTACTACCTCTGAAAACCTGCTGGAGGCTCAGTTAAGAGCCTAGGATACATAACAATCACAGCAACTTTAACAGTTAAAATCTGTTTATTGGCACTCAACAACAGATGAGATTATGTTCACTTTTTTAGAGCTAGAAAAGAAGACTGCTGTAATGCTGTTTAGTTAAGGGAACTGTCCATCAGTAATGATTCGAGATTTTTGGACTTTGTCTTGCTTATGGTACACAGGGTTGTATTATTGAATAAACAAAGTAGGCACGGATTTGTTATGTGCTGTTGAGTCGCCTGCAACTCAACAACCTTATGTACAACAGCTGGGAACTCTGCCCTGTCCTGAGCCAGTCTCACTGACACACTCACCTTCCATTGCCAGTTACTGTATCAGTCTGTCTCATCCGGGGTCTTTCTCTCCCATGCTATCTCCCTCTGCCCTTCCAAGGATGATGTCCTTCTCCAAGGACAGGTCTCTCCTGGCTACATACCCAAAGTATGTGAGACAAAGCTTCAAAATCCTAGCCTCCAAGGAGAAACTTGGTGTCATCCTCTCCAAGACAGACCTGTTTGTTTTCTTGGCATCCATGGAATGCTCAAGACTCTTCTCCAGCACCACAACTTGAAGGCATTGTTCTTCTTGTGTTGTCCTTAGTCATTGACCAGTTCTCTGATGCATAGCAAGGATTTACTTGTGCTTTTTAATTTTCACCACATCAAACATTCTTCTCCTTAGTATGTTTGGCATCTGTCTCTCTCCTAATCCCATAGCTCATTCCTACAAAATCAGAGTCTTCATATTTACAGTGTCTACCAGGTACAGGGTATGCAGCAAGCTAGATAAGCACAGACTTACTTGTGTTTACTTATTAATCGCTAGGGAACAGCTTCACATAGTTTTCATCATGGAGAAAGCCTGTGTTTATCTTCCTTATTAACTGATCCACCCCTGAGTAGGTACACATTGCTACAGCGATGTGGTGAGATGTGTACTAGCTTAATACCAGGCTCAAATGGATATGTTGTAATTTATGATTTTGGTGTGACATTTAATGAAGAGATAATGGTTGAGAAAATGTGAATTTAAGTTTTAAGTTACATTTATATTGTTGTTTGCCTTCAAGTTGAGCATGACTCATAGCCACCCTATGAACAAAAGGCCCTAAAGCTCCTCTACAACTATCAACATTTATCAAAGGTCATAGAGTTTCTGGAGGCATGTTATTTGGGAAGTGGATACCACTCCTGCTTCCAAACGTTTATATTATTCATTAGCTAAACAATTTGTTTGTTTTTCTAGTTTTTTGTTTTTCCAGACAATTACACATTACTTAGTATTTTCTGTCTGTCTCTCTCATTTTGGGCCAGGAGTAGTAAAGAATAGTTTCACGTTACTTCTTCAAAAAAAGAAGTGTGAGTAGACTACTGCTCAGATCTTCAAACACAGGGAGTTGTTCGGGGAATTAGAGCTCTTGTCTCATCTTTTTGAGGGTAATGCTGTTATGGGAGCACTGACTTGACATTGGGATAGGACACTCTCCATGTTTAGCTTTCACTTAATTCTAAGTCGCTATCGTAGGACAAGAAGGAAATGCCCCTAACTCAGTTTTCCTGGTCATTGGCAGCTTTCCAGAGAAGACTAGAGACAGCAATAACCAGAAAAGAGTATTTACTGCAGAAGATCTTTTGCATTTAAATGAAGGAACAGTAAAAGTATGGTCCTATTTGAGAACTTTGTGTAGCTATATTTCACCCCATGGCATTTGAAGGGGAGAAAGAGGAAGTGGACTCATCAGAGGTATGATACTTGAGATAAAAAGAAATCTGGAAGAAACATGGATGATTCGAGATCTGTAGACGTTCTGTAAATTAAACCAAATCCACTGCAGTTGAGTGGATTCCAAATCCCAGGAAGCCAAGGAGCAGCCGACCTTCCAATTAGCAGTGTAACATGCAAATATGTTGACATGCAGCTTTTTCTAAATGAGATGCTTCAGTTATCTTTTCTTGAAAATAGAGCTAAACAGAAACTAGATTTGTTTGGTTTTGGATCATGTTTACTCTTTGGGGAACTAAAGAAAAGGAGATCCTTACCATCCTTGCCAGAAAGTCTAGTGTTTACATTTCTTCAAGTTATCATTCTAACTGACAGATACCTAGCAGATACAACCTTAGTAGTATCAGGTGTAAGTAAGCATGGAAGGATGCACAAGTTGTGCCACAGAGCCAGTACCAACTCATAGTGACCTGTATGACCCAGAGAGTAGCGCTACTCTATTGGCCTCCCGGGCGTGAAGCAGATGGCCAGGTCTAGTCCTGCAGAGCTGCCAGCTGTGAGCGTTCAAACCACCACCGTTTCATTTGCAGCCAAGAGATGGTGTGTGTATGTTAAAAATACCACTTTGGCCTCGTACGAGAACAGATTAAACAGTGAAAGGGGTATGGTTTGCCTCTGCAATAACTCTTCTTACACAATCATTGAGATATTTTCTTAGTAAGAACTAGTGGTGCAAGCACTTCTAAAAGAGTGGGCTGGGCAGTTATTACTCAATTCTTCTGTTATGTGAAAAGAAAGTTCACTTTGATGGGCAGCTGGTTACCCTTAACAAACTTGATTGCACACAGGAATCATCTAGGGATCCCAAATAATGAGAATGAGTTTCAAATGAGGAGGGCACTTGCTGGGTCCCACCACCTGAGATTTTGACTTGCTTACCTTAGGTTCTTCCCGAACATCAATAATTTTTAAAGTCCACCAGGTGATTCTCATTTGCAGTCAAGTTTGAGTCGCACTTATCAGGGGTTCTTCATCATGCCACATAAAAGAATGTTGTGCCTCTCTACCCCAGTGGCATATCTTTATCCTTTACCATGTGCAGCTCTTCTCAGTCAGGAAGCATAGAGTATGTTCCTGCCTGCTGCTCTGGGGACTTAGGTACAGCAGATTTGGCTCTTCTAGCCGTTGTAGGTCTAATTCTCATCACCTGGCTGGGTGGTGGTGGTGGTGGTGGTGGTATAGTTATGTAGCGTCAAGTTAATAGCAACTTACAACTGACGCTCCAGTGATTTTTCAGAGGTCGTAGATCACAAGAGAAGAGACTGCCCATCTTTCTCTCAAGGAGCAGCTGGTAGATTCAAAGCATGTGTGTTTGGGTTGGAAGCACAACTCCTTACCCACAGGCCACCAGAGCTCCCTGTATAGCCTCCAGTACAGCTACTCTGTAGACCTCCCAGGCTGTGAAGCAAATGGTTAGGTCTTCACACACACACACCCTGCAGAGCTGTCCATATTGGTTCAAACCACCAATCTTTGAGTTAGCAGCCAAGAGATTAAAAGAATTCTATATCTCTCTATCAAATACCAAATTGACCTTTTCAGACTTCCCAGGTGATTACGTAGTTTGCTGTAATAGTAAATAGAACCTTCTGGGTGGGAACATACAAGTACACCACTAGCATGGATGTTGGTCATTTTACCATCCTGTCAGGCTTAAATTAAGCAGGCTCATAGGTAGAAAACAGAACTCATTTCTATCAAGCAGAGAGTTCAGTGTATCCTTTGGGCCAGAGATTCCTACACCAGACAGAGTGAGACCAAGATACACCAGCAGCAGTACTAGTAGTGGTACTTACTGGCAGCCGCAAAGGTGACAAGAGAACCAGGGACCAGTGTGAAACCGCCAAGCCAGACCTCATTCAGATCAGACCCAGAGCCACGGCCTCCTGGCTGAGGCTTCCCAGGCTGGGGTGGGATGACAGACGTTAGAACCTTTGTAACACTTGCTTGAGTGGATCATAGGCCAGAGCCACAATGCCAAGTGTCAGAGGAAGACCTGCCTGAGTGCATACCTAAAAAGAGGTGGTGTGGTGTAAAGATTTTACAACCTAAATTAGAATTAGTGAAAATCAGAAGCTACTCCCCCACTTCCGGCTTCGTAATTGCTACAGGGACCATCCATATAACTTGTTTGGCCCATAAAAACATGGGAGTATTTATAGGACCAGAAATGTACCTTTTAAAAAGGTGCTTGTGTGATTGTTTTTGCATTTTTATACATTAGCTAAGAGCCTGTGGTGATGAAGGAAGACATTCAAGCTACTCTGAAATAATTGGCAAAAAACAAGGCCCCAGGAATTGACGGTATACCAATTGATATAGTTCAGTAAGCAAATGCTGCCCTAGATGTGCTCACCGAGTTGTGGCAAGAAATCTGGAGGACAACCACCTGGCCAACTAACTAGAAGAAATCTATATTTGTTTCTCTTCCAAAGAAAGGTGATCCAATAGACTGTGGAAATATTGAACAGTAGTGTTAATATCACATGCAAGCAAGATTTCTGATGAAGATTATCCAAAAATGACTGGAATAGCATATCAACAGAGAAATGCCAGAAGTGCAGGCTGGGTTTAGAAGAGATTGTGGTACTAGGAATATTGTAGTTAATGTTAGATGGATCCTGGCTTATAGCAGGGAGTAATAGAGGAATATCTGTCTTTCATTGAGTATGCAAAGGCGTTTGTGTGGACCACAACAAACTGTGGCTAACTCTGAAAAGATTGGGAATCTCAGAACACTTGATGTTGCTTATGTGAAACCTATAGTTGGACCAGGAGACAGTCATCAGAACAGAGAAAGGGAATACTTCATGGTTCAAAATTGGGAAGGGTGCACGCCAGGAATGTGTCCTATCTCCATACCTTTTCAATCTATATGCACAGATTATTGGGGAGTCCGGGCTCTATGAAGAAATGTGATATTAGGATTGGAGGAAGACTCTTCAGTAATCTGTGTTATGCAGATAACACAATCCTTACTGAAACTGAGGAGGACCTGAAGTGTTGGCTGCTGAAGGTCGAGGACTGTAGTCTTCAGTATGGATTGAAGCTCAGTATCAAGAAAACAAAGATTTTCACCACTCGGCTGATTGGCAGTATCATGATGGATGGTAAAGAGATTGTAAACAGTTTTAGTTTGCTTGGCTCCGCAATCAACACTGTTGGCACCAGCAACCAGGAAATTAAAAGACACATGGAAAGTCGGTTGTCAGAGACCTTTCCAGAGTACTTTAGAGCATTGATGTCAGTCTGGAGGCGAAAGGTGTGCGTGATGCAGGCCATATCTTTGCAATCACTTGCTGTGCACCAGAGAGCTGGACAGTGATTAGAGATGATAGAAGAATTGATGCCTTTGACAATGGTGTTGGAGAAGAGTATTGAATATACCATGGACTGCTAAGAGAATGAACAGGTTTGTCCTGGAGAGGGTGAAACTAGGCTGCTCCTTGGAGGCAAAGATTCTAAAGCTTTGTCTGACATACTTTGGACATGCTGCAAGAAGGGACCAGTCCTTGGAGAAGGATGTAATGCATGCAAAGATGGAGAGACAGCGCAGGAGAGGAAGACCTATGATAAGATGGATTGATTAGGGGGAAGTGATTGAATAAGAATGAAAGAATTTTATATTTTACTTTTCAAAAAGAAAAGCAAATTGGTGGGGGCAAGGGTGGGCAGGGAGAAAAGTGCAACAATGAATGAATGGAAATCCAAAGTTGCTGTAAATTTTCATTAAAATAAATAATAGGTGGAAGCCAGAAGCCAGATATCAATGGGCATACATAATTGTTAATTTCTATGGTAATCTTGTTATTGAATTCATTTCTTAATTCTACCATTCCTCTTTGGAATCTGCTTTAACAAACAAAACCTTAAGAAAACCTTAGTTCAAGACATTGCCACAAATAATGGCAAAATGTGTTTCTAAGCACAGTCATCAGTTTAAAAGTGTGTGGCAAAAAGGTGGATTGATTCAGTGACTAGGGTAGTGGGGGTTGGGTGTGTCAGAGAGAGTGAGATTGGCACAGGCTAGAGCATGGTTTAGGTCGCTATGAGTCTCAGGCAACTCAACAGCACATAACAATAATATTGCCCTAAGAACATTCCTGAGTTCCCTAACTGCTCCCAGAAAATAGATGATTACTTTGAGCAGAGCCAAACTCCAGACAGAAGGAGCCTAACTCAGCCAAACACCAGCTATCCTAAAGACTGGCAAAAGAAATGATTGTTGTTTCAAGGATTGAACTTTGGAGTCATGTATTGGTTAGCCCATTTGTGGTAATAATTAAATGTTAAACTGTTACAGCTTTTCAGAGTTCGTCAGCATGGTCTAATTCCAGTATTCCATTCTATGTCCTAGAGAAAGCTGGACAAAGATAAACACTTAAAAAATTATGAACTTCTCGTATTATTCCTCTGTTTTAAGTTGTTGTAGGTGTTGTCGAATCAGGCACAACTCATAGCAACACTTTGAACAACAGATCTGAACCCTGTCTTATCCTGTGCCATCCTCACAGTCTCTGACTCATTTGACTCAAGTTATTGTTGACTTCGAGTCAAGCACAACTCATAGCAATCCTATGAACAAAAGACCTGAAGCCCCTCTACAACTGTCGACATTTATCAAAGTTCATAGTGTTTCCGGAGGCATGTTGTTTAGGAAGTGGGTGCCGCTCCTGCTTCCAAACCTGTCAGTAACCACAGTGAGGAGCCATCTTACCTCAGTAGTAGTGGCAAAGTTGAGCAGGGCATCAGGTAATCAATATTGGGGAGGGTGTGGAGAGATAGGAACTCTTTTTTTTTCCCTCCTCTTTTTTTTTGAGAGAAAAACTTGTATTTAGAATTAGCTAGCTGGACTCAGTTTAGATGATCCCAATTTTGTTGGCAACATCCAAAGCATCATAGTCAGGAGCAAGTCAGACATAGGCCTTCTTCTCTCCACCAAGCCTCATCAAAGGGTTGATCTTAACCAAATCAATGCCATAGAGCTTCTTTACAGCTTGTTTAATTTGGTGCTTGTTGGCTTTGACATCCACAATGAACACAAGTGTGTTATCGTCTGTCTTCTTCATGGCTGACTCAGCGGTCAGGGGAAATTTGATGATGGCATAGTGGTCAAGCTTGTTTCTCCTGGGGGCACTCTTCCGGGGGTATTTGGGCAGCCTTCAGAATCTCAGTGTCTTAGGCCGCCAGAAGGTGGGTAGCTTGTGGATCTTTTTTTTTGGGGGGGGGCTGTGGATGCCCCTCAGGACTGCCTTCTTGGCCTTTAATGCCTTTGCTTCAGTTTTGGGAGGGGCAGGGGCTTCCTTCTTCGCTTTTGGCACCATCTTCATAGAAAGGAAGATAGGAACTCTTACACATTGTTGGTGGGATTGTAAAATGGTACAGCCACTCTAGAAGGCAGTTTGGCATTTCCTCAAAAAGCTGAACATAAAAATTCTATATGACCCAGCTATTCTACTGCTTCGACTTTACCGTGAGAAAATTAGAACTGAGGCACAGAAACTTGTACACCAATGACCATAGCACTGTTATTCATAGCAAAAACATGGAAACAGCCAAATACCTAACTACAATGGAATGGACTGAGAAATTGTGATACATTCACACAGTGAAATACTGTGCAGCAGACAGGAACAATGATCTTCTAAATTACTACCTAACTTGGGAGGCACTGGAGAGCATTATGCTAAGTGAACTCAATCTCATGAAGACAAGTACTGTATAAGACCACTATTGTAGAATAAGTACGAGGATCCAAAGAGGGGAGAGGGATGCTTAATTATACGGTCACACAAATTCATGCGTGGAGGGAGGAGTGGGTAAAGGAAAGGGCAAAGATCAGCTATGATAAACAATGTATATGGACTTTTTGAACTTTGTAGGTAAACCAGTATAAAATACCAATATTTTTTAAAAAAATAAAGATGAATTGCATTGGCAAAGTCTGCTGTCAGGGACCTCTCTATAGAGTATTGAAGAGCAGCTATGTCTGTCTAGAGACCAAGGTGCGCCTGATCAAGGCCATGGTCTTAGCAGTTACTATGTGTCAGAGAGCTGGACAATAACTAAGGATGATAGAAGAAGGATTGATGTTTGTGTATAAGAGACACAATTCTGCTTACAGAAAATTAACACTTAAAGCACTTACTGAAGAAACTTAAAGTCATCAGTATGGATTACACCTCAAGAGCAAGTAAGCAAAAATCCTCCAAACTATTTTCACCATTAAATAGCATCATAATAAATGAAGATTGAAGTTCTCAATAATTTTAACTTGGATCTTTAAGTGGTGTCCATGAAAAGGAAAATAATACATGTAGTACCTAAGTGCTAAAGAGCAAGACTGTCACTTGATCTAAGCTACAGTGTTTACAGTTACCTCATTTCCATTGTGAAAGTTGGACAATGGATGCATTAGACCAAGTGAAATTGTTATTAGGTGCTGTTTAGTCCACTAAGATTCATCCTGATCTTTTGAACAACAGATCAAAACCTTGGCCTATCGTGTGCCATCCTCCGTTAGCCATACTGAAAGTCTGTTGTTGTAGTCACTGTGTCCATCTACCTCATTTAGAATCATCTTCTCTTTCACTGACCCTCTGCTTTTACCAGCGTATCTGGTAAAAGTATCTTTTCCAAGGACTGGACTCCAGACAACATGTTGTAAGTATGTGAGATGAAGTTTCACCATCATTATGCTTCTAAGAAGCACCCTGGTTGTATTTCATCCAAGACAACTTGTTCTTTCTTAGCGCTCTTTGCCAATACCACAGCTCAAAGGCATCAGTTTCTTCAGTCTTCGTTCTTCATCATCCAAATGTTTACAAAATAGTTGAAAATGCAGTGGCTTAGAGAAGGTGCCCTACTCTTTGACCGGAAGTCTTAGCTGTTTAATACTTTAAAGAGGTCCTTGATAACAGATTTCCCTAGTGCAACTTATCTTTTGATTTTTTGATTGCTACTCTGGTGGGTGTTGTGGATGTAAGTAAAATGATATTATTAAGAGCTTCAGTCTTTTACTTAACAGCCATGAAGTTACCTGTTGGTCCAGTTGTAAAGATTTTTTTCTGATCATTTTTTTATGATAATTGAGGTATAACCCATGTTGAAGACTGTAGTCTTTGATCTCCGATAAGTGCTTCTAATATTCACTTTCTACAAGCAAAGTTTTATCATCTGCATATTAAAGATTGTTGATGAGTCTTCCACCAAGCCTGATGCCACATTCTTTTTCGTCTATTCTAGCTTCTTGAATGATTTGATCATAGAGAAAAGATCCAACCCTGGCACGCACCTTTGCTAGTTACAAACCATGCAGTTTCCCCTTCTGTGTGAACTACTCATTCTTGGTCTTATATAGAGGCTTCGAATAAGGACACTTAATTGTTCTGGAATAACTGCTCTTTTCGGTATAGCCATAATTTTTTTTATCATCCAAACTGTCAGATGTCTTTGCATAGTCAATAAAACACAAATAAGCATCTTTCAGGTATTCTGGTATTCTCACCTTTCTGCTATTCTCGCCTGTCTGACATTAGTAATGATAGCCCTTGTTTCATGACTTCTTCTGAATCCAGGTTGAATTTTCTGGCAGTTATCTATTAACTGCTTAAGGAATTTTTAATTATTTCAACAAAATTTTACTTGTGAATGATCTTAATATTGCTTCATAATTTCCACTTTCTTGCCTCTTTTGGAATGGACATAAAACGTGGATCTCTTCCAGTTGGTTGACCAGGTATGTACCTACTAAATGTTGGTGTTTTTAATGACCTTTTGTTATCTTTGTGTATATTATCTTTCATCCATTTCCTCCAATTTCATCCCACAACCTGTCTGATCATTAGCATTAAATATCTGATAGTCATGTCTTCAGTATGTCAACTCTTGCTGAAATGATGTTTAAATTCAGATAGGATAAACTCAGGTTATGTCTTGCCCCTCTCAGAGACTTATTTTCACTGTTTTCAATCTTACTTTGAACTTGCAGGTGGGATAGTTTCCTCCATAGTTGGCCCCTGGCCGCCTTTTGACTGCTAATACAGAGCTTCTTCACTGCTTCTTTTCATGAAGGTGGTCAGTCTGATTTAGGTATTTCATCAGATGAGGTCCCTGTGTAAATCTGCTATTTAGGTTTATTTTTTAAATGTATTCACAATGAATAAATCATTCATGTACAGAATTCTGTGATATAATCTGTCACTTAGGCCATACTTTCTAACTGCCCATCCTTTGTTTCCAATTTTTCTATTCCATTTTTAAATTATTATTCATGCATCTTGATCAATCAATTTCAGACTGCAAAAGTAAACTGGTGTTGTTGTTGTTGTCATTAGGTACTTTTGAATATGAGTAATAGCGACCCTATGAATAATAGATCTATCTATCCTGTTATCTATTCTGTCCTATACTGTGCCACACTTATCCTTGACCCATTTAAGTCCATTCCTGTAGACACTGTCTTCCTCTTTCTTGTTGACCCTCTATCTTTTAAAGGCTGAAGCCCCTTTCCAAAGACTAGCTTCTCTTATCCAGTCCAAACTGTGAGACAAAGCTTCACCATCTTTGCCTCCAAGGAACATTCTGGTTGCACATTCTCTAAGACATATCTGCTTGTTCTTTTGATAGTACATAAAATATTCAACAAAAGTAAATAGAAATCCTTAATTTTATCATCTTTAACAGTTTGTGTGTATATATGAATAAAAGTGATAATAACAATTTTTTTGTGTGTACATGAAGATTTATCCTATCCTGTCATTGGAAAACTTGTATTTCAAGATGTCTTGAAATGTTCCTTTTAACAATGAATGTGAGTGGCTTTTGTTCTTTTTCATATTGTCATTCAAAGAATACTAGATCATATGTTTGTCCACTTAAAAACCCAATACGAATCCCATCACAGCTCATTAATTCCTAGTGTAAAAAGAGCAAGGGCCACATGGTTATAGGACCTTTACGAACTTCACAGAGTTCACTGTAAACAACAGCAACAACACAGATTCCCGGAAGGTCAAGCATGTTCCCCAGGTCTCTGCATCTTTTTCTGCTTACCCTAACACTAGCCTTAACTGCTTTACTGAGTTGAGAATCCGACATGATAGCTCACAGACCACACACAACCATATTAGGAAATTCGAAAGGCCATAATTCAGGTAAGCGTAGAATCACTCCATCAGGACAGCTGTAGACATATGCTCATAGGCACCTCAGCCTTGAACCTCAGGACTTTAGGTTGGTGTTTTAGAACTCTCAGTTCTGCCAGTTAGGGCTCTCTTTACCCCTCCTCTTCACCCGTTTCCCCACCACCACCACCACCACCAGTTGTCTACAGATTTGGGCAAAGGCTCTTAGATTTGGTTCCACGGGGAGTAGCAGTCCCAAGGTCAGTTCTGTCTCATGTTGGGTCTCTGGTCTTCTGCTTCAGCCTTGGCTGCTGCTGCTGCTTAGGTCTAGCTGGTGCAGGAATCTCTGGTGCTGAAGGACACACTCTGCTTGCCGCCTCCTCCTTTGCTGGTGATGAGATTTGTTCTTTGTGCTGCTGAATCTGCTCAGCTTAGTGGTAAGACTAGCCAATCCCCCATTAGATGTGCTAAAACTCCTATTTGGATATTCAAATCCATGCACATGACAAAATCAAGCAATGGCTAGGGCAGCCATTGTGGACAATACATCCTAAACACTACAGCTAGGATGGCAAAGTGTTCTATTTACATTTTGAAAATTTCCGATTTTCCTAGGTTCATGTTGTGTACTCTCCAGTTGGAACCAACCTGACTGATAGCAGACCCTCCGGGTGGGATTTTAGAGGCAGTTAATCATACAGGAGGAGATTGCTTATCCTTCCACAGAGAAGATGGTGGATTCGAACCACATGCCTTCAGGATTGCAGCACACCTTCTTGCCACTAGGCCACCAGTTCTTCCTAGGTTCTTACTATATTTCACATTCCTCTTGAGTTTTTCACCATCAATAAGGGTCCTTCATTGGGCAGGGGTGCAGCACAACTTAACTCATCTTCCAGGTCTTTAGCGCCATATGTTAGGTTGTGGACTTAAAGGAAAAGGGACCAGAGAGGAAGAAACAAAGCTTAAAGGCAGCTTTATTAAGGGAGCTCCTGTGTGAGATTCCTTGGTCTGGAGAGGGACACCAGGGAAGTCGCACCCAAGGTGTATTTGGGCAGGTTTTTATTACAGGGTCTTAGGGAAGGGTCAAGACATTCCACTATGCCTGGTTGTTGATTATGCCATATGGGTGAGTCTGTTCATTCTTGCTGACCTACTACAATTCCCAGTTTTCTATCCCAATGGACTACACTCTTCAGTTAACCAATCACAGGACTGAAGACTGCAACATGTCACCACAGGCACCAAGGGAGGAGACAAAATCATCATCCCCTCTCCTGGCTTTGTTTTCAGTCCAACAGTCTTTAAAGTAGCTTCTTTCAGTTTGTGGAAACTGCTTTTCCCTATTTGCATTTTGAGTATCTTCCAAGCTGAGACAGTCATATTCTGGCTCTATACCAGACAGTGTTCTGATGCAATTCATAAAGTTTTAGTTGTTGTTATGTACAATCAAGTTGACTATGACCCTAAGAACAACACATCTTAACACTGCCATTCTCATCCTCTCTCGTTGTTGCAATCACTGTGTCAGTCGATCTTGAGGGCCTTCGTCTCTTTCACTGATCCTCCACCTTTCCAAGCATGATGTTTTTTCACCAAGGTCTGACACCTCCTAACATGCCAATGCTATGTGAAATGAAGTTTCACCATCCTTGCCTCTAAAGAGCACCTTCAGGATCTATGTTTGCTCTTTTGCAAATCCATAGAATATTCCGTCCTTTTCTCCAGCAGTACAATTTAAAGGCATCAATTTTTAGGGTTTCAGACGTTCTATTATTTCACAAAGTGGTTGGCCAGTTGTACTTCTTTGTCTGGAAACTCCCTTGAAACCTGTCTACCCTGTGTAACCCTGCTTGTATTTTAAATACCTGTGGCATAAATTCAAGCATAACAACAACACGCAGGCCACAGCAATACAGTAACTTGACATACAAGTGATATTGGTGGACAATATTGACAAGTGTGTGAACTTCTCAAAGAACTATGCTTCTCACACACTTTGGGCATGTTATCCGTCAGGAGAGGCCAATCCTTGGAGAAAGGCAATATAGATGGTAGAGGGCCAGTGTAATGAGGAAGACCCTTAACAGGATGGATTATAGCTGCAGCAATGAACTTGGACACAGCAGAGATTGTGTGGATGGTGCAGTATCTGGCAGGTTTTTGATTTGTTGGTGGTAAGAATAGGAATTCCTCCATGGCGCACACAAGAACAAAGTGATGATGTATGTGTGTGCCTTCTGTAACTGAGAAGATTAAACCAAACCACACCAAACTCTTTACTATCAAATCAATACTTATTCAAAGCAGCCCCGTGTGATGTAGTAGAAATACCTCATAAGGGTTTATTTGGTTTTTTGTTTTTTAATTTATATTGGTTTGCATACAAAATTTGTGTACATTGTGTTTTACATATTCTTTCATTCACATTGTGGCTCATATGATCATTCTGTACATTGTGTTTTATAATACTACTCACTATTGATCTGTGTCCATTATTTACCATAGAAATTCCATATGACCCAGTTATTCCTGCTAAGAATATACCCCCCATTAGATAGGAAAACTGGAAATCTTTAAAGAAGCAGTAAAACCACATCTTTCTCTGGAGGACAGGTGATCAGTTTAAACTGCTGACTTTGTGATTAACCATTAAGTACTTAACCATGGTGGCAGAGTACCTTAAAATTCATACAATAAGTACTTTTCACAGCATACTTTGTTTTCAAATTAATTAGAAATGAATCTATTATGTTGTATCAGTACTTTTAACTGTTCATTAGTTTGTTAACTATTTTGGGTTGCTTCTTGTTTGGAGCTTCTTAAAGCTAGTGTTAAAGTGTTAAAGTTTAAAATTTTTTTATCATCTACTTTTTGTATCCTTTTAAAAAATCTTTGCCTAATAAAAGGTCTAATACTGATACTTGAATTTTTTACCTCTTCCTCCTACCCCCAGAAGTTTATTGTTTTAGCATTTATAGTTTAGTCTGTTATTCAAGTCATTTATCCTTTATGGTGTGAAATAAAGGTCAAGGTTAGTCTTTTCGATATGGTTATCCACTTACTGAAAAGGATATTGTTTTCCCATTGATTGGTTTTGAACTTTGTAAAAAAAATCAATTGACTGTGTATATGTAGGGCAGTTGTTTTGTTAGTACAGTGGAGGCGTTGATTACTAGAGATGGAAATCTTGGAATCAGTATAAATCTTGCAACATAAACCTTTTAAAATTGCTTCTAGATCAGCTTGCAGTTGCAGACCGTATTCTTCCCTCCTTTTAACCCTTATCCTTAAAAAAAAATCATACATTTTCTTTCTACAAGTTATACATTATCTTTTTTAAACTATTCAGTTAGCGTGTTAAAAGATATTGAGGAGGGCATGGGAAGGATTTTAATCATAGGGTCACACAATTTGGGGGAGGGGTGAAAGAAATGGGAATGATCGAGTATGAGTACAATGTACAGTATAAAATTTTAAAAATTAATTTAAAAAAATATGTACCTTTGATGATGAATGATTTATTAATATAAATTTAAATGGAAGTGAAAAAGGAAAAAAATAGTCCCTTTTATTCATCATTTTGTTGTCATTTTTGTGTAGCATCAAGTTGGAACTGATCCATAGCTGACCCTCCAGCCAATTTTCAGAGGCAGTAAGTCACACATAAGGAGATTGCCCGTTCTTCTCCCACAGAGCAGATGGTGGATTCGGAGCGTAAGGCTTCGGGTTGTCAGCACAACTCATAACCACTAAGCCACCCTTATGGGATCTCTCATTAATCATTGCTGCTGTTTGCTGTTCAGTGCTGTCAAGTGGAATACAACTCATAGCGACCCTGTGAACAGTAGAGCTGAACTCTGTCCAGTCTTGGGCTGCCCTTTGCTGCAGACACTGTATCAGTCCATCTCACTGAGGCTCTTCCCTTCCTTCACTGACCTTTCCAAGCATATATATACCTTTCTAAGAAGTAACCTCTCCTGACATGTCCAAAATATGTGAGACAAAGCGTTAGCATCATTGCCTCTAAGGAACATTTTGATTGCACTTTCTCCAAGATATACCTGTCTGTTGGACAGTCCTTGGGGTCTTCCTTCTCCTCTAACACCACAACTCAAATGCTTGTTCTTCTCCTGACATCTTATTGTCTAGCTCTCAGAAGCATAGCAGATAATGGGAAAACTGTGGCTTGATTCAAGTGCTCCTTAGTCTTTAAACGGACATCATAGTTCTTCAGGACTTTGAAGTAATCCCTGAGAACAGACTTCCCTTATATATATATCTCCTCACCTCCTGACTGCCTTTGCCAAGGGTGTTGCCTGTGGACCCAAGAAAGATTAACTTACTATTTCAGTCTTTCCTCATCTCTCATGATATTGCCTGTTGGTCCAGTAGTGAAGATTTTGTTTAAAGTTTTTAGTGGACTACAGTCAAAATAAGCATGAGACAGGACTTCACACTTGAATGCCTGTCTTAAAACTGTTACTACTATTAACAATGACACTAACAAAAAATAGCAAGTTTTGGAGAGGATGTAGAGAAAGCCAAATTCTCATGCGTTGTTAAGAATGTAAAATGATGCAGCCACTGTGGATACAACTTGGTGATTGCTCAGAAAAGTTAAACATAGTGAAGTGACCCAGCAGTTGCAGTTCCAGGTATATATTGTTGTTAGGTGCCATCCAGTTGACTACTGAAAGGTTTCTGATTGAAGCCAAGAACCACGCCACGGTAGAAACATTTCTCAGTTTATTGTGTGCTGGGCTACTCAGCAAGGGGAGTAGCACTGGGAGTTGGGCTTAGGGGGGTTATGTGGGGCCGTTGCAGTGGCTTATTGGGGCATAAAGTTTCTAGTCTTGGGAAACTGATTCTGGGGAATGTCCTGACAGGATTTCTGAGTTCTGGTTTCAGAAAAATGTCCTGACATAGGGTTTTCTAAGTTCTGGTTTTTGGAAATGTCCTGACATAGGATTTTCTAAGTGCTAGTTTTGGAAAATATCCTGACAGGATCTTTTTTAGTTGAGCTTCAACCTCCATTTTTATTTTCAGCCTAACAACTACAAATCACAGCAACCCTGTGTGCAACAGATGGACATCTTGCCTGACCCGGAGCCTTCACAGTCTCCCCTATACTGAGCTCCTTGTCACAGCCACCGTGCTGATTCATCTTGTTGAACGCCTTCATCCTTTGACTTGCTGTACTTTTTTTAGAATGATGTATTTTTCCAAGGACTAGTCCCTCCTGATAACATGCTCAAAGTATATGAGATAAAGCTTCACCAGCTTTGTTTCTAAGCAACACTTGAAGGTGATTCAAACCATATGTTCACTTCAAGGTGATTCAAACCATAAAAACTTGTGCATGACTGTTCATGGCAATATTATTAGTAACATTCCAAAGTCGCAACAATGTAAATGGATAGATAAAATACATATACACACAAAAACCTGTTGCTATCAAGTAAATTCTCCCTTATAATGACCTTAGGACGGAGTGCTGCTGTCATGTAAGATTTCCAAGGCTATAATTTTACAAAATCACATCTTCCTCCAGCACAGTGCTTGCCTGCTAACTAGAAGATCGGAGGCTCAAGCCCACCAGCCTTTTCACAGAAGAAAAGCCCGTCTGTCTGTGTCCATAAAGATTATAAGCCTGGAGGCGCCGTGGGGCAGCTGTGCTCCATCCCGTAAGATTGTTGGGAGTTGAACTTGACTCTGCAGCAGTGAGCTTGGCTTGTGGTTTATGTAGTCCTTCTTTAAAGGGCGCACTGGTGGTACAGTGCTAGGGGGCTTGCACTGCTAAACCAGAGACAACACTTTTCTCTCAAGGTTTGAAATGAATCAGATGTCCTGTGGGAGAGAAACGGACATTAACCTCCTGCATGATTTTACAACCTCAGCAACCGGCTAGGTCAACTGTGAGAGATTTCTAACTTGATGGCAGTGAATATGGTACTATGTCTTGTTTAAAACACGTTTCCTGTTCTTAGATTTAGAGTAGCATAGAAAGGCATGTACAGTTGATGAAGTTAAGATTCTACATGCCTCAGTACTCAGTTGGTCATTAAGAAAACAGAACACGCTTTATTATTGTTATTTCTTGCATTTTCCTATGCTGGACTAAAGGTCAGTGGTTCGAATCCACCAACCACTCCAAGTGAGGAAGATGGATAATCTCTTCCTGTAAAGATTCACAACATACATTAATTACATTAATAAATTTTAATATTATAAAACCAAATGTCTGGGGGGGATTGTATGCCAATGAAAGAATTTTACTTTTCAAAGAGGAGTGAACTGGGGGGGTTGGGCTGGGTAGGGAGAAAAGTGCAACAGTGAATGAATGGAAATCCAAAATCTCTGTAAATGTTCATTGAAATTAATAATATAAAATTAAAAAAAAAAACTAAATGTCTAATATTTATAGCTATATAAATCCAAGAGAGTGTTGCTATCAGTCGGGATCACTTCAGCAGAAGTGATTTGGTGTTTCATTTGCTGAATTAGATAGAGATCATGATTTGAGTTTGTACCTTCTCTAAAATAGAATACAGTGCTGAATGTTCAGTAAGTATCTTTATCCTTGTCTCCAAGTCATCGCTGGGTTTTCAGGAGGCTGTGCATTGCGTGGGAAGAGCTTTCCCGTGACTCTCCCACAGAGATGCTGTAGGTTTCAACCAGCAGGGAAGGTACTGCCTTTGGGTTAGTAGCACAGCAGCCCATGGACTATGCCACCTTCCCGTCTCGGAAAATGTCTCTCAGCTCACAACGCTTACTTACTGCCAGCAAGTTGGACCCAACTCATAGTTGACCCTCCAGCAGGTTTTCTGAGGTTATAAAGCACCCAAGAGATTGTCCATTTCTCTCCCAAGATTGGGTTTACTCACAATTGGAATTATTGAGAAAATGTCTTAAACTGCACTTGAAGCCAGTTATTTTTTTTTTTTTTTTAAATTTTACTAGTGTGTGTGTGTGTGTGTGTCTGTGTGTATGGTCAAATTGGATTTGACTAGTACAGGAGGAGATTTTCCCTCCTTCTCCAGCAGAACATCTGGTGAAGTCACTTTTTAAATGTTTCTGCGTCAATTTTTGGTTTGTTGTTTTTTCTCAGCTACACGGTTATAATTTGTAATATTTATTATAATAGGTAGCGATATTAATAATAGATTATAATAGGTAGAAATGGTGGGTATGACTTTTCCTTTGATTTTGAGTTGTCCTATGCAAATACAGGATTTAGCTTTTGTTTTGGGAAAAGTAAAGGTTGAGACCTGTATCAGACTGACTGCTCCTCTCAGCCTAGTTTCATATTTTGGCCTGACGACACCTGCTTTCCTTTCTTCCCTTCATGTTTCTTCTCTTTGTCTTACTGTCTCTCACTCATTTTCCCTGTTAACCCCATCACCTTTCCCCCTCTGCCCAGTTACCTTTCTTACCTGCTAATCCGTAATAGAAGTACATTTCTGCATTTTAATGTTCCTTTTTCAAAAGGAGCACTGGTGGCCTAGTACAGAGTGAGCTGCACAGATAACCAAAAGACCATGCCTCTCTGGTGGTTCAAATATATCCGCCGTTTTGAAGGATGGGAAGTTTGAATTTACAACTTTAGAAACCCATTAGAGGGTCAGCTATGAGTTGCTTCTGACTTGAAAGCAATAGATGGGAAGTTTTGGGAAAGAAGATTTTTCCCAGGGACTGTTGAGAGATATAAAGATCAAGTGATGTTAACTTTTGGGGATTATAAAACATAAAGTGGTGTTCTTTATTGATAATGACTTTAAATGTTACTGAAACACTTCATATAAGCAGTTTTAGCTATTTAAGAGATTTACTTTACTATGTCCTGGGCATTAAGTATTTTTTAGACTTTGATTTGTTCACCAAAGTTTTACAAATTTATTTGATATATGACATTATAGTTTATGGGTTCCTTACCTTGTTTGACTGTATTTTTTTAAAAGAATACCCATTGCTTCCTTTATCTCTCTCCAGTTTTACTCTAACATGTGTGGGGGCATCAAAAGTCAAAATTGACTCAGCAGCACCTGGTCTGCAGGTTGCATGTTGTGCGTGTCGAGTATGACTCTCTACTTTTCTCATGTATGAACTCTTAACACTGAAATCCTCCCTTGGAATGCCTACTGTTATATTTGTTTTCTAGAGCTCACATTTACCAACCAGAAAACTTGAAGATGAGCAGCCGACGGAAGCGTGCACCTCCCGTGAAGGTGGATGAAGAGAAGCAGCAGCAGCTTCGTTGGAATATGCACGAAGACAGAAGGAACGAACCTCTCAGCTTAAGTGATGACGAGCGGCCCTGCCTGGGGTCAGACTCCGCCTCCACTCATGGCCTCATCCGGGACGATAGTCTAACGGAGGAAACGTCTCCCGGAGGAAAGAAGAGGAGTACAGAGTCCGTGAGCATTTCACACTCGCTTGATGCGGAAGAGACTGTTGGTCTTTCCCCCCCTTCATTCATAAAGTTGAACATTGTGATAGCTCCCTATCATCTGGATAACTCTTGGAAAGCATTTCTGGGAGAACTAACTCTGCAGCTTCTTCCTCAACAGACTCTAGTTGACAATTTTTCTGAAAGGAGTTTTACGTTAATGAGTTCAGAGTCAAGCGATCAGTTGCTGGTCTACATTCATTCAGACTGTGGAGATGGGAAGAAAGAAGAAACAAGCCTCCTAGAACCAATCAGTATTGGTGACGAGAGTGTTCAGGTGGAATCATCCTTCAGTCGTGAACTTTTAGAAGACTTGGGGTGGCTGCAAAAAAAGAGAATAATAAAATTGTACCAAAGACCAGAAGGAAATCATATTGTCAAGGTATGAAATTTCTGTAATATCTTTTTAGGTTCTTCTATGCTGGTAGTCCATTTTTTTAAAGTCTACTGAGAGAGAAGGAGGTTGTGAAAAGTCATCAGTAAGGCCCTCATGATGACATTTCAAAACTTTTATTTTAGAATGTCAAAACCATCAACAGTACAACAAATTGCTTCAAGGCTGTCGTCCTTCATAAGGAGATCTGATCTTCCCAGCTCCTTTTTTCTTTTCTTCCTGTGCATCTCTGCTCAGTGACTTTCCCTGGTGCCCACCAACTCTTTGCTCTTCCTGTTCCAGTCACTTAACCATTGTCTGTTTTCAGTCATGCCTTATTAAATTTTGCATCCAGTTTGCTTGTAGAATTAGAACAAGAGCACAGGTAGAATTCTGTTCTTTACTGCTCCGGAATTAGGTGTGACCTTCTCCTGGAGCCCACAGTCCTCCTCTTGCTGGCCCCGTGGTGCTTTGTCCCCTTCTCCAGCTCGTCCTTTATCACTGTCCTTTGTATTTTGTCCTGGACATTTGGTGATTACATACCCTGCTGCTTCTGCTTCTTTGCTTTTGCTCTCAGTCTCCTCCACCTCTGTTGTCCCTTTTCCCTGAATAACTTCCAAGTCTTTTTTAAACTTTAAAGCGAAGTTAGAGTTCACTTCATTCAGGGAGATGTTTTATTAGGCCCATGGGCTATGTTGTGCCTCTCTCCCTCATGGCACCTGATGTTTGTATGTAGTTGGCTTCAACAGCTTAGAGTGTGCTTACATTTTGCACCTTTCTCCCACTAGACTAAATGATTTCTTACAGCCCCACCCTGTTACGTAGAGCTTGGTACTCAAGTTTTTTCATAAGTGAGTGAATAAATTTATAATTTCTTTTAGGTTCTACCCTTCACTCACCAGAAATCTTCATGTGAATTATTTAAATCCTCAAAGTTCACCTTTCTGTGTGAAATGGAAATAATACTGATTTATCTTACCTCAGAATTATGTTGAGAATTGGGAAATAATGTAAATAAAAGTCTTATAAATTTTGAAGCAAAGAAATACACTTTCATGCTAAAACATGAAATTCTAAAATTATTAAATTCACCTTTACCTTGATTGAAAGCCACCTCATGCATACTTAATATTAATTAATAAGCCATTTCGTTGAAAACCATATTGATAGTTTTAGAATTAACAGAGGAAAGGAAAAAATTTAGAAGCATTAGATTGTAACTTTTTTCCCTTGACAATGAACTTATGTAATCAAGCACTGAATGTCTTTCCTGAATGTGAGTACCAAAACAATGGCTTTGTGATTCCAA
Organism: Elephantulus edwardii; assembly: GCF_000299155.1. NCBI lineage: Eukaryota > Metazoa > Chordata > Mammalia > Macroscelidea > Macroscelididae > Elephantulus > Elephantulus edwardii. The sequence continues at coordinate 6,189,057 of NW_006399852.1, forward strand.
GTAGATACGAATTCATGATCTGCTTAGCTGTGTTCCCTCTGTCCACTGACGTACCAAGACTTGGCCTGTTTTCCCTGGTCGCAAATTTATCTAAAAATATTTTAGCGCTCATTGTCATTGTAGCCATCGTATCCTCAGTGAAGACAGGGTAGGATGTAAATGAATAATGAAATAACATCTCACTCAGCCACTTGATTCTAGTTGATACGCTCGTGCTCTGTAGTGGAAAAGGTGAGCATGTCAGTGACCAACAGAAGGAATCTGGCACACAGCACTCCAGCTGTCTCGTGGAGGTATCCGTTTTGCAAGTGAGATCATGTCAAAATAAATTAGTCAATTTTTAGTTTAACTCCTGCATATCAATAGGGATTTTAATTTCTTGGCTGTAAAAGTTTATGCTACGCTAGTTCATTGTAAATTCACCTTTTTTTACACAAAATTGTACATTCTTTTTTTGGTAAAGAAGTATAACTTTTAATTGTTATTTTAATGAACATTTACAAAGAAATTAGATTTTTATTCATTCAGTGGATCATAATTTCTCATTAAATTAAAGGGTAGATGATATTATCATAAACTGAATGTGCTAAAATCTTACATTCTTACATCCTCATACACATGCTGTTTGTTGTGTCCTAAATCTTAGTCTACTATTAAGGACTCCGAAGGTTAACTAGGGAGCTGTGGTGGGTGGCTTGGTGGTTAGGAATTGTGCTGCCAACACAAAGGTATTTGATTTTAATCCATCAGCAGCTCTGCGGGAGAAAGGTGAGCATTCTCCACTTGTGCCATTTACTGTCTCTAAAACCCGCTGGAGAGGGTCAGCTGTGGGTCACTCTCAACTCAGTGGTACACAGCAGTGGTGGTGTTGATTGCCGTCGAGTGGAGCATGACTCATAGCGATCCTATGACTAAAAGACCTGAAGCCCTTCTATAACCATCATCATTTATCTAAGTTCATAGTTTCCAGAGGCATGTTGTTTACAAAGTGGATGCCACTCTTGCTTCCAAAGTTTAACAAGCCTAATAAATATCTCTGAATCCTGGCATATGCACCATCAGAATCTTATAGTAGAATCTGCATTTTTAACAAATATCACTGATGATTTGAGAATCAGTGGCCTCCTAGGTAAAATTACATGTTCTGATCACATTTGCATAGATTTGGTTCAAGTTAGGGAAGTAATTTTTTTCAAGCAACTTAAATGGTATATATAATAGGCATTTGCATGTATAGAATGACTTCATTATGAAAAGTGAAAATATGTGAGGGGGATTAAGGAGTTACCCTTGCTGTGCAGTGGTTACTGTTTTGCACCTAAGTGAAAGGTGGGCAGTTTGAACTCTTCAGGCAGGTCAAATCAACACAATAGTATATAATATCAGTTAGTCGTAGGGGGAACCTGGAATATTTTAAAAAATGATGATCCATGTGTTCACTACAGCAGCACCGTAAGTCCTCATAAGAAAAAAATAGTGTATTCCACTTAAAAGTAGTTTTGAGTTGATTAATTTTTTTTTTTTTTTTAATAGGTTGGAATTTACCTTTTGGAGTCAGGCCTAGCAAAACTAGACTTCATGAGTGATGCACATTCAAGAATGAAAAAGTTCAATCAGCTTATGAAGAAAGTGATGGAAAAGTTGTACAATTTTATTACGCCAGGTAATTTTATATTTTGAATTGCTGTTATAGAAGAGTTATTCTCCCCTTATCTACAACCCATGACAGCCAAAATCCCAGCTAATACAATCATAATAAAAATTAAACAACGTCCATAAAAATCACTATATGACAAGATTATACTTATTTGAAATCCCTAATGTAATTTTCACTTTATTTGCTGTACTTAAAAGAATTACTCAAGAAATATGTGCATCATTACGTTAAGTCCAAAAGCAGCATCTGAAGAGATCTGGGCTAATTGCAGAAGGGGCAAATAAACATCCATGATTGAAGTGCCAGAGAAATTGCAACATATTGCTGTCAGCAAAGTATAAAAGTATTGCATGAGCAGAGAGCAGAATTTTCATTCCAGCTAGAAGAAAATAAAGAAAATGTCTTGAGCAAAGTATCAGTGTAACTACCTTATAAGAGAGATGATGGGTTTTTAATCAGTGAAGAATTAAGGCTAAAAAATTCCAGGCACAAAGCATGTTGAGCAAGGACTCAGAGTTGGGAGAGCATACAATTTTAGAAGAATTGTGCTTGGTTTATTTTTATAAATACGTTTGCTGTTGTGTGTACAGATGCATTGGAAGAGGATGAGGAAGATTCAGAGAGTGAGCCGGAAGGACAAGACATTGACGAGCTGTATCACTTTGTGAAACGAACACATCAGCAAGAAACACAGCCCATTCAAGTTGATGTCCAGCATCCTGCATTGACTCCCGTGCTGAGGCCCTACCAGAGAGAGGCTGTCAACTGGATGCTGCAACAAGAGCGTTTCAGAAGTGCTCCTGCCAGCGGTACGTATAAAATGCATAGAGAAAAGGCAGATTGGTTACAGGAGGAAAGATGAGTGGAACTGATCATTAAGCAAAATCATATTGAAAAGATAAATAAGAGAATGAGCATGGTTGTTGTTGTTGTTAGGCGATGTGGAGTTGAATACAGCTCATAGCGACCCTGTGAACAAAAGCTCTGAACCCTGTTCTATCCTATGCCATCCTCACACTTCCTGACACATAGCTCATTGTGGCAGTCACCACCTCAGTCCACCTGGTCTAGGCTATGCCTCACCTGCGCCAACCCCTTCACCCTTCTATTACTGTGTAGAAAATGATTTTTTAAGACACTGGGACATAGGTATGTGAGTTCCTTCATCCTTTAAAGTGTGGACTGGTTCATTCTGCTAAAGTAAGTCGGCTTCCATTGCGGTTATTTAAAACCAGGCTTTTTCAGGTAGAATTGCTTTTAGAGGCCAATCAGATGGGAATCTTGCTGATCATTTTCTACAATTTGATAATGAATATAAACAAGAAAAAACTACTTAAAAATTACAAAGTTCGCATATATTGTGTTTCACACTATTCTTCTTTTACATTGTTTTTCCACTTTTTTAAAAACGATAGGCACAAAGTTTTCCATGTCCTTCTAGGCAGTGAGGTGCTATTTCTCATTCCTCCTCTATAGATTTATTTTAAATAATGACAACTGACTCTTATTTAATTCCACATTTACATTTCAATCTAAACTTTAGTATTTTAATCCAACAAACATCGTTTTTTTAAACGTTTCATTCTATTAAATAATTAATTTCTAGCCAGTGGCCTAGTGGCAAGAAGCTGTGCTGTAATCCTGAAGGTACACATTTCAAGTCCACCAGCTGCTCTGTGGGAGAAAGGATGGGCATTCTCCTCCTGTGTGTTTTACTGCCTTAAAAAACCCACCAGATGGTCAACTGTGGGTCAGTTCTGACTCGATGGTACACAAAATACCCCCAGTATTTCCCTATACTCTTAATTATTTTGAAGTAATTTTTTTTTTCAAAATACATATCTAGAAGAAATTATTAGCTCTCTAGTTTTCCCACCAAGTAGACTTCCCCCCCGCTCCGTGATATTTGTTGTTGAGTTAACTTGTTTTAAGGTATAAGGTACATAATTAAGATGCACAGATGTTAAAAGCTCCATTTGATGTGCTTTGATGAGCATATGTACCTTTGTGAGTTAGTTAAGCCAGTTATGAAATATCACTGTCCAAAAGGTGGTTACTAGCCACACATATGACTTTTTAAGACTTGAAATGTGACTACACCAAATGAAGTGTGTTACAAGTATAAAATATGTTCCAGGTTTGAAACAAAACAAGGAAAATATTTTAAAACTCATTAATAAATTTTATTTCTTATATGTTGAAATAATTTTTGGAGTAAATTGGGTTAATTAAAATATACGGTGAAGATTAATCCAAACCCTTTTTTTTATGACTAGAGAAAAATTTAAGATTACATGTGTAATTTTGCAGTATATTTCTATGTGACAATGAAGTATTTCCTTAATCCAAGAAAGTTCCTGTATAGTACTTTATGTTCAACTCCTTCCGCTGCTTTTTGGTGTGGAAGGGTGTTCAGTCTTTTTTCAACTGAAATTCATTTATACTGTTTGTGTTTACAACTTATTTTTGTATTCACAGACTAGATTTTATTTATTAAATCATTGTGTTATTTAGGATGATCTCCTGCCCTTTCTGGGTCCCCTGAAAAGAAACTTTGTTTCCCTTTTTTTCCCATCTATAAACACTATCAATCTGTATTTCTGTTTCATCTGTTAATCTCAGAAATTAAAAAATTACTGCTGTTTTATCAATAGCAAAAGACAGACTTATTATTTTGGCAGTTGGTTTAGACAAGTTAAAACATTAAGAAGCATAATGGAAAATTCTGTTTAAAATCAACTCCTGTACACTTGTTACAATGTTAATTATTTTTTTCTTATGTAAGGTCATCCTCTCCCTTCCAGATCCATTATGGGTCAGGTTTGATTTGGGTAAATTTGTTGGCCCACTAAAATATGTTGGTTGCTTGATTTGAAAACGTCTCTATTTTATTAAGGATGTAGGAGTGGCATCCGCTTCCCAAACAACTTGGCTCCAGAAACTGTGAACTTTGATAAATGTCGATAGTTGTAGAGGGGCTTCAGGCCTTTTGTTATAGGGTCACTATGAGCTGTGCTCAACTTGAAGGCAATTAACAAGAAGTTGGTGATAAGTATTCATTTCCTTGTTAATCCTCTATAATTTCCTATTCTTTGCTTTTTTCTTATATGGAAGCTATTTATGCCAAGACAAAAGAAGCTAAAAAGTTATATTAGAAGAAAGAATTCCAGGAATCATCCTCCTTTTCCTCACCCAATTACCCTACGAAAGAAAAATAAAGTTCTTGTTCTTGTGGTTATGGGTTTTGTGTGTTTGGGTTTGTTTTTCAGAAAATGCCTTGCATTTCTTATGGCGAGAAATTGTTACACCTGAGGGTTTGAAACTCTACTATAATCCATACACAGGGTGGTAAGTCTAATTTTCATTTATGTGCTTTGTTTTAGAAAATAAATAACATGAAAAAATGAGATTGTTTTCAGCCTTGACAGTACCTCAAAAAACATTACCAAATTATTATTACAAGTATTATCAAACACAATAAATAGCATTATAGACATTAGGACTTATCAGTGTTTAAAGTGAGATTATAATTCTAAACATAAATGTGACTATTATTGGCCAATATTCCTGTTTTTTCCATAATACTTGTCAGTTTGTAGTACTGATTTTATGAATAATGAAACATAATAAATCATTAGTTACTTATTGCCAAATTCATAAAAGTTGCAGGAAAATCAGACCCATTCCCTTTCGTAGTGCCATTTATCAACACCATTCTTGTTTGTTAGATCAGTTTATTGACTTAGGAAATCTTTTATTATCACTAATATTCTATCCATGAACTAGGAGTTCAAGTTATTTCACATTAAAATTTCGTTTCAGAAAACTAGACTTTACGAATTTCTTCTATCTCTCTTTAAGAGCAGTAATTAGGAATGGTACCATACTTTTATTTAAGTAACATCTACACTCAGTGTGTTCTATGTGTGGCAAGTTATTTGTGAGACACGTGGTGGTATGCTTTTAAAATTGTGTTTCCATGATATGTTTTTCTTGCCTTTTCTTTTAGCATCATCCGTGAGTACCCATATGCTGGCCCGCAGCTCATCGGTGGAATCCTTGCTGATGAAATGGGTCTTGGAAAGACAGTGGAGGTTTTGGCTCTGATTCTGACACATACTCGACAAGATGTCAGACAGGATGCTCTCACTCTTCCAGAGGTATGAGGAAGACCAGGAAAGCGGAGGGACATATGTTCTCAAAGAGCATCGTATGTTGAGCAGTTCCCTGGTTATTAAGTCATTGCTTACAGTGTACTCTGTGACTAATGATTTCTATTGCTTACTGGTTAACTAACTTCATTGGAGACTAACTACTGGATTTTTGTTACCTGCCAGAATTAAGTGATTTTATCCACCATGCAGATGTATATAGTCACTTAACAAGCATTCTTCAAGTTGAGAGAGGTTCTTTAATAAATTTCTGTTGCTTTCTCAGATGTTTTCACTTAATAAAAGTGAAGTCAAACTTGTTGCTCTCAACTCTGCTCTGTTACAAACATTAGGTATTACACTTTAAAACTGTTTGTAAGGATTGTCTTGGCTGTGCTTTTAACAAAAGTAGCTCTCCAGGCTTTTATACTGTGAGTTGCTGAATAAGTTGGAATTGCCAGCCTTCACTTAAATAGTCAAGTGGGAAATATTTGTGCCACCCAGACCTTCCTGTCACTTATGAAAAGACTCATGAAACCACTAAATACTTTTTTAGAGCTTTTTTTTTTAAGTGCCATAAATCTAAGATACATAAATCTTGGAATCTAGTAATTAGCTGTGTTAAAAGATGGGTAGCTTGACAGTTAGATTGCTAGATGAAGCCAGCTGAGTCCCTGTCCATAAATGGACTGTTGTTGTTAGATGCTTTTGAGTCAGCCACGGCTCATAGCACATCTGTGAACACCAGATCTGAATGTTGCCCTCTCTGCCATCCTTACCAGCTCAGATGTGCTTGAGTCCATTGTTACAGTATCAGTGTCGATCCATCTGGTTGAAGAGCTTCCTCCTTTTTTCTGACCTCTACCTTTCCCAGCATGATTTGTTGTTCCTCGGACTGGTTGGTCTGTCCTGACAATATACCCAAAGTATGTGAGATTTAGTTTAACCAACCTTGCCTCTAAAGAGCACTTTGGTTACACTTTCTTCAAGATAAACTTGTTTGTTTTGGCAGTTGTTGAGATATTCAGGACTCTTTTTTTCCAGTACTGTAATTGAAAGACATCAATTCTTCTGTCTCTTTCTTTATTCATTGGCTAACTTTCACATGCATAGGAAGCAATTGAAAGTACCATGGCTTGGATCAGAGCACCTTTAAACTGGCATCATTGCTCGTTAGCAATTTGGAGACATCTTTGACAGCAGATTTTCTTTGTGCCACACACCTTCAATTTTGATTTGTTAACTGCGATTAACCATGGGTATGAGATTCTGAACCCAAGGAAATCATTGACAGCTTCAACCTTCATCTATTGAGATGTTGCCTGTTGGTCTTGTGGTAAAGATTTTTGTGTTTTTAATCTTGAGATTTAACCAATGTTAAAGACTGTAGTCTTTGATCTTCTATAGTAAGTGCTTCAAGTCCTCTTCACTTACTGTCAATGAGGTTGTGTCATTGGCGTAATGCAGGTTGTTGGTTAGTCGTCCTCCAATCCTGATGCCACATTCTTCTTCATGTGGTCCAATTTCTCAAATGATATGTTCAGCACACAGATTGAATATGGAGAAAGCATACAGCCCTGACATGCAGCTTTCCTGATTTTTAAGTGTGTTGGCCCTTGTTCTGTTCAGACTGCTGCTACTTGGTCTGTGTGTAGGCTCATATGAGCATGGTTGAGTGTCTTGGAATTCCCATTGTTTACAATGTATAATAGTGTTTACAATGTATAATAGTGTTTAAAAGTACATTATTTAAAATTTATAAAAACAAAAATTCCTACTGAGGCAAACATATCCCATTGCTCATCTTTTCCAGTAAATAAATCTGAAATCAGCACATTAAATCTTATCAAAGGGAATCATTATTTAAGAGTCTAATTGTAATGAGGGCTTAATGGTAAGGAGTTATACTGCCAAACCAAAGGTTCACAGTTCGAGTCCACTGGAACTTTTCCTCTCACACGGTTTGCAGCCTCTAAAAACCCACTGGGGAGTTAGTTATGAGTCGATTCCGACTCAGTGGCATGTAACAACAGCTGTAATTATCTCACGATCCTCCTATCTTGGGATTATACAATCTTTTGATAAAGGCAGGTCTGGCAAAATTAGCTTTTCATACTTTAAAAAAATTTCTTTTTCCTGTTTTAGTGTGAAAACAATAATTTAGTGACATTTACATGCCAGAGTATTAGGTGTTACTTAGTACCAGTTTTTATTGGCTGTGATACATCATCTCTAAATGACAGCTAGTGACACGAGACATGATTTGACAAAACTATTCTAAGACAGAAGTACTGCAAATTCAAACATGTATTTCCAAAGAAGTGGAGTCACTCTTAAGGGCCTGGATGACAAACTTTACATGTTAGCAGGAGACTAGAAACTGCTGAATGGTTTTGTCCCCTCTCTGTATTCAAGTAATAAGTCTCAGGTGACAATATCTAAAATACATCAAATCAAAGAATTTATAAAAGTTCAGTGATGTTTTAGGCCAAAGAAGGAAAAAATAAGGAAACAATTCTTACTCTAAATTTATTCCCCTTTGTTGGTTCTTTCTTACAAGCATTTCAAACTATTAAGTAGGGAATTGAAAAAAAAAATCTGATTCATTTGTTACAAAAAAAAATTGACTTGGCTATATAGTATTATGGGTCTTGGCAGAAAACAATACCAGAAGAATGTCTGTCTGTGCTTCATTGACTATGCAAAGGCTTTTGACTGTGTGCATCACAACAAGCTATGGCTGACTCTGAGAAGAATGAGAATCCCAGAACATTTGATAGGGCTAATGCGAAACCTACACTTGGACCAAGAGGCAGTCATCAGAACAGAGCAAGGAGACACTACATGGTTCAAAATCAAGAAGGGGGTCTGTCAGGGGTCTATTTTGTCTCCATACCTTTTCAATCTGTATGCAGAACAGATCATCTGAGATGCTGGGCTGTATGAGGAGGAATGTGGCATCAGGATTGGTGGAAGAATCATCAACAGCCTGCATTATGCAGATGACACAACCCTGCTTGCTGAAACTGAGGAGGAGGACCTGAAGCACTTGCTGCAGAAGGTCAAGGACTATAGCTTTCAATATGGATTGAAGCCCAACATCAAGAAAACAAAGATTCTTACCACTAGGCCAATTGACAGCATCAGTATGGATGGTGAAGAGATTGAGATAGTTAAGTTTTCATTTATTGGTTCCACAGTCAACACTCATGGTACCAGCAGCCAGGAATCAGGAGATGAATTGCATTGGGAAAGTCAGCTGTGAGAGACCGCTCAAGAATACTGAAGAGCAACAACGTCAGGCTGGAGGAGACTAAGGTGCGCCTGATCCATGCTATAGTCTTTGCAATTATGTGCTATGCATCAGAGAGTTGGACAGTGCATAGAGATGATAGAAGAAGAATTGATGCCTTTGAACTGTGGTGCTGGAGAAGAGTGTTGAATATGCCATGGACTGTTAAGAGAACAAACAGGTTTGTCTTGCAGAAGGTGAAGCCGGAGTGCTCCTTAGAGTCAAGGATTCAGAAGCTTCGTCTGACATACTTTGGGCATGTTGCCAGGAGGGACTAGTCCTTGCAGAGGGAAATCATGTTTGGGAAAGTGGAGGGGCAGCGAAGGAGAGGAAGACCCTCGATGAGATGGATCGAGTCTGTGAGTAGAGTGGTGGGAATGAATGTGTTTGAAACAGTGAAGTTGGCACAGGATAGAACGGTGTTTAGAGCCCTTGGTATATAGGGTTGTTATGAGTCGCAAGTGACTCGATGGCATATAACAACAACATACAGTATTCAGTACCTGTCACTTGATCTTTTGCTTTCTTCACGGATAATGCTTTTTTTTGGTTTGGTGTTTGTTGTTGTTTTTTTTGCTTTAAAAAACAAATTTATTTTCTTAAAGTTTGTAAGGCAAAAAGTCTGAATTCAGGCCAGTAGCTCTATTGGAAGGCTTTTCTTTTCTGTCAGCTCCTGGGAGAAGTCTCTATTATTTCAACAGCTGTGATTGATGCCGTTCCACAACTTCTCTAGTCTTCAGTAAGTGTTCATTGCATAAAGTCTAGTCTTAAGATTGTTTTCAAATTGAATTGTGATAGACTCATGGTCCTGTTTTGATTCCCTGGCCTGGTTTTCCTTTTCTTCAACTTCAGTTTGAACTTGCATATGAGTAGTTGATGATCTTTTCCACAGCCAGCCCCTGACGTGCCTTTGACTGCTATTATTGAGTTTCTCCAAGATCTGTCTCTACAGATAGTCAACTTTATGCACATGCAGCCCATCAGGTTGTACAAAATTATATGGTTCATTCTCCAGCCTCATTTCTATGAGGAAAAAGTCATTACAAAGAAAGAAAGAGAGAAAGAAAGAGAAGGGAGGGAAAGGGAAGGGGAGGGGAGTCAGAACCAGCTCTAAAACTTGTAATAGAATGAAAAGAAGTGAAAACAAGGAGAAAGAATGCTGAGATAAGAGAACAGAAGATTTCAAAGGGTAGCTCGAGAAGCCAGAGCAAAATATTATAATGACATGTGCAAGAGTTGGAGTTAGAAATCCAAAAGGGAATCGACATTTCTCTAGCTGAAAGTACTGAATAAAAAAAAAAGTCAATACTCATGTTGCAATACTGAGCAAATCTTTAATGATGTAGGAAGCATGCAAAGAAAATGGACTGAATTAATAGAAAGTCACTGTACCAAAAAGAATGAACTGAAATAAAAACATTGCAGGAAGTCGCATATGACCAAGAATTAGTAGTATTGAAGGAAGCAGTCCAAGCTGTACTGAATTAATTAGCAAAAAATAAATTTCCAGGAATTGATGGAAGATCATTTGGCATGTTTGAGGAAATAGATGCAATCCTAAACATGTTCACCAGACCCTACCAACAGATAAGAAAGACAGCTTCCAGGCCAGCTGACTGGAAGAGAGCCATTATTTATTCCAATTCCCAAAAAGGATAATCCAATGGGAAATAGAAATTACTGAACAATATCATTAATATCACATGTAAGTAAAATGTTGCTGAAGATTATGAAAAAATATCTGAACTGTGCATCAGCAACTATCTGAAGTTCAAGCAGGATTCAGACTAGATCATGGCACGGGGGGTATCTTATTGATGTCAGGTGGATCTTGGCTGCAAACAGAGTACTAGAAAGATACATGTATTTCATTGATGATGCAAAGGCATTTTTCTGTGTAGATCATAACATAATGGCTAACACTGAGGAGAAGAAAGAGTTCCTGAAAACATAACTGTGCTCATGAGAAACCTGTGCATAGACCAAGAAGCAGTTGTCTGGACAAAAAAAAAAAGAATCTTGCTTGGTTTAAAATCACGAATGGTGTGCATCATGTTGTGGCTTTTCTTCGTAACTTAGTCTGTATGCTAAAAAGTCATTTCAGAATCCGAACTATATGAAGAATGTAGTATCAACATTAGAGAAAGACTTAACAACCAGTATTGGGCAGATGACACAAGGTTGTAGTAAGTAAAGAGGACTTGAAACCCTTGCTGCAGAAGAACAAAGACCACAGTCTGTAAGCATTACATCACAACACCAAAAATCCTCACTACAGGACCGATGGTCAGCATAATAGATGGAGACAAGATTGAAGTCACCAGTTTCATTTTATGTGGATCTGCTATCCAGACCCGTGGTAGCATGCAAAAGATGTGTTACAGTGGGGAAATCTGCTGTCAAGGACCTCTCCAAATGGCTAAAGAGTGGTGATGTCAGTTTAAAGATTAAGGTTCTCGTGATCCAAACCATGGTATTTTCAGTTGCTTCCTGTTGTTATTGTTGAGTGCCTTCAAGTCAAGCATGACTCATAGCAGCCCTGTGAACAAAAGGCCTGAAGCCCCTCTCTAGCTATCAACATTTATCAAAGTTGCTTCTATGCATGTGAAAGTTGGACAGTGGATCAGGATGACAGAACGAAAAAAATCAGTAACTTGAAATTGGGGTGTTGGTGAAGAGTACTGAATGTCCCATGGCTACCAAGAACAAACAGCTATATCTTGAAGGAAATGCAACCAACCAGACAGCTCTTTTGAGACAGGAATGGTCCAGTATGGTTCCACTTACCTTGAGCTTATTTTCAGGGGGAACCATTCCTTGGAGAGAGACATCATGCTGGGAGATTGTAGAGGGTCAGCGAAAGAGAGGGAGACTTTCCGACAAGATAGATAGAGGAAGATACTTGGATGGAGGGAAGGAGAGAGAGAGAGGGAAGGAGGAAGACTCCCAACGAGAGACAGTGACCACAACAATGGTCTTGAGGAGGACAGAGATCATGAGGATAGCACAGCACAGGACAAGGTTCAGATCCATTGTTGACAGCTCACACTGAGTTGCAAATCAACATGCTGGCATCTAATAATGACCTGTCACTTTCTGGGATTTTCACTCATGTGATATTTCAATTCTAAGTTATTGCTTTTGGATTATTTTCAATTAAATGTATTAATTCTGTGTTTAAATAAACTTCAAAAGTTAAATTCATAAGTTCCACACCTAAAATTTAAATAATTTCATGTGGTAAGCACAATTTTTTAAAAATTAATAAGGTTTGAAATAAGAAAATAAACTTTGTGTGTTGTCTGTGTAACATATTTAGCGCTATGCTTTTTAAATTTATTTTTGCCCACAAGATTATTTTTTCATCTTCTCCTCAGGAGTTTTAATGTTACGAAGAAATTTAGAATGCTAACAGCAAAACAATGTGTGATTGTTTAATATGTTATTTTATTAGGGAAAAGTGGTGAATTATTTTATTCCACCACATTATTCCGGCGGAAAAAGAAAACGCACAGAAACTCAGAATATGGAATCTGAGCCAAAGGTCAGAGTTCAGTGTCCCCGTAAGTATGACATCTCTGACTGAAAATACCTTTTTCTATTGACTTTGCTGTCTACTCTGCAGTCTTAAGATGTCTTTTGATTATTATGAATAACTATAGATTTCTAGTTTGTACAGGTGGATTTAATTAGAAGTCAGACTTTTAACAAAAGGAGATATTTTTTTCCTTTGATTTTGTGTAGGTAGCAAATTTGTTATACATTATTTTACTAAATTTGTTAGGTTTAATTTTTTTTAAAAAGCCAACTTAAACTTCTCTATTCTATAGTTCTATTTTAAATTTGTTATCAAAATGAGCATTTCTCTTCTAGTTGCAAGATATATTTGAAAATTACATAATTGTGAGAAATTTCTGGGTTTTTTTCCTATTCTAAAGGATTTATTTCATGACATTGCAAACATCCTAATAATAGATTTAAAATATGTTTCTTTGAACCTTATGGCAAAGAATGACACTGACAAATGCTAAGTGAGCATCATCCAAAGAACACACAGAGGGATCAGGTTCTGAGCTCTCTGCCACCTGAGTTCTGAGAGATGGTTGATGTAGAGCCCTTTACACACTATCAGTTGCCGGCCTTTGTGTCACAACAAACAAGCAAGTAGGACAGAAAGATTGCTAGCAATGAGAACTACCGGGAAGAAAAGAGAAGTAAATGATTACATCATGGATATTGTAACTAATGCTATCAAACAAAATATCTTTGAATGGTTGACTGAAAAATCCATTTGCTTAATAAACTTTCATTAAAATCACAATAAAAAAAATTTTTTAAAAGACACTGGAGGCAGCTGTTTTTATGTAATCGTTTCCTTTCATTTATTTAATAACAAATCTTTGCAGAGGACCTAGAATAATATGGGCCAAGGTAGGAATAGTGAAGCCAGTTTATGTTAAACTCAGTTCATTTTAGGTTGATTTCTTTTCGCCAAAGATGCTGCATTTTTGTGTTTTAATTTTGAATGATAGTTTGTTGGATTAGCAGTTTGGCATGAATTACTTATCCTTAAGTTATTTCTATTTCAAATTACGTTCTAATACGTGTAACAATTTTCCCCTTAACATTTTCTAACACTGAGTGGACAACCTGACAACAATACATAGATTTCTTTTTTTAACTAGGTCTTTGATAATAATTAAGATTAGATGGTACTTATTGTTTCTTAATTTTATTCTTTTCACTGAATTAGCATTTTTTTTTTTTTTTGCATTTAGCCACTCGTGTGATGATTTTGACAGCTGTGAAAGAAATGAATGGGAAAAAAGGAGTGTCTATCCTTTCCATTTATAAGTATGTCAGTTCTACATACAGTTACGATGTTCAGCGGAATAGAAGTCTTTTGAAAAGGATGCTGAAATGCTTAATTTTTGAAGGTCTTGTGAAGCAGATCAAAGGCCATGGTTTTTCTGGGACTTTTACATTGGGGAAGAATTACAAGGAGGAAGATGTATGTGATAAGATCAGAAAGCAGGTAACCAATTATTTATAATATATTGACGGATCATGCTTTAAAGACTAAATCCTTTACAGTCTGAAGGCTGAAAACAAACTAACAGACCAGTGAGTAAAAGCACTTAATGGAAAGTTACATTTCTGTTAAGTTTACTGCTTGCTCACTATAAATTCCATGACAGTAGAGATTTCATTTTGGTTATTACTAAACACACAGCTCTGATGGTCTAGTCAGTAAGGAGCTGCACTACAAACCCAAAGGCATGCAGTTTGAATCCCCCAGGAGGATCAGTTATGAGTTCCAACTTAACAACACATAACAACAATAGGCCCGCAGAAGAAAGTATAGCAAATACTCAAATATTTATTGAATGACATTAGTTGGTTAAGCATCTGATAGAGTTTAAAATAACTTCTCTTCTGTATCCCAGTAATATTGGTTTAAACAGTTAAAAAAATTTCTCAAAAGTAAAAACATTAAAAAATCATTATGTCTAGCATTTTAGCTACGATGTGAATTTTTTTGTATACTGACTTTCCTTGTATCATTTTACAAAAATTTTTACTTGTTAAACTATTTCTGTTGAGCAGTAATTCCAGTTTGTTTTTAAGAAAACATTTACAAAATGTGCTGACCTAAATGAAGAGCTGACTGATAACAAGAAGTTAAATAGACAAAAAGTTCATCTCCATCATTTTCCACAGACTTGTAAGTCAGGATAGAAGATTTCAGTGAACTACTGTGTTTTACTTGCTCTTGTTAACAAGGAAGTAACATCTCACAGAGAAATCCATACTGACTCAGAGCTCAACGGCCTTACTCGTCTTTCCAACTTCAATTCCAAATTCACTTCTAGGAAACTGTTTCTGACATATGTGATTTGAACAGACTGAAAATAACAAGATGCTCAGATCAAATTATTCAAAGAATACATCACAGTATTACAAAGAATATCCTTGTATTCTTTATTGCCTTCCAGATCTCCCCTACATAATAGTATGCCCCTACTTTTCTTTGGTGGTTGATATTATTTTGGAGGGGGAAGTTTGTAGGTTTGGTTTGGTTGGTTGGGTTTTTTTACTTGCAGACTACGGAGGGAATATTTAAGAAGACAAATTAGAAACACTTGATCAGGAGTGGTTTCTTTGTAAGGAAAGGAGCAGCAAAGACTAGTTATGACATATATAACAGATAGTATGAGAATTTAATTTTAGAAATTTGACTATTACAATAGTGATTTTTTTTTCTCTTTTTATAGACACTGGGGAGCCCTAGGAAGATCCAGAGAGAATCTAGGAAATCTGGAAACAAGGACGCTGACTCTGAATATTTGCCGTCAAACACCTCTGATGATGATGATGATCCTTATTATTACTATGATAAGCCCAGGAAAATTCGTAGTAGATTGAGGAAGAAGCCTGTTTTGTCCACAAAGAGAGAACCCAGTCAACCTGACATCAAGCCTGATTCACAAGGGCTTTGTCCACCTCCCAGTGACTCCCACATAACTGACATTTGCATGTCTGAAAGTATAGGTGTCTCTAAAGTCCTACATGAACCCAGTCCCGAGGGCCAGACTGAATCTCTCCAGCCTGCCGATGGTGATGGAGCACATGGTGAAACCATGAGCCCCTGCGACTCTGCCGATTATCGTTTTGAGTGCATATGTGGTGAACTGGGCCAGGTGGACCTTAAGCCTCGCGTTCAGTGCCTGAAATGCCACTTATGGCAACATGCAAAATGTGTGAACTATGACGAGAAGAATCTGAAGATTAAGCCCTTTTACTGCCCCCACTGCCTGGTTGCAATGGAGCCAGTATCAACACGAGCAACCCTGATCATTTCCCCAAGTTCTATCTGTCATCAGTGGGTGGATGAGATAAACAGGCATGTCAAGTCCTCATCTCTTCGAGTCTTGGTAAAGTAGATTTTGCTCCTTGGTGTGGTTAAGTGCCCTAGAATGGGTCCCAACTCAGTGACCCTATGGACAGCAGAGTAAAACAGTGCCCAGGCTTGATCTGTCTTCACAGTCTTTGCTGTATTTGACCCATTGTTGGAGCCACTGTCTCATACCAACCTATTTCAAGTCCTCTTTTTCTACGGACCCTCTGCCAAGCATGGTGTCTCTTCCTACAGACTAGTCCATCCTGAGAACATGTCTATAGTATGTGAGCTGAAGTTTGACCGTCCTTGCTTCTCTTGAGCACTCTGGCAAGACTTGCAGTCCATGGTACCTTCAGTGGTCTTTGCCAAAACCACAGTTAATTTTGCATACATTTGAGGTAGTTGAAAACCTCATGACATGGAACAGGTATACTGTAGTCCTCAAAATGACATCTTTTTAACACTTTGTCAAGAGGTCTTATGCAATTTGCCCAGAGCAATATATAGTTTTGTGGATTTTTTTTCTTGATTGATACTTTTGTGAACATTAATTATGGATCCAAGTAAAATTAAATCATTGACTGCTTCAGTTCTTTCTCCTTTAGTTAGGATGTTAATTATTGGCCAATTTGTGAAAATTTTTGTTTCCTTTACATTAAAATACAGTCCATACTGAAAACTAATCATTAACATTGTGGTGTAATCTATCTTGTAGACCTCATCAGTAAGTGCTTCAAGTTCTCTTTCATCACAAAGATGGTATTATCTGTATATTTCAGGTTGTTACGAGTCTTCTTCCAGTCCTGATGCCATGTTTTTCTTACATCATGTACACAGCATGCATCATGAATAAATATAGTAAGAGGATCCAACCCTTAAACACACTTTTCCTGATTTTAAACCCAACAGATTTCTTCTGGAGAGTGAAACCAGGCTGCTCCTTGGAGGCAAGGATTCTGAAGCTCCATCTCACATACTTTGAGCATTTTGGAAGGAGGGACCAGTCCTTGGAAAATAACATCATGCTTGGGAGGGTGGAGGGACAGCACAAGAGAGGAACACCCTTGATGAGATGGATTGACTCAGTGACTAGGAGTGACTAGGATAGTAAGGGTAGGTGTGTCAGAGGCAATGACAGTGGCTCAGGACAGAGCAGGGTTGAGTTGCAGATAACAAAAACAAACCAAACATTATCATCTTGTTCACGGAACAATTACCTATTTGTATGTCTATGTAGAGATTATGCATGAGCACTTAAGATTTCCATTCTTGGCAAAGTTACCAATAATTTATTATGTACATAGTCAAAGGCCTTTGCATAATCGAGAAAACACAAATCAGCCTTTCTTCTGGAATTCTCATCTTTTAGCCAAAAGCCATCTGACATCAGCATTGATATTTTTTGTTCTATGTTCCTTTGAATCTGGCATGAATTTCTGGCAGTTCTGTTAATGTATTGTTGTGACTGTTTTTTAAAATTATCTTCAGCATGTGATACAAATGATATTGTTCGATAATTTCTGCATTCTGTTATATCACTTTTCTGTACTGTGCAAACAATGATGTTTGTCTTCTAATGAGGTGGTTGGATTGCCTTCTTCCAGATTTGTTAGTGTAAATGAATAAGAGCTTCCAGAGTTGTATCTATTTGTTGAAACATCTCAGATGATTTCTGGAGGCTTATTTTTTTACCAGTATTTTCATTACCACTTGAACATCTTCCTTCATACAACTGATCATGTGCTGCCTCCTGAAATGGTTGCATACCAACCTGTTTTGATACAGTGACTGCACTTTTTCCATCTTCTTTTGATGTTTCCTGCATCACTTAATATGTTTCCCCCCAGGATCCTTAAGTACTACCACTTGGGGCTTGAATTTTTCTTTAGTTCTTTTATCTTAAGAAATGTTTACTTTTCTTACCTGTTGACTTTCTAACTCCAGGTATTTGCACAATTTATTGTAGTCTTTTGTCTCCCCAAGCTGCCCTTTGGAATCCCATGTTCCACTTACTTTAGAATTTCTTCCATTTGGTTTTGGCTCTTCTGCATTCTATAGCAAGTTTCTGAGTCACAAGGAAAGCTCTTAACTGCTTGATTTTTTTCATTCTCTTGTTAAATGCTGCTGAGTCAGCTCCAGCTCCTAAGCCTTGCAGGATCCTGCACCATCCTCATACCATTAGAATTTTACACCTGCTACTTACTTCAGCTACTTATAAGTCCTTTCCCCCATTTCTTTACCTTTGAGCACTCGTAAATGTTCTTCTGGACCCCTTCAAATTTTTTTTTAAATTTTCTTTTTTTCTCTTAAATTTTTAACTTCTGTCTAAATTTCTCAGCCATTGAATTAAGGGAGCTCTGTTGGCATAGTGTGTAGGGAGTTGTGGTGTTAACCCAGAGGCCACACCTCTTTGACAGTCCAATCAACCATTACCTGACCCAGGAAAAAGACAGGTAATCTCCTGTGCAGTGTATAGCCCTGGGAACACCATGAAGACTCAGCTTTGAGTTGGTTCCAACTCAGCAACAGTGAGAGAAAGCCAGAGTTAGTCATTCTACTGTAATAAAGATGTGTTGATCTGTTCTAGTTCCTTTCACACTGCTTCTGCTCTTAGCCTTCACTGAAATGTATCTTTCTGTAGATGAGTGTATAAGTCTGGATTAGTCCTAAGCAAGTAGACGAGGTTCAATAACTGGAGAAATGTTTCATTTATTGTTGATGACTCTTTGCACAATGACTTAAGCCAACACTGATTATTTCCTAGGTATATCAAGGCGTGAAGAAGGATGGCTTTTTACAGCCTCACTTTTTGGCAGAACAGGATATAGTCATAATCACCTATGATGTCCTTCGTTCAGAGCTAAACTATGTGGATATCCCGCATAGCAACAGTGAAGATGGGCGTCGCCTCCGGAACCAGAAGCGCTACATGGCCATCCCCAGCCCACTCGTAGCTGTGGAGTGGTGGAGAATCTGCCTCGATGAGGCTCAGATGGTTGAATGTCCTACTGTAAAAGTGAGAATTCATGAAAAACCTTCTGAGGGAAAAAATGAGGTGGAAGAAGCTGGGAGAAACTTATCTTTAGAGAATACAGTTGTCACAACAGTATAGTTAATATACAGGGTTGATACTGATCAAAAGTTTATATTAAATATAAACAGTAAATATTTTACATTTTGGGTTTTTTATGCTAAGAACTATATAACACTTTGGAATTATTATATTCTGAATCTTTGCTCTATATGGGAATGTTTTATGTATTTAAATGACATATATGTGGTGTATATCAAGCAAATTCCGTTTAGAAATTTCCATAAATTCTCTTCTTACTGGAATGTTCATTAGATGGCCTCTGATAACTTTTTTAAAAATTTTATTATTTTTTGTGTTTACCATCAAATCGACTCTGACTGGTACAGGAGGATATTGCCTCTGCTTCTCCAGCAGAGCATCTGGTGTATTTGAACCACATTCCTCTGAGATTGCAGTGCAGCTTCTTGCCACTAGGCCACCAGAGCTTCAGCCTCTGATAACTTTAATCAGTGTTATCTTAGACCAAATGTTAACAGAAAATGGTGCTTTAGAGAGTAGAATTTTGATTCATCCATCATTTGTCCTATGTCTTTATTCTGTCCTCTTTGATTAATCAGTAACTCAAACCAGATTTTTTAATTATATAGTTCACATGTGAAAGTGGAGTAATCTATGAAATGTGTCATTTAGCCTTGGAGCTTTTAAGTTTACTAATTGGTGCAGGGCATTATTTATTATGCTGCAAACTAAAAAGTGGGTAGTGTTAATCCCCTGGCTGCTCAGTGGGGGACAGGTGAGCCAGTCTGCTCCTATTAGGAGTTATAGCCTTAAAAAAAACAAAATTATAACCTCAGAAACTCAGCGGAAGATTGCTGGGAATCAGAACTGACTCCATGGCAGTGGGTTTGGCTTTGGTTATAGTTCACGTCTGAGAATGGAAGGGTCTAGAGTGTGGAGCACCCTATTCTGAGAGCTTTGCAGTTACTTAGACTGTTTACCTCAGTTCTTCAGGAACACATGACTGCCTTTGACTAATGAGAACCACTGTCCTACAAGTGGCCCACTGAATAGCACCTCACGTAGAATGTGTTGACTGCTAATTAAGAGTCCATATTTCTGAGAAGAAGTACAAGCTTTCATTTGTAAACAATTGTTCTTTCTGGGTCTATTTCTTTTTGTAAATTTCTCTCTCTCCCCCTCAGGCTGCAGAAATGGCTCAGCGTTTGACGGGGATTAATCGGTGGTGCATCAGTGGTACTCCAGTGCAGAGAGGATTAGAAGGTACTGGATGCTCTCCTCTCATATTGCCTAGTTTTAAAATTTTTCTGAATGAAAGTATTTCTGAAATTCTTATTTAAGTGGATTACTGAGTATGAATTTATAATTCTATTATTTTTAAAGTGAAAATTAAGTGGTTTTGTTTATATATGAAAAATTAATAGGGGTCTTGTTCTGGTGAAAAGAAAATTGTATCTGCTTAAAGATCTTAGATACTAGGTGTGCATTGAAACCACAGTTACAAAGTGTTGAGTGGAAAGGAAGAAAAACCTAACAAAAGTGGGGGGGAGAATTTATTTCAATTAACCATCCTATAAAAATAGAGACCATAATTTTCATTGCCAATATCCATAAATTGTAGGACAGTAATTTTACTGATTATGAAACTTTAAAGTTCTATGGTATCACTTCCTATGCATATGTCATTATTCCTTCAATTCTACTCTTTGAACATTTAGATTGTTTCTAGTGTTTAGCTTCTCCTTGCCCACACGGTTTAGAACATTGCTCCCTTCAATATCACTTTTTCCATCATAAAGATACTACATTATTAAAGCCTTTAAGTTGTCAATTTTAAAACGAGAAGAAATTGTTGTCCTATACACTCAGAACCTGAAAAGCTGTCATGAACTTAGACTGTTTTTCTGTTATCGTGTGCCATCGACCCATAGCTGACCCTTTGGTGCGTTTTCAGAGGTAGGTAACCAAACAGGAGATTGCCCATCCTTCTCCCATGGAGCAGTTGGTAGATTCAAACCAGGAGCCTTGGGAATTGCAGTGCAATTGGTTTAAATGTGAATCCTCAAAATACAATCTTTCTGGAAATTCATATTTTCATATATTGTGTTTGTGTTCAGAAGAGTAATCTGTCATACCCTGCTAATTTAAAAATATTGATATTTATTATTACTATGACTTTAAAAGTCTTATAGAAAAAAGTAAATACGTATTTTAGTATTTGTAGAATTTTAGTAAGCTGTATTACAGTGGTTCAAAATTGGGAAGGGTGTACGCCAGGGATGTGTCCTGTCTCCATAACTTTTCAACCTGTATGCAGAACAGATTATCCGGGA